>NC_064923.1:414059596-414369417 GCF_023897955.1 Schistocerca gregaria
CGAAAAAGGAGGAGTTATAACACACGTAAAAGTTGGACACAGTCAATAAAAATTAAACAAATAGTTGTTATGTAGATCAGAACCTCGAAGCATGACTTGTGAAAGCTTGTGCGTTGTCACTGCAGAAAACGTCGCTGGTAACAAGTGTAAAACTCTACAGATCTCCTCTAGGAAACTTTCGACTACTATGAGAATTCTAGCAACATTACTGAGCTACTGTAAGACAAGAAGAAATAGAGGTTTGCGGAGATTTCAGTGTAGATTTCTATAAAGATACGGACAGGAAAAATTAACTAGATTCATTATTTGGCTGTTTTAATCTAATTTCAGTAGTCAACTTTCCAACTCGTGAGCAGCAAGTGACTGATAACGTTTTTACAGGCGGTGCTCAGGATAAAACGATAAGGCGCTGAATACCACAAGGCCCTAAAGCACACTATCGCTAGACCCACACCATAGAGACCGGTAAGGCAGATTTTCGTTAATGTTCATATATACAACGTAGACATTCACCACACATAAACCTGGCTCACCGTAAGATAAACAGACGTCAGAAGAATGCATACATCTCAAAATCTATGATGGTGTGCTTTTGGCCCTTATGGTTCTCAGCACCTAAATAGATCTGTATCCAATTGTTAATGGACTATTTGATCGTGACGCAAAGTTAATACAAGTAAATAATATAGCGCTTTACAGCTGTGAGGTAGGTTCATGCAAAGTAGAGAGGGTAATTAATGAGAATTAGATTAAAAGAGGTGGTATGGGATGAAATGCTAGAAACAGGAAGAAACGCTAACGTCAAATTCAGTACCATCCATAGTAATATTTGAAAGTTGTTTTCCTAAAAAAAATCACCTAGAAATCCATTAAAAATGTTAACTATGGATAACGAAAGGAATTAAAATCTCATGTAAAAGGAAAAGGGAAATTTATATAAAGGGCAGAATAAGTCAAGATCTGATATTACTTGCAAACTACAAAAAAACTGTTACATTTTCAGAAACGTTATTGTAATGCCAAGAAGTATGTATATCCTGACAGAAATTAATAATACAGCTGATAAGATTAAAACTATATGGGATACTGTAAAATGGGAGACAAAACATCCAGTCATTATACAAGATACCTTAAAAGTCAAACTAAATGACAATGTTATGACTGATAATTCACAAGCTGCAAGAACTTTTAACAATTATTTTCTAAATGTAGCACCAAATGTAGGATTAAATGGTCCAGAAGAAGAAGCAATAGAATATATTACAAATATCAGGACCTAGAAATAGCACCAATATATTTCACTGAAATTAATAGAATTATAAAAATTCTAAAGAACTGAAGCTAATATAATGCTGGTCGAATTTCAAACAGAATTCTGAAAAGTTGTTCTAACTTACTAAGTAAGGTTCTTAGAGACATATATAATGTGTCACTAGCACAAGGATTTTTTTCAGGTGTATTAAAATATATAACAGTTAAACCTCTTCATAAGAGAGGTAACAAGAAAGGTGTAGATAATTGTTGTTCTGTTTTATTACTGACATTTTTTCCCAAAATATTCAAACAAGTAATGCACTCAAAAGAAATTTCACTTTTAAGCAGAAACCATTTACTTCATGTATCACAGTTCGTATTCCAAAATGGTTGCTTACTTGAAATGCTATTTATACAATAACTCTTCAAATATTACAAGAGATAAATAATAAGATATCACACGTAGTCTGAACTGCACTTGGTCAGCCTGAGTGGCCGAGCGGTTCTAGGCGTTACAGTCTGGAACCGCGCGACCGCTACAGTCACAGGTTCCAATCCCGCCTCGGGCATGGATGTGTGTGATGTCCTTAGGTTAGTTAGGTTTAACTAGTTCTAAGTTGTAGAGGACTGACGCCCTCAGAAGTTAAGTCCCATAATGCTCAGAGCCATTTGAACCATTTTGGAGCTGCACTTAATAAACAGAAAACATAAAGTTGTACCGAATATCAAAACAATGTTGGAAGGATAACAATTTTTATGATTGGAGAGAAGTCACAAAGGGAGCACCACAGGGTTCAATTCTGGGTCCATTCCTATTTCCTATATATGTGAATGACCTTCCACTTAATATTCAACAAACAGAATTCACAATTTTTGCAGACAATACTAGTATTTAATAAAAACCACTAGAAATATTGATAATTTTCAAAAGAATTATTAATTGGTTCTCTTAAACTGAACTCGTCATACATTTAAAAAAAGTCCTCTATATCCAGTTCTGTACAAACAACAGAGGCGTCCCAACAAATGTTGTAACCTATGAACAGCAGTCAGCAAACAGGTTAGAATGCACCAAGTTTTTGGGTGTACATATTAATGAAAGCGTGAACTGGAAGACGCATATTTCTGAGCTTCTCAAACTATTAAGTTCAGCTCCTTTTGCTCTTCATATAACTGCTAGTCTTGGAAACAAACTATTCAACCTCCTGACTTATTTTTCGTATTTCCACTCGATAATGTCGAATGGAAAAATTTTCGGGTAACTCGTCACTTAGAAAAAAGGTACTGGTTGTACAAAAGCGAGCAGTAAGAATGATATGTAGCGTTCACCTGCAGACATCATGTAGGCACCTCTTCAAGGAGTTAGGCATTTTAACTTCACTGTAACAATACTCTTACTCGCTAACCTTTATTAGTCATTATTAAACCTGTCAGTGGCTCAGAAAGAACTTCAGTATGTAGCAACAAAAATGTTTAATTATTTGCGAAATAACATAAAATATCAGTCATGTAGCAAAGTAAGTTTTAAATCTAACTTAGAATCAATTCTCTTGGACAACTCATTCTGTAGGTAGACGAATTTATCTTTGAAAACTGGACAAATTTTTTTAAAAGTGTTGTTGAATAAGTAGGGCTGTAAAATAATGTTTTCATTACTGTTAACATTAATCATGTATACATGTCCTGTAAACAGGCTCATTCCACATTATTTCAATAAAAGGATGATTCAAGTTATCAGTGGAACTAATGACGGATAAGTTAAGAAATAAGGAAGTTCTCTGTAGAATCGATGAGGAGAGGAACGTTTGGAAAACATCGACAAGAAGGGAGACAGAATGATACAAATGTGGTAAGACATCAAGGAATAACTATCGTAGTACTTCAGGAAGCAGTAGAGGTTACAGAACCTGTAGATGGAGAGACAGAATGGAATGCATTATACAAATAATTAAGGACGTCGAGAGCACTTGCAGAACTCAGATGAATAGGTTAGTACAAGGGATCTCAAACTGTTTCTGTAATTCTAGATTTCCAGTTTTTTATACCTTTCTCATAAGCCGTTTCTAATCAAGTTCCTTGCCTATGAAGTGTTGTCTCGGCTGTGCTACAGTGTCCGTGTTTTCTTGTCGGAAAGGGCAATGACTGATGGCAGGTCATATAGTGAAACAAAAGATATAATATATAAGTGATTTCTCAAGGAAGCGCTACAATCCCTCTGCTGCTTTAGATCTATATGAACTATTTATGAGCTGGGTATGTCTTAGATTGTTTTCACATGATGCATCGTGACCGTCTAATCGAATCATCAGAAGATGTAAACGAATTGCAAAATGATTAAAACAAGATATCTGCATGATATAAACACAGGCGGTTGACCCTAAACTGTAAAAAGTGGAAGGTCCTCCAAATGATTACGAAAAAAATTTCGATAAATTTCGGTGACTTGAGAAATCACAAAAATTTAAATGTTGTAGATCCAACTAAATACTTAGGTATTGCAATCCCAAATCACTTAAATTGGAACTTTCACACAGAAACTGTCGTGAGGAACGCGAACCCAAGACTGTGTTTTATTGGCAGAACACTTAGAAGATGCACCAGATCTAATAAAGAGACAGCCTACAATACGCTTATCCATACTCTTCTGGAGGACTGCTGCGCGGTAAGGGATGCTTACCAGAGAGGTTTGCCGGAGAACTCTGAAAATTTCCATAGAATGACAGCTCTTTCTGTATTATCCCGAAATAAGGGAGAGGGTATAGCGGATAAGGGAAGCGAGCTGGAGTGCCAGTCACTAAAAAAAGGTATTTTTGTCGCGACGAGATCTTTTAAAAAAATTACGGTCAGCAAGTTTCTCCTTCGAATGCCAAAGTATTTTGTGAGTCCCACCTATTTAAGGGTAAATGACAGTAGTGATAAAATAAGAGACTTGTCTGGAAAAATATTGGAATTCACTGTTCGCGCTTGCTATTCTAGAGTGCAGTAGTAGAGGAATAGTATCGAAGTGGCCCTGTGAGCTCTCCGCTATACTCTTAAAGCGTGAATTGCGGAGTAATTATGTAGACGTGTATGACTTTGAAGTTCGTTCAACAGGAGTTTAGTTTCCGCCAAAGACGGACCACGTATTGAAGTGATGATTTCTGAACGCACTGCTTGAAGTTGCACTCTCAGTTGTTAATTCTGGGAATGTTAAATTGGCAGGTGAAGCCGATGGAAGGTCCAGTGTGGTACAATAACGGCCTCCTCAACATGAAGGCGCATGGATTTATGAGTTCCGCTGACCGATCTCTTCGCGAGTGCCTGCCTTCTGGACGCCATTATTATTAATAAACGCAGCCGTAATCGTTTTAATTCTCTATGCCCGCAGTCAGTAACATCAGCATAAACAGTGGATGCCGCCATAACATAACTCTGCTTGTCGCTTTTAACAATAGACGTGCAGTTATTACTGACTGCGAGTCACGGATGAATGTAATTAAGGAAACCCTTATAAGTATGGAGGAGTGGGAGAAATGGCAGTTTTGTTAGGATGAGAAAAACTAAAGTAAGATATATTTACTAACACACGAAGTTTTTTTCAGTGGAAGATAAGCGTATATTGCCTTGGTTTTGAGAAAATTGTTGTCTATCCTTCGATGTTTAACTGCGGTCTTCGAATCAAAATTATCCTCTACACACACTCTTTGTCAGTGTCCATCTAACCGCATGTATCACTACTAAACGTATAATATTCTCCTGCTAGTCTCTCAGGATAAGTAAGAATGATCCTGTGAAGTCTGAGAGAGTAGAAGAGATGTGTCAATGGACTGACAGTTTAATGGTTAAACCATTAGAACGTAGCGAGTGCAAGCCAAAATGCCGGGCTTTTTGTCTTAGTCCGGTGAGTATTCTTCAGCTATATTCGTAACAGCCTTTGTTCCGCTACAAGTGAAAGATGCTTTTTTCTGCAATTCCCTCTTGTTTAACAATTATGGGATAATATTATGATGCTCTCGGGTATCCAGCCGAGTGAGTTCACCTTGCGAACACCTTCAACTATCTCCCTCCGCTGGAAACCCGATAGCTTTATATTAGTTCAGGCGCCGAGAAACGCGAGATTAAACTAACAGGGAATATTCAGCGAGTTCTAATGTCATATTATGTAAATTTCTAGCAGAACGTCATTCATCCTTTAGAGACGTTCCCACTTGGTAGCAAAATTTCACGGCAAAATTTCTTTGAAGGTGTGTTATTTTTTTCCCGTAAAGAATTCTGCATAGAATGATTTTGTACTGTGCATCTCTTTTGAAACGTGATTGTGTGTACTGATAGCTAGCTCAAGTACTCATTCTCCACTGACATTCATGTTACAATGCTTTTAATAAATCCGACATATAAACAGTAAATAAAAATCGTCTAAAGGTATCTTGCTAAACTGCTCTGAGTTACAATAAATACATAGTGCGTCCCATTTCTCATGACCACCCTAAATTACTTTCTGTCCAGAAGGAAAATAAAACATGTATCAAGAAGATGTTGTTTAGCTATCAGGGCTCATTAACCAGCCCGACTGCCTTTCTTGTAACTTTGTTCGTTACGGAGAATCTACATCTACACCTATATAATTACTCTGTAGTTCACAATTAAGTTCCTGGTGGAGGGTTCATCGAACCATCTTCAAGCTATTTCTGTGCCGTTCCACTCCCAAACAGCACGCGGGAAAAAAGAACACTTAAATCTCTCTGTGCAAGCTCCGATAACTCTTATGTTACTATGATTATCAGTTCTCCCTACGTAGATGGGCGCCGACAAAATATTTTCACACTCAGTGGAGAAAATTGGTGACTGAAATTTCGGGAGAAAATCCTACCGCAACGAAAAACGCATTTATTTTAATTATTACCGCCCCAATTCGCTTCTCATATCCACGGCTCTCTCCCTTGTTCCGCGACTATACAAAACGAGTTGCTAATCTTGGAATTTTTCGATGTCCTCCATCAATCCTGTGTGATGGAGATTTTACACCGCACACATATACTCCAGCAGAAGGTGCACAAGTGTAATGTAAGCAATCTTTAGAAGATCCATTGCATTTTCTAAGTGTCGTGACAATAAATCGCAGACTTCGGTTTGCTTTTCTCATAACATTTTCCATGCGGTCGTTGGTATTTAAGTTATTCGTAATTGAAGTCTTTAAGTATTTAATTAATTTTGAAGGCTTTAGATTTGTGTGATTTGTCGTGTAGCCTCGATTTAGAGGGTTCCTTTTAGTACTCATGTAGATGATTTAACACTTTTCATTATTTAGAGCCACTTGACACCTTTAGCACGATATAGATACTTGTCAAAATGAATTTTTTCAAATGACTATACTCCATAGATAAAAAATTTAATTAGATGTTGCTTGCGAGTTACGGTGTCAACAGCCTTCTGGAACTCTAAGAATACTGAATTAATTTGACATCCCCTGTCGATAGCACACATTACTTCGCGAGAATAAAGTACTAGTTTCTTTACACAAGAACGATATTTTATGACTCCGTGATGGCTGTTTGACAATAAATCGTTTTCTTCGAGGTAATTCATAATGTTATACCACAGTATATATTCCAAAATGATACCGCGACCCAACGTAAGCTATATGGCACTGTAATTTAGCGGATTACTCCCACGGATCTTCCAACGAGTGAGTGGTCGTGTATGATTGCTAAATATGGAGCTGTTCTATCAGAATACATTGAAAAGAACCTAACTGTCATACAACTATTACTTTTATTACCTTATTTCCTTATCTAATTCCCTCAGCATCGTCTAATTTAATTCGGCTACATTCCGTTATCCTTGTTTTTCTTTTGCTGATGTTCAAATAATATTCTCCTTTCAAGACACTGTGTAATTCGTTCAACTGCTCTTCCAAGTCCTTCGCTGTCTCCGACGGAATGGCAAACATGAGAGTTTTTATTGCTTCTCCCTGAACTTTAATTCGTTCTCCAAATTTTTCTCTGCTTTCCTTTACTGGTTGTACAATGTACAGGCTGATGCTACAAACCTCTCTCTCTCACTCACTCCTCAACCACTGCTTCTCTTTTATGCTCCTCGAGTCTTATAACTGCCGTCTGGTTTCTGTACAATTGGAAACAACCTTTCGCTCCCTGTAGTTTATCCGTCCCACCTTCAGAATTTCAAAGGGTGTATTCCAGCCATCATTGTCAAAAGCTTTCTCTATGTCTACAGACGCTATGAACGTAGATTTCCTTAATGTATCTTTGAAGAGAAGTCGTAGGGCCGGTATTGACTCACGTGTTCCTACATTTCTCCGAAATCCAAACCGATCTTCGCCGAAGTCAGCTTCTACTATTTTTTGCATTCTTCTGTACATAACAGTTCGGTAATATTCACACCTATCAGCGCCAGCATTCTTTGGAATTGGAATTATTACGGTTTTATTGAAGTCTGAGAGTATTTCGCTTGTCTCATACATCTTACACGACGGGTGGAATAGTTTTTTCAAGGTTGGCTCTCCTACGCATATCAGTAGTTCTGAGGAAATATCGACTACACCTGGGGCCTTGTTTCGACTTAGGTCTGTCATTACTCCCTCAAATTCTTATCGTAGTATCATATCTCCCATCTGATCTTCATCTACGCCCACTTCACTTTCCACAATATTGCCTTCATGTTGATCTCCCTTGCGTAGACACACTATATATTTCTTCCACGTTTCCGTCTTTGCTTGTTGTTGTTTTTGTGGTCTTCAGTCCTGAGACTGGTTTGATGCAGCTCTCCATGCTACTCTATCCCGTGCCAGCCTCTTCATCTCCCAGAACCCACTGCAACCCACATCCTTCTGAATCTGCTTAGTGTATTCATCTCTTGGTCTTCCTCTACGATTTTTACCCTCTACGCTGCCCTCCAATACTAAATTTGTGACCCCTTGATGCCTCAGAACATGTCCTACCAACCGATCCCTTCTTCTGGTCAAGTTGTGCCACAAACTTCTCTTCTCCCCAATCCTATTCAATACTTCCTCATTAGTTATGTGATCTACCCAACTAATCTTCAGCATTCTTCTGTAGCACATTTCGAAAGCTTCTATTCTCTTCTTGTCTAAACTATTTATCGTCCATGTTTCACTTCCATGCATGGCTACACTCCATACAAATACTTTCAGAAATGACTTCCTGACACTTAAATCTATACTCGATGTTAACAAATTTCTCTTCTTCAGAAACTCTTTCCTTGCCATTGCCAGTCTACATTTTATATCCTCTCTACTTCGACCATCATCAGTTATTTTGCTCCCCAAATAGCAAAACTCCTTTACTACTTTAAGTGTCTCATTTCCTAATCTAATTCTCTCAGCATCACCTGACGTAATTCGACTACATTTCATTATCCTCGTTTTGCTTTTGTTGATGTTCATCTTATATCCTCCTTTCAAGACACTATCCATTCCGTTCAACTGCTCTTCCAAGTCCTTTGCTGTCTCTGACAGAATTACGATGTCATCGGCGAACCTCAAAGTTATGACTGGCTTTCCACCTGAGCTCTTGATATTCATGCAGCTGCTTCCCTTTTAAACTTAAACGTATCTTTAATTTTCCTGTAGGCGGTATCTATCTTTACCCTAGCGAAATATACTTTTAAATCCTTACATTTGTACTCTAGGTATTCCTACTCAGCCCTTTAGCACTTCCCG
Organism: Schistocerca gregaria; assembly: GCF_023897955.1. Lineage (NCBI taxonomy): Eukaryota > Metazoa > Arthropoda > Insecta > Orthoptera > Acrididae > Schistocerca > Schistocerca gregaria. The sequence continues at coordinate 414,068,529 of NC_064923.1, forward strand.
CCAATCTCATTTTTTAAAAGTTTGTACTCCCTTTGCCTGTTCCATTTGATGCATCTTTATATTTCCTACTTTCATCAATTAAATTCAGTATCTCCTGTGTTACCCAAGGACTTCAATTAGCCCGTTTCTTTTTACCTACTTGATCCTCCGCTGTCTTCACTATTTCATCTATCAGAGCTACCGTTTCTTCGTCTGTTGTATTTCTTTCCCCTATTGTTGTTAGTCTTTCCCTATTGCTCTCTCTGAACCTCCGTACAACATCTGGTTCTTTCAACTTATGCAGGTCCCATCTTCTTAATTTCCTAATTTTCTCTTAGTTTCTTCAGTTTTAATCTATAGTTCGTAACCGATAAACTGTGGTCAGAGTCCATTTCTGCCCCCGGAAATGTCTTTAAAATATGGGCCCGAAATCTGTCTTACCATTATATAATTAATCCACGTGTACAACCTTCTTTCATAATTCTTAAACCAAGTATTAGCGATGATTAAATGGCGCTCTGTGCAAAATTCTACCAGCCGATTTCCTCCTCCATTCCTTCCCGTTTTGATCGATGTTACAAAGCCACATCAGTCAATCATGCAGACTGTTGCCCCTGCAATTTCTGAAAAGGCTGCTGCCCCTCTTCAGGAACCACACGTTTGTCTGGCCTACCCCTCCGTCGTGGTTGCACCTATGGAACGTTTATGTGTATCGCTGAGGCACGCAAGTCACCTCACCAACATCCGTGGTTCATGGAGGTAGTGGGGGAGGGAGTCTGATAATATGTTGTTACAAATAGAGAAAGATAGCTCAGGTTCGCAAGAAGTCAACGGTGCATATTTATACAGAGGGATTGTGCTAGGAATAATCTTCTGAAGAGGTTCTACAATTTCACTATTAAATGAGAAAGACAGAGAGAGAGAGAGAGAGAAAACAATATTTGAATATCCAGCGTTCTTATTCACCACAGATTACAGTTTACTGGAAACTACACCACCCACTTTATGCGGTATGACAATGACTTTACGAACTGCATCTTCCGTTATGTCTGCAGCCTCTTGGAGAAGCATACCTGAAGTCTCCAGTTTCTTGAGACTGTCGGGAAGCAGGCTAATGTGACTTGAGATGTTTGAAACTGAATTTGGAGCTTTAAACTGTTGAATTCTGACAAGGATTCACTGACAGACACTGCAGGATCAAACGTATAAAATCACAGCTTCAGTCCATGTTGCCCACTATCGCTGGCTCCATAGGCAGAGGTACATCAGGTAGCTGCTGCTTGTAATATAAAAACATTTCATGAAAACCTCCTTCGTTGCTGATATCAGTGTATTTGCTTCTGTGAACTGATAAACTGTCTCTGCCATTCGCTGCAATGCATGGGCTCTACACTTAACATACACTAAGACTGGATAAAATACGTTAACCAATTTCCCTGCTTTCAATAGTATGGATTTGCATCTGCCCACATCAGTAGGACCTCTCTCCTTTTACATCTGGCCATAGAAACTTAGCCCACCATTAATGAATATAAAAATTGTTGAACTAGTTGTTGCCTACAAACGTTTACAATAAATTAAATAGGCTTTAGATGCTGCCTCAGAGTTCAACTCGCCCACAATTAGGATAATGATGAAACGACCTACAGCCTCCATCGTCTCATCAGCAATAATCCATACAGGTGACTTGCTAATGTCAGCCTTGTTTTTTCTAAAATGTCAACATAGAAAGAATCGGGCAATTCTTCCTGAGAATAGGTTCGTTGGGAATGTTTCAGTTACAGTATTTCTGTAAGAAATGTTTTAATTCAGGTACCCGAAGTTTGTTCCACAATATGTTCCCTGGAAACAATGCAAACCTTTTTTTTTGTAAAATACACTATAGATGATGAATGCTGTCCTTGCAACTGTGTAAGTAGAAACTGTTTATTTGAAGAAGTCGATTGCTTCGTAAATGTTCAATTGACATTTCTTCGTACATCCTATAACTTTATCAAAATTTTGGCAGATGACTAGTTTACCATCAGTGGTTAAAGCACTGTCCACAGAAATCCATGTTTTCAGCTTCGATGACAACGAAGACGCAACCGGTGCCATGGTTAACTTAAATTCGGCTAACTGTCACACAGTGTGAAGAAAAAGGCGTTCAAAACGAGTCATTGTTGACCGCACCGACCTTGTGCAAATTTAGCTTTCAGTGTAATGGGACTGACGACAGTAGAAGTAAAACTATAAAACTTAATTTTATTTTTTCCATTTTTGCTATGTAACGAAAATGTATGGGACTTCGAAAATGTATAACAATTTTGCGATAATATTAGAATATGTAAAATTATACAACATAATATGAAATATGTATTATGCCTCAAAAATGTAAAAATATATAATTTAAAACTTTGAGATAAGGATTCTTTCAGTGTAATTCGTCGGCTTTTAGCTTTTGTTATAACTACATATAAAGGAACGGAATGTGTAATTACATCAAATCCAGGCTGTAGTCTTTACGTGTGACTGAGTGAGAGGAGCAGCCGTGTTTAGTGACCAACTGAATGTAACAGAAAATGTTGCTCGTAATTATATAGCGCGGGTTCATTGTTGAATGTTAATGCGAAGCACAATACTGTTTGTGCAAGAGTTTAAGACTGTAAGTGTTTAGGCAAGTGTCGCGCAAAGTCTGCAAAGTGACACGATGCCGCGAAACGGGCTCTTTAGCGAATAAAAACCGAAACTGGACGAAAAGGGCTCGAGATCATTGTAGATATTTTTCGAAACACTTTTATTTTGACCGCCCTGCAGCAGATACCAGATCTGAGTTAGTAATGCAGCTATTTTTTTTCGAAATTCCGGACAGCGTGAAATTTCGTGATTTTGTGTGGCTGCAACATCCATAATTCTTGAAGCCTTTCTTTTTCAAAACTCTCCAACAAATACGGCTCGCAAATGTTCTTTGATAGCTATCTTCTGTGATAACGGTGTCACACATTTCGTAGAAAATTAAAAAAAACAGTAATATAGTGGGATGATAAAATTTTATTATTGAAAGAACGGGGGATAAGATACAAACTGAGTTGAGGGAATTTAATGAAAGGTCTGCACCAACACTCAAGACGTTTTACCAGATAAATCGAAATGTTGTGGTGCGAGCATTTGGTTCACAATATTCTGAATGCCTGATTAATATTTCTTTTGAAAAAATTCATTCCAATACTAGCCTTTTTCTCTACTATTTTATTCGCATATTGAGCGATGGAAAAATATCGATACGTCTCTGTACGCGACTTAGTTTCTCTTATTTTATACTCGTGACTTCTACGTGAGAGATATAGTTATGGCAGTAGAATTCTCGCAGAGTCTTTCTCGAATGCAGGTTCTTCTAAATGTTCCCCAACAGCGTTTCGTGACAACGATGTCATCTTTATTTCAAGGTTTCCCTTTTAAGTTACCAGTTGCCGTGCGGTCTCACGCACCGCTTTCCGGACTGGGAAGGAGCGTCTGATACGCGGCACGAATCCGCCCGGCAGACTTGTGTCGAGGTCCGGTGAGCCAGCCTGTCTGTGGATGGTTTTTAGGCGGTTTTCCATCTGCCTCGGCGAATGCGGGTTGGTTCCCCTTATTCCACACTATGTCGGCTATTGCTGCGCAACCAAGTTCTCCACGTACGCGTACACCACCATTACTTTACCACGCAAACGTAGGGGTTACACTCCTCTGGTGTGAGACGTTCTCTTGGGGGGAGGGGTGGGGGGGGGGGGGGGGGGGGCCACCGGGGGCCGAAAGGCACAATAACCCTGCAAGAGTGGTTAGGTGTGCTGCGGCGGAGGGGTTAAGTGGAATGTGGTAGTCGTGGGGTTGTGGACCACTGCGGCTGCGGCAGGGACGGAGCCCCTCCACCGTTTCTAGGCCCCCGGTTAACACACAAGTTCCCAGGTACACTTTCGTATGGGCTATAATGAATTCTACCAACTTTTATCCAAAATAGTTGGCTGTTTGTTGGCGTTCCAAAGCACTGGAAAATGGCCTAGAAATGGTCGCACTAGCTTCTCGTATGCATTTTCTTTACAGATGCACTGGACTCTGGACATTGCCAGTATCTTTCCAGTAAATTATGTTTTCCATTCGTTTTTCCTAATCAACCGGTGTGGCCAAGCGGTTCTAGGCGCTTCAGTCTGGAACCGCGCGACCGCTACGGTCGCAGGTTCGAATACTGCCTCGGGCATGGATGTGTGTGATGTCCTTAGGTTAGTTAGGTTTAAGTAGTTAGTTAGGTTTAAGTAGATCTAAGTTCTAGGGGACTGATGACCTCAGATGATAAGCCCCATAGTACTCAGAGCCATTTGAACCATTTAGCTTTTCCTAATGTTGATCACACATGTTCGTCGTATTTCATATCGTATCTTGCTAAAATTTACTACCGCTAAACACTTGGTGTGCAAAACTTAAGCACGAAAGTAACTTTCCCATAACTTGTGTGTTAACCGGGGGCCTAGAAACGGTGGAGGGGCTCCGTCCCTGCCGCCATGTAACATAGCTCGATGAAACTTTTTCTGTGAAGTTACCGCGATTCATGAAGGTCCCGTGGACATTACAAACGGCGGCACATGGTTCTTAAAAGGTGTGTGACCACGGACGGCAATGCCTGCTCTGCCATGTGTTTCCATGCGGCCACAAGGTTAGTAAGGCGTTCGTGTCGTTGGATGTTACATTCCTACATCAGCGCGGTTGACAACTTTTGTGTGGTCGTTGGTGCATGTGGACGAGCTGCAGTACTTCTTCCCAACGCAGTCTACATATGCTCTATGGGATTTAAGTCTGGGGAAAGGGCAGTCCAGTCCATTCGCCGAATATCCCTCACTCCAAGACATATTCCACTTGCGCAGTTCGGTGCGGTCGCGCTTTGTCAACCATATAACCGAAGTCAGAGCAGAATGCACAGCTGGAAACAAGCACGTGGGGAAGGAGTACAGAAGAAAGAACAACGGAAGCCATGCGGGATTAGCCGAGCGGTATCAGGCGCTGCAGTCATGGACTGTGCGGCTGGTCCCGGCGGAGGTTCGAGTCCTCGCTCGGGCATGGGTTTGTGTGTTTGCCCTTAGGATAATTTAGGTTAAGTAGTGTGTAAGTTTAGGGACTGATGACCTTAGCGGTTAAGTCCCATAAGATTTCACACACATTTGAACATTTTTTAAACAACGGAAGATTAGACTTTAACGTCCCGTCGACATTGAAGTCATTACATGGGATGGGGAAGGAAATTGGCTGTGTCAATTGCGAATGAACCACACCGGCATTTGCCTGAAGCGATTTAAGGAAATCACTGAAAACCTAAATCTGTATGGCCGGAAGGGGATTTTAACCGCCGTCCTCCTGAATTCGAGTCCATCGAGCTAACAACTGCAGCATCTCCCTCGGTGAAGGATTATAGTCTCATTATAAAGTTGACCGGCGAGAGAACCGTGATCAAATATTAGGAGATCAGTATCTCTACGCAACATTATGCTTCGCCACACAACAACGCGTGAACCACCAAAAGAATCGTGTTTGACAATGCTGAACGTACCCTCATGTATCGTGATTTGGGAACACGATTCACCCAGAAAAATGTCGAACATGATGTAACCAAAGTTATTTTCATCCTTACGTTATGGACACCGCTACACTGAAGCACCAAAGACACTGGTGTAGGCTTGCGTATTCAAATACCAGGTAGAAAACGGTGCTGCGGTCGGCAACGCCTATATAAGGCAAGTGTCCGGAGCACTTGTTAGATCGGTTACTGATGCTATAATGGCAGGATATCAAGATATAAATGAGTTTGAACGTGGTGTTACAGTCAGCGCACGAGCTATGGAACACATCATCTCCGAGGTAGCGATGAACAGGGGATTTTCACTTACGACCATTTCACGTGTGTACCGAGATATCAGGAGTCCGGTAATACATCCAATCTGCGACATCGCTGCAAGAAAGGGAACGACGACTGAAGAGAATCGTTCAACGTGACAGAAGTGCAACCCTTCCGCAAATTGCTGCAGATTTCAGTACTGGGCCATCAACAAGTGTCAGCGTGCGAACTATTCAACGAAACATCACCAGTAGGGGCTTTCGGAGTCGAATACCAACCCGTGTACCCTTGATGACAGCACGACACAAACCTTTACGCCTCGTCTGGGCCCGTCAGCACCGACATTGGACTGTTGATAACTGGAAACATGTCGCCTGGTCTGACGAGTCTCGTTTCAAATTGTATCGAGCGGATGGGCGTGTACGGGTATGGAGGCAACATCAAGAACCCGTGGACCCTATATGTCACAAAATTGTTCAAATGGCTCTAAGCACTATGGGACTTAAATCTGAGGTTATCAGTCCAGTAGACTTAGAACTACTGAAAGCAAACCAACCTACGAATATCACACACATCCATGTCCGAGGCAGGATACGAACCTGCGACCGTAGCAGCAGCGCGGTTCCTGACTGAAGCGACTAGAGTCGCTCGGCCACTACCCTGCATGTCAGTAGGGGACTGTTCAAGCTGGTGGAGGCTCTGTAATGGTGTGGGGCGTGTACAGTAGTTGGAGTGATATGAGATTCCTGATATGTCTAGATACAACTCTGACAAGTGTCATGTAAGTAAGTATCCTGTCGGATCACCTGCATCCATTCATGTCCATTGTGCGTTCCGACAGACTTAGGAAATAGCAGCAGGACAATGCGACACCCAAACGTCCAGATTAGCTACAGAGTGCTCCAGGAACATTCTTCTGAATTTAAACACTTCCGCTAGCCACCACACTCCACAGACATGAACATTATTGAGCCTGTATCTGGGATGCCTTGCAAAGTGGCGTTCAGAAGAGATCTCCACCACCCCGAACTCTTACGGATTTATGGAAAGCCCTGCAGAATTCGTGGTGTCAGTTCCCTCCAGCACTACTTCAGACATTAATAGAGTCCATGCCACGTCGCGTTGCTGCACTTCTGCTTGCTCGCGGCGGCCCTACACAGTATTAGGCAGGTGTACCGGTTTCTTTGGGTCTTCAGTGAATACAGGGTGTTACAAAAGGGTACGGCCAAACTTTCAGGAAACATTCCTCACACACAAATAAAGAAAAGATGTTATGTGGACATGCGTCCGGAAGCGCTTAATGTCCATGTTACAGCTCATTTTACTTTCGTCAGTATGTTCTTCCACCTACGCTCAATGGAGCACGTTACCATGATTTCATACGGGATACTCTACCTGTTCATGCACGATGGAGCTCCTGCACATTTCAGTCGAAGTGTTCGTACGCTTCTCAACAACAGATTCGGTGACCGATGGTTTTGTAGAGGCGGACCAATTCCATGGCCTCCACGCTCTCCTGACCTCAACCTTCTTGACTTTCATTTATGGGAGCATTTGAAAGCTCTTGTCTACACAACCCCGGTACCAAATGTAGAGACTCTTCGTGCTCGTATTGTGGACGGCTATGATACAATACGCCATTCTCCAGGGCTGCATCAGCGCAGCAGGGATTCCATGCGACGGAGGGTGGATGCATGTATCCTCGCTAACGGAGGACATTTTGAACATTTCCTGTAACAAAGTGTTTGAAGTCACGCTGGTACGTTCTGTTGCTGTGTGTTTCCATTCCAGGATTAATGTGATTTGAAGAGAAGTAATAAAATGAGCTCTAATATGGAAAGTAAGAGTTTCCGGACACATGTCCACGTAATATATTTTCTTTCTTTGTGTGTGAGGAATGTTTCCTGAAAGTTTGGCCGTACCTTTTTGTAACACCCTGTATTCAAACGACGTTACGTCCTACAGGCGTTCGCTTGGATACCATCGGGTTCTCACTCTTGTTATCGGCCTTTCCCTGCATTTACCCACATTTAAAGAAAGGTACCAAGTGGACTTTTATTCTAAATATTTATGTACTTCCTATGTTCGTGTAACAAGCATATTTTATGGTGGACAGCGACACCGTCTGCGAACAAAATAGTAGTGCTGCCTACCATATCTGACAGTTGTTTCATAACCTTTTCTCTTCGTTGGAGGCATTATCTTGCATTAACCACATTTAAAGAGAGATATCATTCATTAAGACATGCGGAATTTTTGTCGGAATCATTTTGTGTTTTCTTAAGGTGTGCCACAACGATGCTTTCTGTAGATAGACAGATCAGTGAACAATCCAGCAGTGCCGTTCCTCTTATCTGGTACTCTGTTACACCGCACAAAGCCCCGGCGTGAGCCATCAGTGAATGTAGGAACGCGCTGCTGCCCGCGGGCGCATGCAAACGACCGCCCAGCCGCCCACTTGAGCTGTCACGCACTCACGACTGTGTTCCGTTCTTCCCGGCAGGAAACTCGCCCTACCTACGACTGGCTTGCTGCAACGCTTCACTGCCTCTAGCGAGCACTGCCCCTAGCCCTTACGCTTTTCTGTAGTTGCATGATCTACAATCCACATTTATAGCAATCGTGTATACAGATAAAGCTTTTGATAGTGTTGACTGGAATACTTCCTTTAGAATGACGAAGTTAAGGATAAAAGGCAAAGCTGTCCTCAACATGTAGGCTGGTCGGAGCACGAGAGTGCTATTGAAGGTGATATGCGTCCGCTTTCTCCAACCTCTGAAATGACTTACCTAGCTAGTTATACGATGACCTATTATAAGAAGATTGTTTTAATTGTCACCTCTAATACGTAAAGCCACATAATGAATTTGTGGTGTGCAGCCTCATGTCTGCAATCATTATACACTCTAACATCTCGGCACCACAGTACCGCAAAACACCGCCAGAGCATCCAAAAGAAAATGGAGCAGAAATTCAACCTCAGAGCAATGCATGTATCTTTTTACGACAGTTAGTCACAATGTTTTTAATTATCGCAACAAAAAGGTAAAGTTACGTAACACATTTTTTTCCAGATTCGTGTCTGAAATCTTGCTACCCAACGAAATCCTGGAGCTACAGTACCTAACTCGCAGTTAGAGGAGTCAAAATAAAAAGAATCAGCCTATTACTAAAGCAGAGTATCGTGCGGTAACTCGTTTATGACACTATAAAAAATGTTGTAGCTGTGTCAGTCTAATCCAGATGACTCTTTTTCCGTCTCCATTAGCCTGATACAGGTGCGACATTCTCGGTGCTGCCGAAAACGAATTATCGTATATTACTCTACTTTATCGATAGGCTGATTCAGAGATTATCTGGAAACGAAACTTTACCTTTTTATCAGGATAATTAATGTCTTATAACTGCCTTTCGTAAAATGAGACCACGTACTCCTCAGTTTCCCTTATGTTAAATTTAATGATTTCCTGCAATTAGCTTAATGCAATAGTTCCATTCTGGCGTAGTGGAACGCAAGGCATTTTTATGTATCAATCCACAGACGATGTAAATTTCTTAGGGCGTGGCATTTTCCTGCGTATGCTGTTCTTTTACACTGAAATAACCACTTTATTTCATTATTTAGCAGCTGCCTAATTTAGTATCCTTGGGCATTACAAGCTACATCGTCACACAGTGTGCTTCCACTTCAGTATTCTAACGTTTCATGGATGCTGAAACAATGACAAAACCCGCATAAGCGTTACCCTTTTTGCATTTTACATGTGGATTTAAAATCTGTGATAGCTGTACTCGTACCCAATTCAGTCGTGCGAAACTCTTGTTAGGAAAGCCACCACATGTTCTACAGGTGCCCCACACTGATAACAATTTTTGTTGTTCATATAGCTCGCTAATAACCTAAGGGTATAATTAGTTAATTGCTAAATAATAAAATACTTCAAAATAAACGAACAGCATACGCGAGGAAATGACTTCCTTTAAGGGGCAGACTGAAATAATTGCAGAGGTTATTTGGGCTATTGAATGGCAGGCAAGAGCACTTCATGGGAATTGCCGTGTTATTTACATTCCAGATTACGACATTCAGTCCGCCTATAATTGCATGAGTGTTTTTGCTTCACTTTTTTGCCTAGCGCTTGTATTCGCAAAGCACGTGGCATACATTTCGCGCCATTCCAGACGGCACAGAACGAAGCGATAAGCTACTAATGCTCATACAGTGTCATGTCCTGTATAGTATTTCAATCTAGCGGTCTGCAGACAGGTGGAGGTGTGTAAAATCGATCACAGCAGGAATAAAAAAAAGAGATTACATGAAACCGTGTTGGCTGACGCTTCATTCCATCATCGCACATTGTTAATATTGCTCCCGAAATTTCAAAAATGAATACCGTTATTTCTGTGCTTTTCGGGACGCCTGAGAGTTAGCGCGAAATCACCTGTTTGATGGCATGCTCATAACTTAAGTTATCGTGTCTCTTTCAGTTCGCAGCTCGTGGCCTAGTGGCTAGGGTTGCGGCCTCTGGATCACAAGGTCCCGGGTTCGATTCCCGAGCGGGTTGGGGATTTTCTCTGTCCGAGGACTGGGTGTTTGTATTTTCATCACCATCATCATCATCATCATTCGTGATAGTGGCTCATGGACTATGTAAAAACTTGACTGTGAAAGAATTAGGACTTAGTACGGCCACTGATGACCACGCAGTTGAGCGCTCCACATACCAATCATCATCATCATCGTTTCTTTATCATTTACCACAAAGGTCTGGTTTTAATGCTCTGTTTCCAGTTTATGTCGACACTGTAACTGAGGTTTCGACATCAAACTGTTATCGGCTACATGAAAAAGGAAGGGCGGACGTGTAGATTTAAAATCAAGCCCATGTCAAAGTCATTATATACGAAGCTGCAGCTTCGATCGGAAAAGAATTCTCTAAGGAATCAGTCGTGGTATTTATAAATGAATCAAGTCGGAAATAGCCTGCATTATTCAGGATTGTATAGCCTTTACCAGTCACGTCCCTTTCAGATTATGTTGACACAGTAGCTCCATTCTTAGAAATCATATACAACCGTCGACATTCTGCCACGATATTTCGGCCCAGAGACGTCCGTCCATCATCAGGTGAGTACACAACTACTGAAGAGCCCAGGTGCACTCGCGATATTTATGCCGAATCTCGCGCATGCGAAATGTACTGGCATCCTACAGCGCATGCGTCACGTGTTGACATGCGCGGTATAGCCGAGTTGTACGTGCTGCCCTCGGTGGTGAAAGTAAAAGATCATCTAGTCATTGAGTACCGAATGACGATGTCTATTCCGCTGTGATTGTATAATTTTAATAACAGGATTCCAATTTTTATCCAGTTGAAAGCCGTTGTCACGATTTATAAGATTATCGGCAAGACGCATTTCCACTGATTCCTTATTACGGAATCCCAAAATCCGGAAACCGGAGCTAAAATTTTTGTTCCATTGCATTCCATTGAATGTCCCAATGAAATACAGTGCTATGCTACTGCCGATTTTGACGGTTGCAGCAGACGGGTGTATCTTTCATGTTCTGTACATCGTTCATGGACAGTTCTTGTCGTCTGGCCAATATATGCAGAGCCACATTCACAGGGAATTTTGTAGACGCCTGCTTTCTTCAGTTGTAAATCGTCTTTAACGGATCCAACCAGGGCCTGGTTCTTTGCTGGTGGACGGAAGATAACCTTGATTTTATTCTTCTTCAGTAATCGGCCTATTTTCGACGACACATTCCCGGCGTATGGAAGAAACGCAGTTGATTTAAAGTCGTCATCAGCGTCCTCAGTGCGCTGCTTCTTGTTATGACAGTTGCGCATGGCCTTTCTTATTTGGCGTGAAGTGTAGCCATTCTCTTTAAAAACCTTCTGCAAGTGTTCTAATTCTGCGTGGAGGTTTTCATCATCCGATATTACATACGCTCGATGTATTAAGGTTCTGAGAACACCGGCTGTTTGTGCTGGGTGGTGGCAGCTTGACGCCTGGAGATACAGATCTGTATGCACCTGCATAGGGAGAAATGATCATCAAAATCAGAAAAATCAGAGCTCGCATGGAAAGACGGAAAGATTAAAATGTTCGGTTTTCCCGCGTGCTGTTCTTTGAGTGGAATGGTAGAGAAGGAGCTTAAATGTGGTTCGATGAAATCTCTTGCTATGAACTTAACTGTGAATTCCAGAGTAATCATTTAGATATAAAAAGCCAAAGAAAACGTAAATGAACGTGTCCGATTGGGAACTGAAGCCTGACTACAGAGACCAGTATCTTAACCAATATACGACTACACTTGGTGTAATGTTGTTGCATTAATTTGATGTGAAAGCGGTGCTGATAGACAATAAAAGCGGGTTAAAAGGTGTGAGCTATCTGAGGAAGTTAACGTTGCATTACCGAGCAACTGTTTCACCAGGTATCCAGACTAGCTTACCAAATTTCCAACCAGACTAACATTAATTATAATCTTTTAACAGCCATAGGAAAACCGGTGATACTTATATAAAAAAGAGAATTTAAATAAAAAGAAATAAATCAGTTTATATTTGGAAATTTATTTTAACATTGATCATTGAAATTTCAGCATATTAAACTTGAGTCATAACTAATCTGGTGCCTTATTTAGGATTGTGAAAATGTGAGTTTGTAATCTTATGGAACACATCAAATATGGAGCCAAGATTGGGAGACTACATACAACACTGCATTCATAAAATACCACAAGAAGAACATTGACACATATGCAAGAGGAAGTTAACCACAACCAACCGATTCAATTTTCACCTGAAGAAGTTACATTCGTAGCGCAATCCTGTCCGTCATGTAATTACCACACACTGGTATACTGAATTCATACTAACTCTCTGTGAAATCTTCCCGAAAAGAATAGCCGAGGGCTACTTTGATGATTACACTACATGCTTCACGTGGTCAACTTGGTTTACACAAAGAGTGTACGCCACAATAATCTTGATAATTAAAAACAAAAATCTCGAACTGGTTACTATCGTCTTACTATTAACCTGATGGGTGAAACAATTATGTAAGCACGTGGTACTAGTCTCACAAAGTACACCCCACGTGGGTTAAACATAAAGAAAAGTTGCTATATAGAAAAATATTGTCAAGACGAGACGTTTTAATCTCACGCACATTCGCATTTAAGATTGATGATCTTAGTTAGAATTACTGATCAACACGTGGTTCCACTTTACTCACAAAGTAGTGACAAAGCAACTACCGGAAGATATTCTGAACTGTACACTCGAATCACACTGCATTGCAATTTAAGATAACATTATATACTTTAGAGCTAAACCTAAAATAAAGGTGATTAAATTTTCAGTTAGGCTGAACTTAAGAAATCCATTGTCCTACGGACTTAGCAGACACGCGCTTAGGCGGAGATCTTACCACTTCAGACGCTCGCCACGGACCGATTGACCTGCGCTCCTACCGAGCGTGCTTCCCGATACAAAACGGAAGTGACGAGAGAGGTAGCTTCCTATACCAACATGACAAGGGACGGACAGGACAATACTAAGGATAGAAACCTCTTTGGTTTTAGAAAGCGTAGCTACCTGTTCCGACGTTGGTCCTACTGTTCTCTAGCAGACAGGCTTGTCTGCTAGCATCAAGCATGCAACTAGAAATACATTTGCTCATTCATTCTTTCACACAGAAGGGAAGGGGAATGACAGGATCTTATCATATACTGTATATAAAAGAAAGCAGATGTAGGTTCCGTATGAGACTGTGTGACATGAATTACATATAAACTGTGTTTTAAAGTGTAGTAGTGTGACAGATCGTTCTTGTTTATGTGTAAAAGTAACACTGCTCAGTGTCCTCCCAGATAGTCAGAAACACCACAGTGAATTTAGAAGAGGAATTTATGCCGTAAATGGCAACAGATTTAAGAAATTAACATGAAAGGAATCCAACAGAGACCTTTCATTGGTTGAAATATATCGATCAGTCGAAGAGCGTGGCTGGCGATGATAGCGTCACTCTTCTATTTCGGAGAAGTAGAAAAATTCTTAGAAAATGAAAAATCGATTATACGGACTAATTTTTAGAATCAGTTCTCTGGAGCTGCACTACAGAAGTGTAAGAAACACCTACGGTCAGGTCATACTGCACCGCGAGTAGGGTCAAAATCTGCCGTTGTTCTTCCAGACACATACTAATGGCCGCAAACCGTATGTTTACCGCCCACAACGAGACTGAATATTGCCTGGTGGCGTTAAGGGCATTTGACGCGGCTTAAAAGCGAAGCAGAGGCGAACGGCAAAATCAAGCTCGTAATGACAGGGGCCGAAAATCGTAAAATGCACTGGCATAAGCGACTTTGACAATAGGCAGATTGTTGTTGCCCGTCGCCTTGGAACGAGCATCGCGGAAACGGTGGATCTGATCGAATGCTCAAGTGCCACTGTCTTGGGGATCTATGGAAAGTGGCCGAAAGACAGTGAAACCACGAATAGGCGACAAGATTTTGGATGTCCATATTTCGCCACAGAACGTGGAGGACGGAGACGAACCCACTATTTAAACAGGTTAGCCACGATCTATGGCAGCTCTAGGTACGGACTACATTGCTGATGCAGGCACTAGTATTTCAGAGCAAGTTGTTGATCATGGGTTCTACAGAGGACGACCTCTTAAGTTTCCTATGTTCACACAATGACATCGACATTAACGACCGAGTAGGTATGTGATCGTCGAGGATGGATGATGGACCTGTGGAAACTTGTTGCATGGTCGGATGCGTCCGTTCCTTTTCGGACAACGTCGATGCTTTTGTCCAGATAAGGATTCATCCAGGCGAACGGTTACTCCAAACCCGCACCGCAGCACTATAGCAAGCGAGGGGGACACCATTACACTACGGCGGTGAACAGGAGACTAATTCTTATCTCCATTATAAATATCGAGTAGGACACTGATGACGTTAAACCCTCATTGAAAAACCGCAGCACTTTGCGGACAGCAGCTCAAGGTGGATCCAGCCATGTTACAATGCGCGGGGTCAACTAGAATTAGACTCACTGTATTTTAGTTTTGTTTTATTTTTAGTTTCACATACTGAAGAGCCAAAGAAACGGGAACATCGTATGCTAAAACTCAGAAGAATGTTCCTCGAGTCATCTGTAGTAATTCTGGACCTGTGGGGTGTCGCATTGTCCTGCTGGAATTTGTTAAGTCCGTCGGAATCTACAATGGTCATGAATGGATGCAGGTGATCACACAGGATGCTCACGTACGTGTTACCTGTCAGAGTCGTATCTAGACGTACACTATGTGATCGAAAGTATCCGGACGCCTGCCTAAAAATGACTTACAAGTTCGTAGCACCCTCCATCGGTAATGCTGGAATTCAATAAGGTATTGGCCCATCCTTAGCCTTGATGACAGCTTCCACTCTCGCAAGCATACGTCCAGTCTTGGAGAATGGCAGCCCATTCTTCACAGAGTGCTTCACTGAGGATAGTTATCGATGTCGGTCGGTGAGGCCTGGCACGAAGCCGGCGTTCCAAAACATCCAAAACGTGTGCTATACGATTCGGGTCAGGACTCTGGGCAGGCCAGTCCATTACAGGTAAGTTATTGTCGTATAACCACTCCGTCACAGGCCGTGCATTTTGACCAGGTGCTCGATCGTGTTGAAAGATGCAATCGCCATCCCCGAATTGCTCTTCAACAGTGGGAAGCAAGAAGGTGCTTAAAACATCAATGTAGGCCAGTGCTGTTATAGTGCCACACAAAACAACAAGAGATGCAAGCAGCCGGCCGGAGTGGCCGAGCGGTTCTAGGCGCTTCAGTCTGGAACCGCGCGACCGCTACGGTCGCAGGTTCGAATCCTGCCTCGGGCAGGTTAGTTAGGTTAAGTAGTTCTAAGTTCTAGGGGACTGATGACCTCAGATGTTAAGTCCCATAGTTCTCAGAGCCATTTGAACTATTTACCATTTGATGCAAGCACCCTCCATGGAAAACACGACCGCACCATAACACCACCACCTCCGAATTTTACTGTTGTCACTACACACGCTGGCAGATGACGTTCACTGGGCATCCGTCATACCCACACCCTGCCATCGTATCGCCACATTGTGTACCTCGATTCGTCACTCCACACAACGTATTTCTACTGTTCAACCGTCCAATGTTTACGCTACTTACACCAAGCGAGGCGTCGTTTGGGATTTACTGGCGTGATGTGTGGTTTATGAGCAGCCGCTCGACAATGAAATTCAAGTTTTCACACATCCCGCCCAACTGTCATAGTACTTGAAGTGGATCCTGATGCAGTTTGGAATTCCTAAGGAATGGGCTGGACAGATGTCTGCCTATTACACATTACGACCCTCTTCAACTGTCGGCGGCCTCTCAGTTAACAGACGAGAACGGCCTGTACGATTTTGTTCTGTACGTGTCCACCCACGTTTCCACTTCACTATCACATAGGAAATAGTGGCCCTAGGGATGTTTATGAGTGTGGAAATCTCGCGCATAGACGTTTGACACTAGTGACACCCAATCACCTGACTATGTTCGAAGTCTGTGAGTTCCGTGGAGCGCCCAATTCTGCTCTCTCGCGATGTCTAATGACTACTGAGGTCGCTAATATGAAGTATCTGGCAGCACAATGCACCTTATGTGAAAAACGTATGTTTTTAGGGGTGTCTGGATACTTTTGATGACATAGCGTATCAGGGGTCCCATATCACTCCAACTTCACACGCCCCACACTATTACAGTACCTCCACCAGCTTGAACAGTCTCCTGCTGACATGGATTCATGATGTCTCCATATCTGTACACGTCCATCCGCTCGACACAATTTGAAACGAGACTGATGCGACCAGACAATATGTTTCCAGTCATCAATAGTCCAATGTTGGTGTTGACGGGCCCAGACGAGACGTAAAGCTTTGTGCCGTACAGTCATCAATGGTACACGAGTGGGTCTTCGGCTCTGAAACCCCATATTGATGGTGTTTCGCTGAATGGTTAGCACGCTGACTCTTGTCGGTAACCCAGCACTAAAATCTGCAGCAATTTGCGCAAGGGTTGCACTTCTGTCACGTTGAACGATTCTCTTCAGTCGTCGTTCCCTTTCTTGCAGCGATGTCTGAGATTGGCTGTCTTACGGGATTCGTGCTATTCCCGGTACACTCGTGAAATGGTCGTACGTGATAATCACTCCATCGCTACCTCGGAGATGCTGTTTCCCACCATTCGTGTGCCAGCTGTAACACCACGTTCAGTTTTACTTAAATCTTGATAAGCCCCTATTGTGGCAGCAGTAACCGATCTAACAACTGCGTCAGGTACCCTTCCCTGGAAACATCCCCCAGGCTGTGGCTAAGCCATGTCTCCACAGTATCCTTTCTTTCAGGAGTGCTAGTTCTGCATGTTTCGCAGAAGAGCTTCTGTAAAGTTTGGAAGGTAGGAGACGGATACTGGCAGAAGTAAAGCTGTGAGTACCGGTCGTGAGTCGTGCTTCGGTAGCTCAGTTGGTAGAGCACTTGCCCGTGAAAGGCAAAGGTCCCGAGTTCGAGTCTCGGTCGGGCACACAGTTTTAATCTGCCATGAAGTTTCATATCAGCGCACACTCCGCTGCAGAGTGAAGATCTCATTCTGCGCCAGGTACTGTTCTTATATAAGTGTTGCCGACCGCAGCGCCGTATTCTGCCTGTTTACATATCTCTGTCTGTGTATACGCTTTGGTGCACAAGTTTCTTTTTTTTCCTTTTTTTTTACCAATACTTCCACGTTAACATGTACAGTATCTTCCATCTACCGATATGTTAAAGAAGAGTGGCGGTTTGTTTGTTTGTATGTTTGTTATTCATAGAAATGTACAGTTTTAGTCCGATCTTGACGAAATTCTACACATTTTACCTTCAAGACAAGAGCAAGGTCACTGTCTGCATAAGATTTCGTAATACCGGGTGAAGAAAGATTCGCCCACTCGGACTCCGCAGCGCGATTCCTCACATACTTTCAATGCAAAAATGTCTCTCACAAAATTTCGTCCTGCGCATATTTCGGGCAGTAAATGGACGTTAAAGATTGGAAATCTGGCAACACTATAATCACATGCACGGTAACTACCACTGTCAGTATCGAGAATAGCGTTGTGGAGTTTTGTGTACTAGATAGATTTTTGGGCTAGCATGCAGGAGGTTGAGGGTTCGATTCTGGGACGAGGCATATCCGTCTTCACTCGCTAAAAGTAGGCTGCGTGGTACAGTAACTGGCGATCACAGTGGGTCTTCTACAAAACATTTACAATCACGTACTATGGACGCAGAAACGGAAAACAATCGTTTTCACTTGGCATCTTTTAAAGAGGCCTTTAGAACATCGTGGACGTGAATTATTTCGCACCACTGCAGCTACTAGATTCCAAACCTGTTTTCTGTGTACCCTTCCCCAATGGCCGCATCAAAATTATTTGCAAAGCATGTTGCTAGCCCTACTGGTGACGTAAGGTCCTACCAAAAATGTAACTGACCTGAACGTGGCAAGAATAATAGGTGGTGTTAATCCATAGGACAGTTGGGGGGGGGGGGGTACAAACAAAACTAGTTTGGAATATATTAGATGCAGTGGCGTGAAACGATTCACGTACTTGACATGAAAAAGGTTCCTTTAGAAGCTGACCATTAAAACAATTGTATTTCGATTTCCGTGTTCGTGGTACGTAACTGCAAATGTTTTGTAGAAGACCCACTGTAATCGCTGTATGACGATTAAGATACCTTACCACGCAGACTACTTCGCAAATAAAACAAATAAGCCTCTACCCAAAATCGAACCCTCAGCCTCGGGCATGCTAACGGAAAACACTATCCACTATAATAACCCTTTTAGCGCTATCGTTATATTCAGACAGATGAGTTCCGTACACGTGATTACAGTGTTGCCAATCTTTAACGTCCATTTACTACCCAGAATATGCGCAGGACGAAATTTTATGATAGACATTTTTATATTGCCAGTATGTGAGGAATAGCGTTGCGAAGTCAGAGTGTGCGAATTTTTCTTCCCCCTGTACAAAGGAGAAACGTTGTTACCAAACATCTAGAAAAGTACTTAGCGGATTTAATTCAAAGTTCTTGGTCGATTTATTTCGAATTTCCACATTCACATGAAATAATGAAGAAAATTATTGAAAAATTAAATGCCTAAACAATGAAATATATCGTCGTAAACTGACTGTAATCCCTACCGCAAGCGTAAATTAAAGCGGTAATACCCGTCTTGGAGATCGTGCCATCAACGTCACTAGATTGTGGATCGAGCGAAGGCTCGATAATTTGACAGGAAACCCGTACTTAGTGATTAGTTGCCGTTATTACACATGCAACGGAACAAGGCTGGCCGCAAAGAAACTAATGCGCTTTAAGACGTATTCATTCCTCGCATTCCGTTGATACGCGGTGAATTAAATGCGCCCTTAGATTTAAAGTGATTGTAGTTTCCCGTGCGGCTTGTATTCGCTATGAATATCAACCAGGCACAGGGCCAATCATTGCGTGTGGCAGATACTGAACATGCCGGCAACTCCGGGTACTGCAGCTAGTGTGCAATAAGAAAAAGGCTGTGGTCGGTACTACATGCGCAACGCCCTTTTAAAAGATACAAAATAATTTAAGAGGAAAATGAACAATGAATATGAAAGGTACAAATAATCAAATAAATCTCTATCTGTGGACTACTGTTAGCAAAGGATTTCACGCTCACCTCCCTCAAAGATTTATCGTATTAGTAAAAGTTTTTTTCCTTTCAAACATTCTCGTATCTTAAGAACGAATCTTAACCAGAATTTATAATGAATTTACCACTGAATATTCCACGAAGTTCCCTAGGCAGATGAAGCGTTATTACGCAGGAGTTTTATTTTTTCTGTATCGAGATCGACCTGTTCCCGCTCTCATACAAACCCAACATTCTGCTGGCTGATGAAACGATATCTTGCATCTCATCACGATCACTGCCAAGAGATCTTAAGGTGCGATCTGCGCTAGAAGCAAGTGCTAATTCTAAACCGATTAAGTGTGTCAGCAAAATAACATCCAAATCATTAGGCTTCATTTGTATTCACTTCTAGAGTCAGCTGCGAATCTTCCACAATACCTTTCCAGAATGAGTTCTTTGGTCGTTTCAGGGGCTTAATATCTAGGCAACATTTCTTGCCGCCGACTCAAAAAATCACTTTTGCATTCAGCATTATTTTCTGGCATAGTTCGGCGCTGTATTTTGAAAGGAAATCGCATTATATGCATTGCTTTAATTAAATAAATTGCAATTTAATGGTCTCGCCTCTCCAACAAAAACACCTGAAAATAAAAGTTGAAACAGCTTCAAACAAGTCATTGTTTATAAACGAAATGATTAAAAGTTCTATTTTTTCCAGTCAATAAACAGAAAGATGTACTTCATTAGCAACTACGCTTATGGGTGACTACTATATTTCTCTGTTGCTTAGGGAAAAAGATTACGAGTGGTTTCTGTACACGGTTTTCCTCTCGGAATGCCAGATTACCTAACATGCTAGTGTCCTACACCTACTCAGTAGACCTGTGTGAAGGCAAGAATTGCTGAGTACTATCTACATCTACTTTGACACTCCTCAAGCCACCGAACGGTGCGTGGCGGAGGGTACCCTGTACTAATACTTGTCATTTCCCCTCCTGTTCCACTCGTAAATAGGGCGAAGGAAAAACTGTCTTTATGTCTCCGTATGAGCCCTAATTTCTTGTATCTTATCTTCGTGGACCTTAGGCGCAATGAATATTGGCGGCAGTAGAGTCGTTCGGCAGTCAGCTTAAATTGCCGGTTCTCTAAATTTTCTCAATAGTGTTTCTCGAAAAGAATGTCACCTTCCTATCAGGGATTCCCATTTGAGTTCTCGAAGCATCTCTTACGTGTTTTTCGAACCTACAGGTAACAAATCTAGCAGCCCGCCTCTGAATTCCTTCGATGTCTTCCTTCAATCCGACCTGGTACGCATCCCAAACGCTCGAGCGTCTTATATGCGATTTCGTTTACAGGTGAACCAGTCTTTCCTAAAACTCTCCCAATAAATCGAAGTCGAGCATTCGCCTTCCCTACCAAGTTCGCACATGCTCGGCCCACCTCATATCGCTTTGCAACGTTACGCCCAGACATGATTTGACTGTGTCATGCGGAACACCAGTAATACTGAATCCGAACGTTGCAGGTTTAATCTTCGTACTCAACCGCATTAACTTATATTTGTAGGCCGCGGTGGCCCAGCGGTTCTGGCGCTGCAGTCCGGAACCGCGCGACTGCTCCGTTCGCATGTTCGTATCCTTCCTCGGGCATGGCTGTGTGTGATGTCCTTACGTTAGTTAGGTTTAAGTAGTTCTAAGTTCTAGGGGACTGATGACCTCAGATGTTAAGTCCCATAGTGCTCAGAGCCATTAACTTTATTTTTACATATTTAGTTCTAGCTGCCATTCATCACACGAGCTGGAAATTTTGTCTAAGTCGCATTGTAATCTTCCTACAGACATTCAACTTCTAAACTACTGCACACCACGGCAACTTCAGCAAACAACCGCAGATTGCTATCCACCCTGTCAGCCTGGGTGTGTAGAGAACAACAGCGGTCCTATCGCAGCTCCCTGGGGCACTCCTGACGATATCCTTGTCTCTGATGGTCTCTCGCCATCGAGGACAACTTACTGGGTTCCATTATTTAAGAAGTCTTCGAGCCACTCGCATATTTATGAACTTGTTCTATAAGCTCGCGCCTTCGTTAACAGCCCGCTATGGGGCACCGTGTCAAATGCTTTCGAAAATCCAGAAATATGGAATCTGACTGTTGCCCTTAACAGCTGGAATGTTAGAGTTAAATATAAATGGACTATACTTACTAGCCTAGCAGAACCAATATTTATGAAAGCTTACAATCACTTCGATAGGTCTGAAAACTGAGTGAAATTGGCGAAACCAGTTAGAAGTTGAAATTAGAATTAATTTAATACCTTCAGCTGCTGACGGGCGTTGATATATCTCA
Source organism: Schistocerca gregaria (assembly GCF_023897955.1). Classification (NCBI taxonomy): domain Eukaryota; kingdom Metazoa; phylum Arthropoda; class Insecta; order Orthoptera; family Acrididae; genus Schistocerca; species Schistocerca gregaria. The sequence continues at coordinate 414,090,437 of NC_064923.1, forward strand.
ACGGGTACAGAAGAAATTGTGTGGCCCCCAGACCGGGACTCTAACCCGGGATCTGCTGCTTACATGGCAGACACTCTATCCATCTGAGACGGATAGAGCGTCTGCCGTGCAAGCAGGAGATCCTGGGTTCGAGTCTCGGTCGAGAGCACACATTGTCACCTGTCCCCGTTGATACATATCAACGCCCGTCAGCAGTTGAAGGTATTAAATTAATTCTAACTTCGTTCTAGGCGGCTGCAGGTCATCAATGGTGTCTGTTCTTTCGGACAAGTCCGAACTGTTGTAATAACAGTTTGTTGTGTAGTAAATTTAAAATGATAATAGATAGTGTATAGTATTTGGCGGTAGCAAATTCCAGTACAGTTTCTATGCGGCAGTTCCGGAAATCAAGTTACTTAGGAGCGAATTTACCATAAATGTTCGTAAGTAGATACAAGACAGCAATAAAAAATGTCGTGTGACTAGGACCTCCCATCAGGTAGACCGTTCGCCGGGTGCAAGTCTTTTGATTTGACGCCACTTCGGCGACTTGCGCGTCGATGGGAATGAAATGATGATGATTAGGACAACACAACACTCACTCCCTGAGCGGAGAAAATCTCCGACCCAGCCAGGAATCGAACCCGGGCCCTTAGGATTGACATTCTGTCTCGCTGACCACTCAGCTACCGGGGGCGGACAGGACAGCAATAATAAGTGCAATAAAATACACGTGATGCAATACTGCGTAAAACTTACGGCTGCTCAAATGTAGATTTGGCATAACTCGTTAGAGGTACTAGGCGACGAGCTGTAATGAATATCAACAACACACGCAAATACAGCAGTGTTAACAAATTAACTGGGTGGGAAGAATAGCACTATCTGTCGTTACGTCTAATTACACAAAATTATTCCGCTCGATATCTTTTAATTGACCTCCTAATAATCTACTTTCAAGAATTCTGGGATTTTGTTTGATGTTTTGGCCCAGTTCATTTAAAAAAGAGGCCACAGAGGAATTCTCTGCCCACATGTTCCTACCATTTTCGTTTCAACGAAGAATAGATTCCTGATTCCGCTGATAAAATTTTTGCATCTACTCGTGACATGATCAACAATCGTACCAAAAAGTTACCAGCTATACAGTGTTGCAGACATAAAGTTTATCGTAATGCTGTCTAGGTATATACTGAAAATGTAATATGTTGAGACGTAATTGAGATATTTATTCGAGGTTTGCTTCTATTAGTATGGTAACTCAAAACGTGTGTTCGCTTGCGGCAGTTGATACGAGTCCGCATACTGTTACAGCTTTGCTCATGAAACGCGCATCATCAGCCACGTGGACCCAGAAGCAGAAGGTGTTCTGTGTATTTTCTCTCGCGGAGCTGAAGTCTTTTACACTTGTACAATGTCGTTTTCGGCGTGAATATTAACTGCGACCAACTAACGATGTTGTCACTTTTGTAACAGTCAAGAAACGGGACAGGCAGCTTCGGGAAACTGGGAAACTTCTTTCGATGTCAGGACACCACACCAAACACGCAGTTCCAGAGGCTACTGTTGAATTAATCAGTAATCCGCACGTCCTTCCAGCGGAGCTCTCGTACGTCAATCCGACGAGCAAGCTGGCAATTACAGTTACTTTGTTCAAAAAAAAATGTTCAAATGAGTGTGAAATCTTATGGGACTTAACTGCTGAGGTCATCAGTCCCTAAGCTTACGCACAACTTAACTTAAATCATCCTAAGGACAAACACACACACCCATGCCCAAGGGAGGACTCGAACCTCCGCCGTGACCAGTCGTACAGTCCATGACTGCAGCGCCTGAGACCGCTAGGCTAATCCCGCGCGGCTACTTCGTTCCACAGAGCATGATGTCGTCCGTAAAAGATTACGCCTACGGGCGTGCAAACTGCAGCATCGTCACAAAATGAAGCTGCGACGTAAGGTATTCGCGGAGGCAGTACTTCGCGGAGCGTCTAGTTAATGCAAGAGCGTACGTAGACATGTTGAAGCTATAAGCTGTGCCACGACCTCCCCGTGAGGCGATCTTTCAACAAGATGGCGCGCCACACCATTTTGTGAATATTGTGAGGAATTTCCTGAATAATTTGCTCCCAGATAGCTGTATTGGGAGAGGTAGTACTCGATTGCTTGGCACCCTAAAGCCCAGACATTACGCCACCCGATTTTTTTCCTTGTGGGCGTTTGTTAATAATCAAATCTAGCCCGTAATCTACCGGATCTGCGCCACCGCTGTCGTGCCGCAAACGTAACGCCTGCAGTGCAGCAAAACACCTAACAGAAGTGGAATACAGATTAGATGCATGTCGAGCCTCTAATAGTGGGCATATCGAGGTGCGTTATGTGTGATAAAAACGTTTTGAATTCCAATACATATTGAAAGACACTGTCTCCAAATACCTCAATAAATTCTTAAGTTTTTACATTATATATTGTCTTATGTTTAACGTGACCATCTGTATTTCGGTGTCTTTGACGAAGTATGCTATCAAACACGACGAGTCTGATAGCATTGTTTAATAAACCAATGGGATTTTTTTTTCCTTTCCTCTAACAGTTCCCTCCAAACCAAATTCTTCGTGTTCAGCCAACTCCAACTTGCCCCAGTCTGTAAGGTTTGGTGGAAACAATAAATTTAATTTTTCTCACAGCAAGCTTCGGAAAGATGAACATCCTGGTGTTACCAGGGCTTGTCTTCTGACGTTCTGTGCAGTGCTGGATTTGTCGTTTCTCTTTATTTTCTTCCACAATTACGGAAGTGTCCTGAAACGTCAGTGGGTTCGTTAAAATTGAAGTATTATGTCGATCTGCCATCGTGTCGGAATTTACAGCTCACGACGACGGAAAATTGTTGTCAGTTGATGCATCAGAGACTCTGGTCGCATATCTTCTAGTGATATTTAGCGTTATTGTATTAAGCGTCAGCACGGCAAACAGAGAGCCGAAAATATTAATTAAATTAAGCTCACTGATAGAGAATGTTCGTTAACTACTAATACGACGAACTTTGTGATGAAAGTATTTGCTGACCTCATTATGCGTCTAGGCAAGATATTGTCAATGAAAGTAATGCGACAGGGGCAGAACTGTTATTACTGAACCTACTGTACACTTGATGAATACGAATAAAAAGCTTCAGCGTTGCCCCAGCATGGCTGTTCAACAAGGAAAACTTGAAAATGCGGCCCTGCTGGCATCCTTTTAAACTGACCAGTATCGCTTGTGGTCGAAATTCGACCGACTGCGTCGATGCCATAAAAATGTAACAGCGCATAACATGGTGAACGACAATACGTAAATGTCGCTGGACATGATCTGTGATAAAAAAAAAGTCATGTATCTTAGAAGCGATAAATTCCACGGAATACTGTCAGAAATTTTAGCGTCAGAGCTGCCCATGTCAACTGCTGCATGGTAGCTACATATATTATTGAAATATTTTTTGACTTCTCATTAATTGTTCGATCATCTGAAGTAAGAGTGTTGAAAAACTGTGTTAACGGCGGCAAATTAACTTTCACTTTATGACAACATGGTATGAATGCCGCTATATCACGCAAAGTAACCTCCAATGCCAAACGTTTTGCATTACAAAGTTTGCACTGTAAATTCAACAAAACCGCAAATTATAATTTCATTTAGTGCACATTTAAATCTATGCTTCAGAACAACAATATAATTATCAACGTGCACATTACTCCTGTTACATTGTCTACCGGTAAAGTTGTGTCTCTCTAGCTCTTTGTCTTTCAGTCCCACCCATTAAGTGTCCTCCTTCAAGGTGTAGCCTAAACCAAATATAGTTTTCGTGTAATAAGCGAAGTCACAGCTATTCATAATGAAAAAACTGAAAATTACGAACTTACTTCAAATTTTGTGGCAACGGCGGCAAATGAACAGAGAGTTAGTTCAGTTCACTCGTAGACAGAAGTTAGCGAGAAAACGACGGCAACAAATAACGTTATATACAGTATGTGTTGCCCCAATGGTTTCGTTATTACGGTGTTTTGTTTTACACGGCTGACAACTTCAAAAATCTAGCAATTGTGGCACTGTCGCTGCCCGGTATTCGTGTGTTACTGCAACACTTAAACACGAACGTCCCTATAATGCGATTTCACGAAACATTGTGACTTCCGTATAACTGATACTTCTACGATTTCCATGAAAACAACCATATCTAACCAATTTTCATGAGTAGTGATTAGTGGCATTTCTACCATAGCATTCTATTGGTAAGCGTGGTAGAAGTTGATAGCAGTGTGAGATACAAAGGAAACCAATTTTCATTTGTTTATCTCTAAAGGCTATGTGCACATATGATTTGTGTGTGTGTGTGTGTGTGTGTGTGTGTGCATTTACGACAAAGCACCTTCCGAATTATATATGTTTCACTAGCCTCCTTGTATAATTAATATTAAAAATCGGTACCTCAACTTAGATATTCACGTATAAATATTATAACCCCTGCAGTTTGTAAATCAAGAACACCAGAGAAATCATACAATCGACTTGATACGAGTGATGTGATTTTTATACTATTATTTATCGCACATGGTGGTGACCGTATGAATAACTAGCAAACTGTACAATATTGATTGTCTTCATCCAGATATGGATAGTAAAGAAATTTTGCTATGATTATGGTGAACACATCTTAGTCTTCAAAGTGTCCTTTGGTCATACTGAAAGCAAAGATAACTGTTGAAATCTGTGAAGCTGTCTTAGATTACTGTTTAACATTGTCGCGGGAAATATTCCCCAGGGCAGATTTCGTCTTCCATGGTGATCATTTCCATATTCTCACTGTTGAAAACGCCCATGAACGTTCGTTCCCGCAGTTCACGATATCGAACTAGCGTCGGCTGCTCCGGAAAAAATGTATAGGAGGATCTGCGGGCTTTTCCAACATCTCTCAGCGAACTGTCCTAGTTTCTTTGTGAGGTGTGGTATCACTTTGTTGTCTGTCTGTACGACTGTTAAAAGCCATTTTTCTCGGAAATGGCAGCGCCGTGTAGCCGCGCGGTCTCGGGCCCCTTGCCACGGTTCGAGTCCTTCCTCGAGAATGGGTGTGTGTGTTGTCCCTAGCGTAACATAGTTTAAGTCAGATTAAGCAGTGTGTAGGCCTAGGGACCGATGGCCTCAGCAGTTTGGTCCCGTAGGAACTTCCAACCAAATCTCGGAAATGGTACACATATCAGGTTGAAATTTATGTCACACCCTAACGAACGCAGTCCCTTGCCGGTGTAAAAAATTGAAACTTCCACGTCAACACAATCCAAAGGTATGACCAATTATATCACAGAAAATCAACCTGACATCAAGGAGCACTTTTGGAATGATTCTGTAATTAATAAACAAGGTATCCAAGATCCTACTCTGGAATTACCGGGCTTTGACCTGATGAGATGTACCTGGACTAAATTAAACAGTATCAGAACGAGCCATGCAAAATGCAATGCATATAAGTACAAGTGGGGTCTATGCGACTCACCAGCCTGTGACTGTGGAGCACCAGAACAGAACGGCCGCCATATTATTGAGGAATGCCCCTTAAGAAGATACGCAGGACCTGTCTCTGAGGTTATATATGTGAAACCCTCTGCTTTGGATTGGCTGTGCAATCTAGATATTGAGCTTCAATATATGAATGAGTTTCTAGTCAGGCTTGCCAAGCTTTTTAACGTGTAGTTATTTTGTCTTGAGTGTTTGTACTTTAACCTTTTGTGCTATTGCTTGTTTTTTACACAAGTACTAATTACACATTGTTTTGTTTTATACATTTCGTTTACATAATGTTGTACTCATATAAAATATTGTCGCTGTATTGCCATACCCAAATAAATAAATAAATACCCGAAAACTCATTCATCAAAACCTATAGGGTACTTCCTGTTGGTCTAGAATTATGAAATTTGGCAAGAAGCAAGGCTTCCCTGTAAAAGTAAAGGAAAAAAATCCGAAAATTGTGAACTTGTAATTATGTCACAAGGAACAAAAAAATTGTCATCTTTTATCCGTCTGTTTGTTTGTCTGCCTGTCTGTTAAGACCCATTTTTCTGAGGAAGACGTAGACGTATTAGGTTCAAATTTATGTCACTGAAGTCTTTGTTCCCTTGGCCGTATAACAAACTTTAACTTCTAAGTTAATTCAGTCAAAAGATAAGTCCATTTATCTCACATAATTCGATATTGGCAAACTCGCTCATCAAAATCTATACGGTACTTCCCGCTGGTCTAGAATAACGAAATTTGGCACAAAGAAAGATTTCACGGTACAGGTAAAGGAAAAATACCGAAATTGTTAGTTTGTAATAATATCACACGAACTGCCTGTCTGTCCCTCCGTCTATTAAGACCTCTTTTCCCAAGAATGGATAGACATATAAAATTGAATTTGTGTTGCATACTAAGGTATATAGTCCATTGGTAGTGTAAAAATGTTAAGCTTTTAAGTTAATGCAGCCAAAAGATACAGTCATTTGCGTCATGTATTTTGATACTCGCAAACTCACTCATTTAGACCCATAGGGTACTTTCCCTTGACGTAGCAACATGAAATATGGCAAGAAGAAAAGTTAAACAATACAAGTAACGGAAAAAATCAGAATATTGTTCATTTACCATTATGCCACACGAAAAATATTTCTTTTGTCACTCATTATCCGATTTCCAACTTAAATTAAACATTCTCGATAATCTTGGAATCTGGCCGAGCGGTTCTAGGCGCTACAGTCTGGAACCGCATGATCGCTACGATCGCAGGTTCGAATCCTGCCTCGGGCATGGATGTGTGTGATGTCCTTAGGTTAGTTAGGTGTAAGTAGTTCTAAGTTCTAGGGGACTGATGACCACAGATGTTATGTCCCATAGTGCTCAGAGCCAGTCTTGGAATCCATGTGACCTATACACTGTCAGTATCAATACATGATCGGTAAGATGCAAATAGTCGAGGTTCTGTATTACCTGAATGGCTGAACTGTCTGTATATATAACGAAGTTTGCACACAACCCTCAGTGCGCGAGCCCTACTCGTACCTGGCCAAGTTTTTTATGAGTGTTCTTGTTATATTCTATGCGCTGTGGTCGAACGAATACCTTTTGGAGTCACCGTACTTGCCACGAGGAGTCAACTGTGACAAGAAAGACGCTCGTGTAAAGAGACTTTTCGCGTTGCCCTCGTAATCTACAGTAAATGGTGAGCATGATAAGGCATGAAAGCAAAAACACCGAGAGAAAAACAGATTACTTTATCTTCAAAATCAGTCTAAGGCCAGTTTCACACGTATGCGGTTCGGTTCGTTTTAGTTTATTTTTCGGTAGCCCCCAGAAAGTGTGATAAGACGCCTCGGTTTGTGTTCGGTGCCTAAAAGAAACAGTAGAGCACCGAATATTCCCTCGACACGAAGAGGTTTCATCAGGTTTCTATAAGGTGCGAACTCGTGTCAGGGGAACAGAAAACAAGCACGATGTTCGTTTGCGCGCGGTTCAGTTTCTGTTAGCGAGTTGATCTCTCTTAAAAATTACGAAGATAGTTGTCTCAGTGATTCTAATAAAATGAGCGGTTTACCAGACGTTGTTGTGGATCAGCTGATTTCTGAAATGCAATCTAAACCAGTGATGTGGGACAAAAATTTTGAAAACTATGAGGATAATATTTGTTTTGTAAAGGAAACCACTTTTTCTTGCTGCAACTGTAATTTATTTTCCCCAGAGGCGTGGTGCCTTTTTTTACTCTAAGGCATCTTCAGTGGGATCTAGAACGATACAGTTTCGTTTCGACATGTGTTATTTTTAGATTATCAAACAGTTCACGTCGCGTTTCTTATGTAAATCACTAATTGCTTACAATTTGTTGGCATCTACGTTTCCTCTCATCTGGTCACGAGAGCGCACATTTTTATATTGCGAACTAATTCTTTCAACTGCTTACCCTGTTTATCCTTGTTTTTGTGGTGCACTATTACCTTTTTGCCACTAGTTATAGCTATATGTTCGTAAAATGTGCTCTTAGTCTGTCTATCTACATGTTGCCAACCTAACGAAGTATATGTTGAAAACTAATTGAGACGTGGAACTTAGGGAACGGCAGGATTCGTTGTGGATGGGGCCTTACTCAGTTACCGTTGGTTGCTCAGGTCTTTTTCTTTTTAGTCATGTACACTTTATTTGGAACCAATTGCAAATGAGGTTGACAGTAAGGAACAATTATCAAATTTGACTATTAAGACACAATGTCTAATAAAAAATTCTTAAGCAAGTTGCATTCATGGCTGAAGGCCTTATTGACAAGAAATTAAAAATTACTTGTCGGCTGAAGGCCCCAATAGTAATAACTCAAAATTAAATTTTAAAAAAAATCATCACAATCTGATCAAACCAAGAGTGAAGTGGGCCTCATACAGTGCTCCAAGGATCAGCCTGGGAAAGTCACTCAACTTCGTAACTGATGAGACAGGCAGCCAAGAGCTGTATTCACTTAACCGGATGGTAACTCAAACTAGAGACAGTTTAAACACAGACCAACGCTCTTGCAAAATATACCTAACGTCTGGTAACCAACACAATGATGGAATAACCCAGGCAAGTCAGAAACAGCAGACACCACTGGGTCTTCAGAATACGGTGTTTAGAACATCCAGTAGCAGAAGGAACCACTACGAGCGAGGTAGTCCAAAAGAACGAAATATCCGAACCATAATCAAGGAGGCTGTCAAACTACACCCCTTACTGGACAGCAGTGGCAAGGCGAGGAAAGGTACACTGCAGCGAAAATACGCTAACCTCCAGGGCAGGTAACTGTGGCACTAGGCAGAAAAATACCGCTTCATCAATAAACACAAGGAATTCAATGATTAATAATAAGAAGTGCAGGATGGCTAATAAATTTCTCCAACTCCAAACACTCCGTTCGTTGCTCTTCATCGCAGCAACATGCGAACAAATGGCATGATCTCAAAATGGTGGACGTTTCACTACTGATTTAATGCTCACTCAACTCAAACGTCCTGGGTCCAGTGAACAACGAGGCTGTGGCCCTCACAAGTACAGCCCCTCGATCTGGCAGTGCACGTGTGTCGCCAGCGGTCCTGGCAAGTCCTCGCGCTGCCGGTCCTCACTGCTGCTCCGTCCCAACTCAACTCCCCCCCCCCCCCCCCCCCCGGCACACTCCGATCCAGAAAACAATTGAGGCCCTTCCAAAGATAGTACTATTGATAACCGCTGCTGCTGCCACTCGCGGACAGACAACACTAGCAAACGTAGTGGCGCCAGTAAACAACAGAAGAAAATGAGACCCCACTATCCCTTTTACGCGATGCCATCCAACCAACGTGAGCCGCAACACAGCTCACTATTGTCTAGTCATGATGTTTATATCTCTCTGAGTGGGTATGTGTGTGAGTAAATGTGTGTGTGTGTGTGTGTGTGTGTGTGTGTGTGTGTGTGTGTGTGTGTGAGAGAGAGAGAGTGAGAGAAAGAGAGAGAGAGAGAGGGGGGGGGGAGGGAGAGAGAGAGATAGTGAGTTGAAGTATAGTGAGGGGGAGGGGTGGAAGTTGGTGGTTTGAACAGTAGAATGATGAATATGAATGTCATAGCCGTTAGAGAGTGGTTGAAAGCTTTAGTGATCCGCTGATTTGAGATTTGGTTTAAATGTTCTTTGGTGGGGCACAAGGACAATTGATAGAAAAGGTCCACGAACCGCTCTACAGAACATTTAAACCAAAACTCATATCAGCTGATCACCAAAGCTTTCAACCAAACTCTAACAGCTATTACATTCATATTCAGCACTCTACAACTCAAACCACCAATTTCCCCCCCCCCCCCCCCAACCTACGCACACAGACAGACACACACACACACACACACACACACAAACATCATAACATACCTGTATGTTAGTTTTCAACGTATAGTTTGTCAGGTTGGCAACATATTGGTAAACAAATTAAACAGATAAAGAACAAACAATATTTACGTCTTTAAAAGTGCAGTTTTCGAAGAAATATCTGTAACTAGTGGCAAAAGAGTAATAGTGCATCACAAAGATAAAGATAAACACGGTGAACAGTGTGAAAGAAAAAATTCGGAATATAACACCACACCAAAACAAAACTCTCTCGTTCTAGATGCCGCTGAAGAAGCCATAGGGAAAAAAGGCGAAACGCGTCTGGGAGAAATAAAATATAGTTGCAGCAAGAGAAGGCGGTTTTACTTAGAAAACAAATGTTTCTGTGATTGCTGCAGAGGATGGCCACGCAAATAAACTTTTTATGCAGGGATAAATTTAGGGCGTAGGAACTATGGAAAGACGTTTGAGTTGAAATTTTCAGCGACTTTGATGTATTTGAAGTCACTAAGAAAACTGAACTGGTTAAGTATTGAAAAATTCATTTTTATCGAATAAGAGACGTGGTACACTAGAGCAATTGGTAAGCTCACTGCGATATTGAAGAAATTTAGAAGGGAATTATTTGAAAATTAAGAAAATAACGAACGAAATTTATTTAAACTGCATATAAAATTATAATACAGTGCACCATTTTTATTCTTCTATAGAGAACCAACGAACTACTGACAGCATTGTGAGAGCCAGTCCTGACAAACCTCTACCACCCTCAGACTTCAAGAAGAATATAATAATTCCAATCCCAAACAAATCAGGTGTTGACAGATGTGAAAATTGCCTAACTATCAGTTTAATAAGTCACAGCTGCTAAATACTAACGCGAATTCTTTACAGACGAATGGAAAAACTGGTAGAAGCCGACCTCGGGGAAGATCAGTTTGGATTCTGCAGCAATATTGGAACACGTGAGGCAATACTGACCCTACGACTTAACTTAGAAGAGAGATTAAGGAAAAGCAAATCTACGTTTCTAGCATTTGTAGAATTAGAGAAAGCATTTGACAATGTTGACTGGAATACTCTCTTTCTAATTCTGAAGGTGGCAGGGGTAAAATACAGGGACCGAAAGGCTATTTACAAATTTACTATTTGTGCAGAAACCAGACGCCCCTTATAAGAGTCGAGGGGCACGAAAGGGAAGCAGTGGCTGGGAAGGGAGTGAGACAGGGATGTAGCCTCTCCCCGATATTATTCAAATTCAATCAAAAGAAAATTTCGGAGTAGGTATGGAGAAGAAATAAAAACTTTGAGGTTCGCCGATGCCATTGTAATTCCGTCAGAGACAGAAAAGCACTTGGAAGAGCAGAGACAGCAAAGCACTTGAAAGATCAGTTGAACGGAATGGACAGCGTCTTGAAAGGAGTATATAAGATGAACATCAACAAAAGCAAAACGAGGATAATGGAATGTAGTCGAATTAAATCTGGTTATGCTGAGGGAATTAGATTAGGAAATGAGACACTTAAAGTAGTAAAGGAGTTTTGCTATTTGGGGAGCAAAATTACTGACGATGGTCGAAGCAGAGAGGATATAAAATGTAGACTGGCAATGGCAAGGAAAGCGTTTCTGAAGAAGACAAATTTCTTAACATCGAGTATAGATTTAAGTGTCAGGAAGTCGTTTCTGAAAGTAGTTGTATGGAGTGTAACCATGTATGGAAGTGAAACATGGACGATAAATACTTTAGACAAGAAGAGAAAAGAAGCTTTCGAAATGAGGCGCTCCAGAAGAATGCTGAAGATTAGATGGGTAGATCACATAACTAATGAGGAGGTATTGAATAGAATTGGGGAGAAGAGGAGTTTGTGGCACAATTTGACTAGAAGAAGGGACCGGTTGGTAGGACATGTTCTGAGGCGTCAAGGGACCACCGATTTAGTACTGGAGGGCAGCGTGGAGGGTAAAAATCGTAGAGGGAGACCAAGAGATGAATACACTAAGCAGATTCAGACGGATGTAAGTTGCAGTAGGTACTGGGAGATGAAGAAGCTTGCACAGGATAGAGTAGCATGGAGAGCTGCATCAAACCAGTCTCAGGACTGAAGACCACAATAACAGAGAACCAACAGTGCAACAACTTGACTTCTCTCCATGATCACTACTTAGCCTTTGTACGGAAGAAAACACAAAACCTAATATGAACTGTAACAGGACAGTGCATGAGTGATTTTCATTCGTTTTAGGATGCAACCGAAAACGAACCGAACCCAATGGAACGGCATACATGTGATACAGAGCTAGAGCTAATGAACAACAGACAGAGCTTCGGTAGTGTGCTCTTGAAGAGATGTTATATCTGAAAACCTGCTCTTTCTCCCAGTTGCGCGCATGTTCATCGCTGCAGCAGAATCGATCCTAGAAAATTCCGGAAAAAGCTGTCGTTACATGTAAACCACCAGCGTGTCTCGGCCACAGAGCAGCATTCATTAATAAAGTTTATGCACATAGCCAGCGCGTGGGAAAAGCCGGCAGGTTCAGTTCAGCTCGGCGGCGGTCTCTGGCGGCCGACCGAGGTGTAATAACAGGCGCCCAGCACGGCGTAAGGAGGGGGAATCGCTGGGGTGGGGGTGAGAGGGGGGGGGGGGGGCGGGCCCGAGGCGGACGGCCTTGAGCTGCCAAGCGAGAAGACGTCTTCATCTGCAGCCGGCCGGCCGCCCGGGCCACGCGGCGTGTTTCATTAGGCGAGCACTGAACTCTCCGCCGCGCTGCACGTCGCACCATTTAAATTAATACCCGCGCGCCGCGGGGCTTACCGATCACAGGATCGGACACCGCGGGAGAACTGGGAAGCTTTCTTCGCCTAGCCAGTGCGACCCCCACGGAACTGATCAAAGAAGGTCAGGCCGGCTGCTGTATTTGTTTTTCGTAGCAGCAGCCTCATCAATTCCTCCTGCGGGGCTTTCTAATCTTTGGCTGGCGATCTCGGGAATCCGACGTGGCCCGATCGAGCCGAACAGAGCCGAAAGAGACCGAATGCAGGTATTGGTAGGCGATGTTGGCCACTGGGGAGCTTGGGTAGCTTTGCTGTGGCTACAAAATCTCCAGCAATGGCTTGTGATTCACGGTATTCACGAAAGCATTTTCACACGGTACAGTCGTTGACACTCAGTAAAGGGTAGCATTCATCTCATGCTAGGTGAGGAGGAACCTACGTCGTGGTGACGTAACACTACGTCGTCGTGACGTAAATAACCTAAATCGACTACATGAGTGTGTATATAGATCTTTGCGGTTGTACCGATAACGTCAAAGCTAAATGTAAACACATGTGTACAAATGAAGTGACAGAAGTTATCTGTTACGCTCATCCCAGTTGAATTAATTATTAAGCTGAAATCCCAACGATATGGGATGGAATGTGTTTCAGGAACATAATGAATGTCTGAACGGAGTAACCATAACGAAAGTAAAAAAAAAGCTTTTAGTCAATTTTTTAAAAAAATCCAATGAATCGTGCATAAATCGTATGGATAGAAACGTGAAATAATTAATTATTAAGCTGCAATCCAAAGAATGCGGGATGTTTCTGTGTGTTTCATGAACATAACGAATATCTGAATGAAGGAATCATAACTATAACGCAAGTGTCTAGGCATTTTTAGTCCGATTAATCGTGCATAAATCATGTGGATAAAAACGTGAAATAGGGAGAAATTAAAGTGTTTCGTATTTTTATAAAGGCCAATGAATTGTACATAATTCATGTGGGCAGAAACGTTAAAATGAGAAACTGAAGGTGGAAGTAATTCCGAATATTGCTGGAAATATTAAACCACCTAGTTCCATTTAATTTTGCCTTCATCTTGTAAATCAAGTAAGAACAATGAACAGTGCAGACTCAAGACGCACACAACAGTCGATGACGCGTGTCTACGTCACGTTGACGTAGAGCTCTCCTCACCTAGCGTGAAATGAATGCTACGCCCCAGTAAATGACACAGTTCTCCAAATTAGTAATGGTTGCAATTCCATCTGTTTACGTCAAACTTGAACTCCCTAAACTGACTTAGCTGTGAAAGTTTTAGCACATCTGTTCCATCATCAATAAAACTTAATGACATATCTTACGCTTTAAAATTGTGTTTCAACAACAACAGTGTGATGAAAAAATAGGCTCGCGTTTTGGCAAGTCAAAATCTCACACACACCAGGTAATCAATTTGTGGTAAGGTCTTATGGGACCAAACTGCTAAGGTCATCGGTCCTTAGCTTACACACTATTTAACCGAACTTAAACTAACTTACGCTAAGGACGACAAACACACCCATGCCCGAGGGAGGACTCGAACCTCCGATGAGGGCAGCCGCGCGGACCGTGACAAGACGCCTAGACCGCTCGGCTACACAGCAGATTGGTAAACCGTATCCGCAAGGCACGTGGCTTACCCGCAATATATAGAATTGGTGCGTAAGTTTGTAAGGTTTTCCATAAGTTTAATAAACACAACAGATACAAGTAATAGAGATTTTACTCATCATTAATACATCCTCCTTCACTATTTACGACAGTCTGCCAACGCTGGGATAACTTTTCGATTCCGCGGCTGTAGAAATCACGTGGTTATGATACGATGAACTCACTGAGCCATGTTCGAAGCGCATTTTAATCCGGAGACGAAGTTCTTTGAAGGTTGTTGGAGAGAGGAAAAGGTGAAAATCTAAGTGCTTTTTGTCAGCCTAGCAGAATCCGGGCGGGTGTTATAGTGGAGTAGCATTCCTTCACGCTGTCTTCCTGGTCGCTGTTCTTGGATAGTGTCTGCAAGAGTAAATGTCAGCAGTGATGGTTGCAGCTCGATGAATCAATTCGTAGCGCATCACACCGTCACTGTTCCACCAGATGCATATCATTACCTTTTATGATGCGCGCAGGGCTTTGTACGAGGAGCCGCTGCTTTGTTTGGGCTCAGCTATTCATCTCCATTCCTTATGTTAGCATTAAGACACCATTTCTCGCCACCAGTAACGATGTAGGATAGAAATGGCCCGTGTTGTTCATGAGCCAAGCGATGACGAACAAGCAGAAACGCACATATGGCTACAAGCTGATTTCTGTGATTTTGGCTTGGAGCACGCCGAGCACCCGATTTTTAAACCTTCTCCATTGCATACAAACGTCGCACGATGGCAGAATGATCACAGTTCACCAAATTTGCCAGCTGTCGAGTACACTAACATGGATCTTTGCGACTAATGCATTTGAACGATCTGCATCAAGTTTGTAGGTTTTCTTGAACGTGGACAGTCACTTACGTGAAAATGATCCTACTTAAAACGTGAAAACCACTTTCTTGCCGTGCTCTATCTAATGCCATTCTCCCGATACACGGCGCGAAAGTTTCAATCTACCTCCGCTGCTGTCACCTTCTTTTGAACTCAAACAGAAGAAATGTCTCCACTTGGCGCTCTATTTTCTTGCATCAACAGCTCACCTCACTACTTCCAGATGCCAAATCGACAATATGAAAACTAAAATAGCAACACTGAACTACAAATAAAAATGACAATCGATACACAAATCCATTGCAACCGGAATAGCAACATGCAAAACAGAAACGCTATGAACTTGTGCACTAACCTCACAGTATGTGATTTAACACTAAGAATTTCAATGTCTCGTTACTTCCAAAACTTTGAGACGGCAGATGTGTTGTGGTGAATGCACTGAAAATGTAAGTGCCATAAGCTGAAGATAAGAATGCTGAAGCTTGAAGTTAGTTATGGGGAAGCAAACTTGTAAAGAGAAAAAATTGCGAATGGTCGCTATTTCTCTTACAAGGAGACATCATCAACTTGACTTCATGTTTTAAGGAGAAAAAAAGCACACTTGAAATATATATATGCCTCAGCAGTCGACCCCGCGTGAAAATTTGGGCCATAATTCTCCTTAAAGACTACATATCTGAATTAGCAACAAAATGTTCTTTGTATGTGGCATGAGAATTGTTTCAAAAGCTGTGGATAGAGAAATGAACATTTGTGCAGGTCTTCAAGTACTACAAAAGCAGAAGTTTTGACGTTGGTAATATGCTTTGTTCATTGTTTTAAAGTGAGCGGTTTCTATTTTGTGGCTGCTGCCAAACATCTCTTTGTTTCGGAAACTTATATATTGCGATTATAAATGCAATTTAAATGAATGATGCGAACCAGTGTGCCACTCAAGAAGTAGCGTGCCTCTATCTAATTAGTAACATTGCTGTTGCGCGTTATTTTCTTTGATTTCTAAAACTGACACTGTTAAAGTGAAGTACATTTGCAGGAGCTGCGCTATTCGCCAACATGATTGGAATGATAAAATTGTAAATCGCAAATGATTAACTTCATAGTACACTAATTGCTTGCTTGCTTGACTTTATTCATTTTGATTTTGAGGCGTATGTATAGCTGAGGAATATAAAAACGAGAATATTGATTAAAGGATACTGAATGTGCGTGTGCGTTATGTTGACATTTTACTCATACACAAATACAACAATTTTCTGCTTCAGACATTTATTTTTCCATACGTGTTTAGGTGATTCACACCATCATCTTCAGGTGGAGTATTGTTTAGTGACAAACAACGCTTCTGTGGGTTTGTCACCTTGCCACCACACATCATAATATACGTTACCCGGCGGAGGTCCGAGTCCTCGCTTGGGCATGGGTGTGTGTTTGTCCTTAGGGTAATTTAGATTAAGTAATGTGTAGGCTTAGGGACTGATGACCTTAGCAGTTAAGTCCCATAAGGTTTCATACACATTTGAATATACGTTAGGTACACATTGACCATTTGGTCATTTGATTTTAAGGCGTTAACCACACCATGTTGAAGTGTTTAAAGTATTTTAGGGTGGTGCACGGCGACAGAACTCGCATTAGGATTGCACTATTCTCATTTTGCATACGAAATTCACATGTGATAATTGTGCCCGTTACCATTATGGTTATAAGAAACCTCTGTTAAGAACGTCATTTGACGGAGCTTCCTCCATACACATGTGTGTGGGAGCTAAGATACCACATGATTACAGCTTTTCACGGTGACAGAGGTAACTTGAAAATCCCCGACGTGCTGAAATTAGCGAACAGCAGAAGCACAAAATAATGTGTTTACTCCTATTACTTCATAAATAAAAACAGTATTTTGGGAAAACGTCATTCCATTTATAGAGACGGTGATTTTTTGTATTTTTGACTCCATCACTTTTTTTTTATTCGACCATAACCAGTTTCGGCTTTCAGCGGCCATCTTCAGATGCTACAATAGAGAACAGAAAACTTAAATTAAGACCTAAAACAAATGCAATTATTTTCACTATATCTATTTGTGCGCTTAGTAAAGTGCTACTAAAATGCATATGGTTCATACGTACGGGCTGCATTTGATAAGCAAGTGTTCATGCGTTGTCAACTAAACATAAAATTGGAAATCAATGACTTACATGCACACAACCAAATGTACTTTTCCTTCCCTACCCTTTGCTCTAATGAGTGCGTCCTGTATAAGACACTCATCAGTCGTATAGTGTCGTCTCTCCTAAGCCACCGTGCAGTGGCGTTAATGTGTAGTAGCTAGAAGTGCAGCGCCTCGCCCTATACTTACTTTCGGGTTTGGTGAATAACTAACTCAAGTATTGTTGTAGTAATTGTCATGTTTTATAGTTTTTACGATTGAATATTGTCTTATTTAGGGCGCGCCCATCTAGTGCAAAGAGTAGGGAAGGAAACGTACACTTGGTTGTATGTATATAATTCATTGGTTTCTGATTTTGTGTCTAGCTAACAACGCTTGAAAATTATTTCATCAGATGCTGCCTTTAGGTATGAACCATGTGCAACGTAATAGCACTTTACTAACCATACAAATAGATTTGTTGTTGTCTTCAGTCCGAAGGCTGGTTTGATGCAGTTCTCCATGCTATTCTATCCTGTGCAAGCCTCAGTCTCCGAATAACCATTGCAACCTACACCCTTCTTAATCTGCTTACTGTATTCAACTCTTGGTCTCCCTCTACGGTTTTTAGCCAACACACTTCCCTCCAGTAGTAAAGTGGTGATCCATTGACGCTTCATAATGTATCCTATCAACCGATCCCTTCTTTTGATCGAGTTGAGTCGCAAATTTCTTGTCTCCCCATTTCTTTCAGTACCTTTTCATTAGTTTCATGATCTACCCATCTAATCGTCAGTATTTTCTGTAGCAACACATTTCGAAAGCTTCTATTCTCTTTTTGCCTAAAATACTTATCGTCCATATTTCACTTCCATTCATGGCTACACTCCAGACAAATACTCGTACTTTCAGAAAACACTTAAATCTTCATTCCATTTAATAAATTTCTCTTCTTCAGAAATGCTTTTCTTGCCATTGCCAGTTTATATCTTCTCTACCTCGGCCATCATATTATTTTGCTGCCTAAACAGAAAAACTCATCTACTACTTGAAGTGTCTCGTTTCCTAATCTAATTCCCTCGTCATCACCTGATTAAATTAGATTGCATTCCATTAACCTTGTTTTGCTTTTGTTGACGTTCATCTTACATCCTCTATGCCCGACAATGTCCTTTCCTCTCTCTGACAGAATTACGTCATCGGCAAACCTCAAAATTTCCAGTACTTTTCCCTGAACTTTAACTCTTACTCCAGATTTTTCTTTGGTTTCTTTTACTGCTTGTTCAATGTACAGACTGAATAACATCGGGGAAGTCTACAATCCTGTCTCTCTCTCTCTCCTCAACAGCTGCTTCCCTTTCATATTCCTCGACTGTTACAACTGATTTCTGGTTTCAGTACAAGATGTAAATAACTTTTTGCACTCTTTATTTTACTCCAATTACCTTCAGAATTTTAAAGAGGTTATTACAGTCAACATTGTCAAAAGCTTTCTCTAAGGCTGAAAATGCCGTAAATGTAGATTTGCCTTTCCTTAACCCATCTTCTAAGAGAAGTCGTAGAGTCAGTGTTGCACCGCGTCTTGCTGCATTTCTTCATTGCACCGCGTCTTGCTACATTTCTTCGGGATCCAAACTGATCTTCCCCGAGGCCGGCTTCTATCAGTTTTACCATTCTTCTGTAAAGAATTCGTGTCATAATTTTGCAACCATAACTTATTAAACTGATAGTTCGGTAATTTTCCCACCTGTCAGCAACTGCTTTCTTTGGAATTGGAATTATTACATTCTTTTTGAAGTCTGAGTGTATTTTTCATGTCTCATACATCTTGCACACCGCCGGCCGCGGTGGCCGTGAGGTTCTAGGCGCTGCAGTCCGGAACCGTGGGACTGCTACGGTCGCAGGTTCGAATCCTGCCTCGGGCATGGATGTTTGTTATGTCCTTAGGTTAGTTAGGTTTAAGTAGTTCTAAGTTCTAGGGGACTGATGACCTAAGATGTTAAGTCCCATAGCGATCAGAGCCATTTGAACCATTTCTTGCATACCACACAACATGGAACAGTTTGTCATGGCTGGCTCTCCCAAGGGAGGGGGGGGGGGGGGGGGCTATCAATAGTTCTAACGGAATGTTATCTACTCCCGGAGCTTTGTTTCGATCTAAGTCTTTCAGTGCTCTGTAAAACTCTTCGCGCAGTATCATATCTCCGATTTCGTCTTCATCTATATCCTCTTCGATTTCCATAATATTATCCTCAAGTACATCGCCCTTCTATAGGCCCTCTATACACTCTTTCCACCTTTCAGCTTTCTCTTCTTTACTTATGACTGGTTTCCATCTGAGCTCTTGATATTTAAAAAGCTGCTTCTATTTTCCCAAAAGGCTTCTTTAATTTTTCCTGTAGGCTGTAGCTATCTTTCCCCTGGTAAAATATACTTCTAAATCCTTACATTTGACCTCCAGCCATTCCTGCTCAGCCACTTTGCACTTCCTGTGAATCTCACTTTTAAAAGTTTGTATTCCCTGTCGCCTACTTCATTTGCTGCATTTTTATATTTTTTCCTTTCATCAATTAAATTCAGTACCTCTTGTGTTATCCAAGGATTTCTACTGGGCCTTGTCTTTTTACCTATTTGATCTTCTAGTGCCTTCACTATTTCATCTCTTAAAGCTACCCATTTGTCTTACACTACATTCCTTTCCCCTGTTGTAGTCAATCGTTGCTTACTGCTTCCCCTGGAACTCTCTACAGCTTATCCATGCCCCATCTCCTTAATTTTCTACCCATTTGCAGTTTATTCAGTTTTAAGCTACAGTTCATATCCAAAAAATTGCGGTCAAGTCCTTATCTGCCCCTCAAAATGTTTTACAATGTAAAATCTGGCTCCTAAATCTCTGTCTTACGATTATATATTTAATCTGAAATTTTCGTGTGTCTCCAGGTCTCTTCCACGCATGCAACCTTCATTTATGAATCTTAAATCATGTCCCAGTGATGATTAGATTATGCTCTGTGCCGAATTCTACCAGCCGGCTTCCTATTTCATTCCTTTCCCAAATTGCATATTCACCTACTATTTTTGCTTCTCGTCCTTTTCCTACTGTGAAATTCCAGTCCTCCATCAAAACCAAACTTTCATCTCCTTTAACTTTCTGAAGAATTCCTCTTATCTCATCATAGAATTCTTCAATCTCTTCATCATCTGCGGAGCTAGTTGACATATAAACTTGTACTACTGTGGTAGGGATGGGCTTTGTAACTGTCTTGACTATGAAAATGAATTCACTATGCGGTTCATGGTAGCTTACCCACATTCCTATTTTCTTATTCATTATTAAACCCACTCCTGCATTACCCCAGTTGGATTCTGTATTTATAACCCTGTATTCATCTGACCAGAAGTCCTGTTACTGCTACAACTGAACTTCTCTAATTTCCACTATATCTAACTTCAGCCTATTCATTTCCCTTCTTAAATTTTCTAAGCTGCCGGTCCGTTTAATGGAGCTAACATTCTACGCTCCGATTTGCGGAACGCCAGTTCTACTTCTCCTGATGACGACATCCTCCTGAGTAGTCCCCGCCCGGAGATCCGAATGGGGAACTACCATACACCTCCGGAATATTTTACCCAAGAGGATACCATCATCCTGTAATCATACAGTAGAGCTGCATGACCTCGGGATAAATAACGCCTGTAGTTTCCCCTTGCTTTCAGCCGTTCGCAGTACCAGCACAGCAAGGCCGTTTTGGTTAGTGTTACAAGGCCAGATCAATCGCCTAGACTGTTGCCCCTGCAACTACTGAAAAGCCTGCTACCCCTCTTCAGCAACCACATGTTTGTCTGGCCTCTCGACAGATACCCTTCCGTTGTGGTTGCACCTACGGTACGGCTATCTATATCGCTGAGACACGCAAGCCACTCCACCGACGGGAAGGTCCGTGGTTCATGGGGTGAAAATATTGCACTTGTTTCAGGGCTTCATTTAAGCTTCCCTATTCTCTTTGTATCGTCTGAAGATGGCCTTTGAAGGCCAAAGCCGGTTATGATTGTACCATAAAAGGTGATCGAGTTAAAAAAAAAAAAAACGCCTAGCAGGAAAATGACTTCCCTCGCGAAATTCGACAGTTGTTATTATTAAATTCAGATTATCCAAAGAGGGCATGAAAAGGAAGCAACAGTTGAAACTAGTGAGAGCCGCGCGGGATTAGCTGAGCGGTCTGAGGCGCTGCAGTCACGGACTGTGTGGCTGGCCCCAGCGGAGGTTCGAGTCCTCCCTCGGGCATGGGAGTGTGTGTTTGTCCTTAGGATAATTTAGGCTAAGTAGTGTGTAAGCTTAGGGACTGATGACCGTAGCAGTTAAGTCCCGTAAGATGTCACACGCATTTGAACCTTTTTTTAAAAAATTAATGAGAAGACAGGGTTCATCTACATCTACATGCTACATGGATACTTTGCAAATCACACAAGTGTCTGGCAGTGGATTCATCGAACCACCTTCACAATAATTTTCTACTGCTCCAATCTCGAAAATCGCGAGGAAAAAACGGAAACCTATATCATTCCGTGCGAGCTCTGATTTCCGTTATTTTATCATGATGATCATTATCTTTCTGTGTAGGTCTGTGTCAAATAAATATCCTAAGAGTAGAAAGTTGGTGATCGAAATTTCGTGAGAAGATTCCGCCACCATCGAAAAAAGCCTTCGTTTTTATATACCATGTCAGTGACACTCTCTCCCCTATTTCGCGATTATACAGAACCTGCTGCTCTTCTTTGAATTTTCTCGATGTATGTTGTTAATTCTATCTGGTAAGGATCCCAGACCGCGCAGCAATACTCCGAAAGAGGACGGACAACCTTAGTGTAGGCAGTCTCTTTAGCAGATCCATTACTTTTTCTAAGTGTTCTTTCAGTGAAACTCAGCCTTTGGTCTGCCTTCCCCGCAACATTTTCTGTGTGTTCTATCCCATTTAAGCTGTAAGTGATTGTAATTCCTCGGTATTTAGTTGAATTTACGGCCTTTAGATTTGACTGATTTATCGTGTAACCAAAGTTTAACGGATACCTTTTATCACTCATGCGGATGACCTCATACTTTCATTATTTTGGGTCAATTTCCAATAGTGTTGTACTATACACCCGATTTTAGCCAATATGTTCACTGACCAAGATGTAAATGTAACTAAGGAGAAATTTGGAATGTGAATTTACGTTCAGGTAGAATAAGTAAAAACTTTGAAATTTGCCAACGTCACTGTAGTTCTGCACTGCTCCAAAAAGATCTGCGTCCACCTTGACATTAGGACAGAACCGAATCTAATGCTTCGCAAAGGAAAGAGCGTAACCTCCCGTGAACCATTCGAGAATCAGACAAATCCATGTTATAATGTAATTGCTAAAGCCACAATATTTATCGTCGCATTCGGCAATGTTAAACCTGCGGTATATTAGAATCATAGGCAATCGGTGCACAAAATGCATGAGGATTCTGCAACTGATACAACGTCTACACCCTCAGATATCAGGAGAGGATAAGAGACGCCTCTTGCCACCCCCCCCCTCTACCCCCCTCCTCCCCCCCCTCCCCGTCATCTTCAGACGCCAGTCGCCTGTTTGCTGGACTGAGTAAAGAGACGCAGGCGAAAACGTGTATGTTCTGGCTTGAGTACAATGAGTTCGATTTATCTCCAAGAAAATCCTTTACTTCGTTTTGCATTCCTCCACTACATATACTGCTCTAAAGAACCTTAATTAAATTTTGTGCTCACTTTTCTCACAATACGTACGAGTTAATCACAACATCCAACGGCCTGCTTATTACGATACCAGCGTGGAGTTGATCTTATCGACACGTTCTCTCGTTCGCTAGCTCGGCGCCTGCAGAATGTCGGTAATTTGTTAGTTGTGGAAAAATGATGTTCTCATCGACTACACCAACATTTGTGAAATCTGTCTGCCGATAAACCCGAGAGCGGTGTGTTAATTGAGTAATGAAGGCGAAGCCTCCTACTCCGAGGGTCGTACAATTCGCTTATCTGATTTAATCTGAACACCTGTATTTGTTTTGTCGATGCTATAGTAAAATTTTTGCAAAGAAGAAAATAGTAAACAGCTGACGTTAGTAATGCTCTTTATTTACACAAATAGCGCTGTTACCGGTTTCGAACGGACATGCTCGCCTTCAGACGGCTATTCATATCATGATTTCACTTCTTGATTCTTGATGTATACATTAGTCGTCGACTTTCTCTCAACCCCCCCCCCCCCCTTACTTGGGGTTGTGGTGCCCTACAGCAAAAAGCAAAAACCGATATGACAGACGGACCATTTAACTGTAACGGTGCTTAAAAACGAATGAAAACAGTGTAAAAAACCTCTAAAGTACAACTGTTTTACTTTTAGGTTACTTACGTCGAGATTCCTTCGACTGCTTGTGTTCGCGAAATAATATACGCATAAAACACTTATTTATCAATAAAAAAAACACTCAACATCTAGCAACACACACACACATCAATCAGTTTTTGACACATAAAAAACTGTATATTAGATAGAGCGGTATCACGGATAAAACAGTACCAAAGAATTTCTCATTCAAGAGATGTTATGATATGTACGATTACACTGATATGGCAGCAGAAAATTTACAGCGTATAGACGTGTCATTACATTTTATAGTGCTTGAACAGTGATTACAATTAAAATAAGCTAATAAAGACCTTGTTTATTAGTAAATGTTACAGAAATAAATACGATGTAAATATTAGGGTATAAAAAACGGAAAAAAGAAAATGATGAGAAATGACTGTACATAAGAAATATTATGGTAATGGACGTTATACTGATATGTGATAGCTAGCTGAAAGCTTAAATTAACTATTGCATTAATGCATGGATAAGCAGGCTGTTATATTCCGGTGTTATATTTCATGTTAGTGTAGGGTCTGCATCTTATTGTCAAATTTCAGTTTTCGACAAAACGACAATAATATTTTAGTGTCGGCTGCGTTACGTTTTGTTTTTGTAAAATCACAACAGTTTTCGAAAACTTTATTTTGAAATTATTTTGTGGAGCGTAGTTTTTAATTAGTTTTTAATGTTGATTTTATTACATGCAATAAATCACGTGTTTTCCCTCCTGTCGCTTACGTTCAAATGGATATTTTTTCTACTTGTCAATGTTACTACTTTGATGATGATGATTATGATGAGGGCGCTAAACGCATGGTCATCAACGCCCTTGCATTAATGACACGCCGAAGAAGATTGTGAATATCTATAGAAAAAGATTAATAAACTGAAAAAGATGTTCCAACAAATGGTTCAAATGGCTCTAAGCACTATGGGACTTAACATCTGAGGTCATCAGTCCTCTAGACTTACAACTACTTAAACCTAACCAACCTAAGGCCATCACACACATCCACGCCCGAGGCAGGATTCGAACCTGCGACTGTAGCAGCAGCGCGGTTCCGGACTGAAGCGCCTAGAAGCGCTCGGCCACAGCGTTCGGCTACGTTTCATCCCACCACAAGAATCGTAAAGCAACTCCAAGGAGGTGACCTTCAGAAAATCCGTTAATAAAATCCCAACGAGACAGCAGAATAAATAAAATCATGGATAAAATACCCGTAAAGACGCTGTTAAAAAAGGAACAGATAACAGCGGCTGGATGACGACTTAGAAAAATATGTGACCCAGTTTCTCAGTGACACATCCAGTATTTTGGGTGGAATTCCGGACACCACACAAAATATTAAGACACGAAAAACACTCGAATCGTTATCAGTTAAAATAGAGGGATGATCGTGTGGGAGACGCAGTTCAGCCCTCACGTCGTCATATAAAACACACTCAGTTTAAGTGTGTCGTACTGGCAACTGTGTCCCACATCTCTCACATACTGGGGGCTCCTCCTGACGTAGGAGAAAACCACGTGTCAGTGGGCAATGTCCCACTCTAAGCCGAATAAGGTCTACTTCTTCACACCGTCAAGAGCAGAAGGCGGTAATCCATGCTCGCACTGAAGTCTGTATGGAACCTAGTTTATTATTCCTGAGACTCCCACCAACATATGGCCTTCCTGGTCACAAATTAGTGACAGCCCGGAGAGGGACTGAACAGCTACTCTCACCAGTTGTTTACCTCCCATTTCCGTTTCGCACACTCAACAGCAATCTATAATCACTTGCAAGAGGTAGTTTGGAAATTTGTGGGGGGACCGCGCGAACCATGTCAAGGCGCCTCATACCGCAGGGTCTTGCAAGAGTCTTGAAAAGAAAACGACGACGTCGAGGTCTACACAGTCAGAGCACAGAGTATACCTGGTATGGAAATGAATCCGGGGGAGGGGGAGTAGTCGAACGTATTCTTTTCAGTGGAAATATCACCGAATTCACCTTAATCATAGAAAACGTTAATTAAATGGTTCAAATGGCTCTGAGCACTATGGGACTTAACATCTGAGGTCATCAGTACCCTCGGACTTAGAACTACTTAAACCTATCTAACTTAAGGACATCACACACATCCTTGCCAGAGGCAGGATTCGAACCTGCGGCTGTAGTGGTCGCGCGGTTCCAGACTGAAGCGCCTAGAACCGCTCGGCCACAACGGCCGGCCCTTACGTGAATGGACCGCAGAGGAATCGTAATAAGTAATGCAATGAAAGGTGCCCTTTGTCACACGCTTTTACAGTTATTCTTAGAGGTGTAGGAAATCACAAACAATCGAGGGTGAACATTTAACAACACCAAACACTTGTGCCAGCGAAACGCAAGAAAAATCGTTGAACGAATGCGAGCCGAAGAACCCGAGACAGAAACCAACATGCAAATACGCCAAGAAGGGAATGACGAACAGTATATAAGTTACACCATGCAAAGAACTGTATGGTGGCTTGCGGAGTATGTACACTCTCGGAAAAAAAATGGAGCATTCTTAAGGACAGTCACTTTCTGACAAGTGGGGTGACAGGTATTTCGTCGTTGCAGGAGTATATGATAATAAATTCGGACTTAATGAAAAAGCATGACACAGTAAAGGGTGCCAAACAAGTCGCGTCAACACACAATGTACCCCTAACCCCCTCCCCCCATGATGTCAAAGCTGGCCTGTATTTTGTATGCAAACTATCAAAAACATGCCGAATGGCATCCTGCGATAGGTTGTCCCAAGCATGTTGTGTCTTTTGTTGCAAGTCGGCAATGGTTCTTGCAGGCCTTGGACAATGGATACGTTCTCACTTCATCATTGGCTTAAGTTCTCACTTCATCATGTCCCATACGTTTTCAGTTGCTGAGACATCTGGTGGTCTTGCTCGCCAGGGCAGTCGTTGTACACCACGAAGAGCACGTTGCGTCACAGTAGCTGTATGTGGACGAGCGTTATCCTGTTGGAAAACTATATCACCTATCCGTCAAAGGAATGGCAGTAGCACGAGGATAATAGCCTGTGCAATGTAATGGGTACGGTTACTTTACCCAGCAGAAACACAAACTGATGGCCCTCACACTATAAAACCTGAAATGGGACCTCCGTCTCTTAGATGAATGCACTCTGGAACAGGTAGCTCACCAGGTCTACTCCATACACGTGTGAGTCGACCACTCACAGACAGACAGTACCCTCGAACTTAGAACTACTTAAACCTATCTAACCTAAGGACATCACACACATCCTTGCCAGAGGCAGGATTCGAACCTGCGACCGTCGCGGTCGCGCGGTTCCAGACTGAAGCGCCTAGAACCGCTCGGCCACACTGGCAGGCCAAAACGTTAATTAGGTAAGTTAGATAAGCTTAGAGGGATCTGAACCCTCCTCCCGGATGCAAGTCCAATTTCGTTAGCACTGGACCAGATCGCTGTCTGGGTGGTGTCGCTTGTGTTTTCTTGTTAGCGATTCTGTGTGTTTACTTTTGTGCTAGTATTATCCTACAAGGTGAACTTTGGGTAGGGCAGAGAAAAATGAAAATGAATGTGAAGAAGTATCCCGCGCAGCGTTGTCAGCAGCCTATTACTCAAATAAATTCCGTCTCTAGCTACTGTCAATTTGTTGCAAGAGTACAAACACCATTCATAAATATTGTACACTGTTTAGTGGCACTCATTCGTTGTGCATCATCTCGGCCGTAATTGTCACAATTAATGAAATATTCCGGGCTATTGTAACGTGGTCCAAGGGATTTTCACTTTAAAACCCGACGTTTCGTCCCCATCTGCGGAGGACATTTTCAAGGGGGATCGTAGCTTTGTTGAATATCCGATTCACGCCCTGTCTCGCTACTGACCACAGCAAAAACCCGCTCCCGCGCAGTGGCATGACGTCACATGTTTTGAATACACGAACGCAACTGGCCAGGAGACCTCCACATTTATTTTGATAGGATTCAAGTACTGGCAACGACAAGCGGATACCACAAAAGGCTATATAGAGAGGCCATAGAGATTGTGAACACTCCAGGAATTTCAGTAGAAAGGAGGAGGACCTGAAATTGAATGAAATTTGGATTCCGGTGTTGAAGAAGATGTGTACCAGTCTTCTACCATCGGCTGGTAGTAACAGCTGACGCTTCAGTCGACAACGGCCAATTGCGATAGCGTATTCAAAATATGTGACGTCATGCCATTGCGTGGGAGGTCGCGGAAGCGGAATTTTACTGTAGTCAGTAGCGAACCAGGGTGTGAATCGAACATTCAACAAAGTTACGATCCCCCTTGAAAATGTCCTCCGCAGATGAGACGAAACGTAGGGTTTTAAAGTGAAATCCCTTCCACCACGGTGCATACTAGCCCGGAATATTTTATGAATTGTGTCATGTCTTATCCACCGAGCTAGGTGGCGCAGTGGTTAGCACACTGGACTTGCATTCGTGAGGACGATGGTTCAAACCCGCGTCCGGCCATCCTGATTTAGGTATTCTGTGATTCTTAAATAACTTCAGGCAAACACCGGGATGATTCCTTTGAAAGGCCACGGCGGACTTCCTTCCCCATCGTTCCCTAATCCGATGGGACCGATGATTCGCTGTTTGGTCCCCTCCCCCAAATCAACCAACCAACCATGTCTTACCTGAATAAATCACTTGTCATGTGGACTCAAATTATTCGTCGTGACGTAAACGTCCAGTTCTGAAACTTCTTTTTTCACCTTAAACCTTAAAACGAGACCTCACAGATTTTTTTTCTGAAACTTTGATTGTTACACTTAAAAGTCCAATCCTGTACAGAAAGACCTAATAAATTATTGATCTCAGTGTCGGAGAAATAGCTGACACACAATACCTTTGTGCAACTCATCAACAAAATAATTAAAAACAGTTCGTAGAACTACGTTCAGTGCCGTTTTCCATTGGCATTAACTCTTACTCTTTCTAGTCGTGAAGTAACGGAATAATACTCCTTAACTTAAATGCAAATGTATTGTGTCACGAGACCAAGATTGTTGCTGTAATTTGCTCTGCAGACAATAGTGCTACTAATTTATGCTACATCTCTTACTTTGTTTTATCATTTAAGCGTGTCGCTACAAGTATCCATTTCTCGAGTGCACTTCTAGAGGAGACATAGAGCAACAGAGGAATGTTGGTTATTAACGAGAGATTTAGCGTGGAGGATCAGAAGCTCGTAGTAAACAATGTCGTTGCAAGAAATAAGCCGTGATCTTTGTAAGAACCCATCCCGGCATTCACGTACCGCTCTCATAGACACGGCGAAGACAAGATTATATAGTTATTATAACGTGCACAGAGGCATCAAAGAATTTATTCTTCTGCTCCCTGTAGGTGACAGGAATGGATAAAAACTGTAACATTTGGCACAACTTTAAATACCCTCGGTCATGTCCTTCACAATAGTTTCCAGGATACATATGCACGAGATGTCTTCGGAAAGTAAATACCGTTTCGTCCTACGGCCACCGCAGCACTAGTGCCGAAGCTCCGCATATTCGCATTCGTCTGTTCATTGTCTTTCCCCTGTCCCCAATACAGCTGTAGTGTGTTGTGTAAACATTTGTTAGTGATCTTTCAAAGTTTTTAATACAATCAGTGAGCTCGCCAACTTCGAAGTGCACTCTGTAATACGGTTTTTGAGCACAAAGAATGTTAAGCCAGATGAAACTGGTCGTCAACGTGTAGAGATTTATGGTGAAAATGTAATGACTGGTGAGAAAGTGGATTAGACAATTCAACTAATGTTGTTAACTGAATCTACTGTCGGTTCTCGTAGAACAACATTACAATAAATGAAAAGCACTAGTCTGCTTTTGTTCTGTAGTATTACTTTTGTTCTGCTAACGGGCTTTCGGCTTACAAGGCCGCCTTCCTACATTTACTTGAGCATTGTCACCAAAGAAGTTACAATGTTAGTAAACAACATTGGAAGAGAAACTACACATCTGGATTGAAGCAGAAACACACAGAAGTGGTGTCTTTGACAGTGTGATGGTAATGCCATGAAATAGTAAAAAATTGAACAGTAAATAAATAAAAATGGAGTAGACAGGAAAAAACTTGAACATAAAATAGGAAAAGGATGCCTGCATAACAGTTTCTGTTAATAAACAAAACTAATAAAATAAAATTAGTACTTGACAAGGCTATGTTCATAAAGAAGCACAGAGCTGCTAAGCTGTTGACAATGGCGGTTTTGTTGAGAAAATGAATGAGAATATTCATGAAAACAGGCGGTTCACAATAATAGTACTTTGTGACTGGTTTCCACAAATTTCAAAAACTGTTTTGCATGAAATTATCACACGTCGCTTAAATTTTCGCAAAATGTGTCCCATTGGATTCCAAAAATGCTTACGGATGTCCATAAAACGAAGCGAGTTGGCAGTGATTTGAGATTTCTTACCCAGTATAGTGACGAGGGAGATTAATTCTTAAACAGAATTGTAACCGATGATGAAACTTGAGCCTGTAATCTCCAGAATCAAAACAACAGTCGATGGATTGGAGGTACTCACGATCTCACAAAAAACAAAAATTTATAGTAAGTTGTAAACATAAAAAATCAAATAACTGACGGAAAGTCTAGGGTAAAACAGAAGTAATATTTGGCGCTCCCCAGGGATGTGTTATAGGGCCTCTGCCCTTCCTGATCTTCATAAAGGATTTATTTGCAGATGATACTGTCATTTGTTGTCTTGTAAAAGTCGTCAGATGATCAAATCGAGCTGCAGAATGATTTAGGCAAGACATCTGTATGGTGCAAAAAGTGGCAATTGACTCTAAACAATGAAAAGAGTGAAGTCGTCCGCACGAGTACTAAAAGGAATCAGATAAATTTCGGTTGCAAACAACGCTCGCATCATTTACTGCGCTACATGTTGGAATTATTTTGGCTATATTCGTCTAACAATTACTTGACTATTTTTCTAAAGTTTCGTCACAACAAGGTGTCAGACAGAAACTGAACTCAAATCACGGATAGCTCAGGTCATTAGTGCAAGCTAAATGCCAGAAAAATTAAAGCAAGCGTTGGTCGAAGAACTTGTAAAGAACGCCAACACTACAGGAAGCGATCACGAAAGCCACGAAGATTTGCTGGCCGAAGCTCCATATGGTAATCGCGAAATTAATACTCTTTATAACTATTAATTGCAATAAACAGAAAGTAAATTATTCGCTTTAAATCCGTATTACAGTATGTTCGGACAGAGCAGACGCATTAAATTTGTAGACGATCTGTGCGTGTGTGCTTCATGCTTCCATTTATTTATTTTGGTATGACCTTGTTGACCTTATAGCAATCTACGTATTATAATATTTCTTAACACAAATGTATTAAAACAGTTTTGCTTCTGCTTATGCTATAGTCCTGTTAGGTAAGTATATTACATTCATATGTTAATTTAGCTAACACTTTTGTACACTCTCTATCGTTTGTGGATAGCGAAAAGTCGATAGCGCTTTGTAGCTCATCGCGCGATACTAGGACCAGTCACGTAACGCGACTTCGTTTACATTTCTGTGACAACGCGTCGGTATCGCCGCACTTGTGTATGTGACTATAGTTTCTAAGTCTAAACTGACGGCTGCCTTATGCATTTCCCGGTTAAAAGCTAGCAATATCTTCTCATTAATATATTTCACTACTCAATGTTAAAAAAAATTCTGCAAAGATGTGATGTTTCAATTACAGAGGAGCAGAGGATGAAAATTACTGAAAAAAACTTCGTAGACAAGTCATAATACCACCGCCACTATAGCTTGAGATTTACTTATAGATTATAACTTATTTTATTAATAATAACTAACTAAAGAGTGCTTTTATAGCCTATAATGCTTAGAAATTAATTAAATGCTCCTGTTGTTTAAATTGTTCTTTCTGACCGGAATTGTTTTGTCTTTGGGTGTAGCATGCTTCATGATTAAGAGTGGAAGGTAATGTCGGCGAGAATTCGATTATCTGTGGCTGTAGTAATAATTACTTTGCAGTTAAAAATTACAGAACAGTCCCAATATTATATTACTATTTTTGTTTACGATTTCACAAAAAATGTTTCGGTAATTACAACAGAACTTACAAGTTGCGGAACACACAAAGAATAGCACACCCCATGTCGTGTTAAAATTCGGTCATATTTTTATTTTATGGAATGTAAATTACGAGGCCCATCCGCAGAATGTGCAAAATGAGAAACAAAATAGCTTTTCTGTGTACATAATCATCAAAAATGCTTTGTCCCACTGCCACGCACCGAGAGAAATCGGGTTGAATTTGACGTGGAGGGTATTCACAAGCGCCAAGCCGTTAATTCACAATAATGCTTCAAAGTGAAATGATCGGATTTTTACAGACGAAAAATATTCTCATAGAATGGGCGTACTGCTTTTGGGGGAACACAGTGAACGAATTGTAAACGGACGTTTTTAAATCACAGCTTTCAGGGTCAGGTCAAGCAAATGGTTTCATAACCGTTTTAGACTTCGTAGCAAGTCGTCAAACGACGTTGCACAGAAAAGTACCATCAGGAGTGCAGGAGAGGCATTCAAAATAAGTGACTTGCTTAAGAGGTATGGTCATTGCAGTTGGAAACTACTACGGGATTAAGAAGAAAGATAGCACAAGGAAAGGAAGTATTTTGAAAAAAAAAATACGTGGATTGCTACTGTCAGAACATCGGAATACCAAATGATTTAAAATGATTTACTAAATTTTCATGCCCACAGATTTCGACACATGCGATCAGGGAATTGGCGTTGTGAACAGCATTTCGGCTATCCGCACAGGCCAGCATGGTAGGATAATGAAATCGTCAGTAACGTTAGTCTACCGAAATCTGAATATCAGTTATGCATTTTGACAGTACTCGTTCTTCTAATTTTAAATTAAGTCTTGTGTAACCGTATTTGGCAAGTATGCGCAACAAAACCAGTTTGTAATGTGGAACGCAATAATTCATCATCAAATAATCAATACAGTGTGAAGCAGCCATCGTCGTTACAATTCCAAAGAAATTATGCATATCATTCTATTTACGTACGTAGAATTAGGCACTTGGTTCGAGATGGTTCGAAAAATTGCCGTATGCAAACCGTTTAACAAAGCAGTACGCTTGAAACATTTGTTTTGGCTTAAGCTATTACAGAATATGCCTTTTAGTCTACATTACTAATGAACGCCTATGGTAGTTCGAATCCTGGTGTTGATAAGAAGTTTTACAGTCAATTTTGGTTCGACTAGTGGTAAAAACGTTGGACGCGCAGTGTTTATTGACAATAGATTGATTATTCGTTGTTGTCCTGGCTTCGTATCTCAAACACAGTGCATAGAATAAGGAAGTAGTGTGTGACAGTGTTAATTGTGACTGCCTGTCGGTTAAAGATATTAAACTCTTCTGATGACATTCGAGAGACGTAGGCAATATATTGACACTAGCTTTTGCTCGATCTCTTTTCTATCTCTTCTTCATTAATAACACAAACACAGCATTACATTTGACAAGCAATCATTACAGTCGTCTACACTAAACACAACGCTTACATTTCATAAATTAATGGCGATAATGAGATGAATAACCGTTTCCCATAGGGCAGTTGACTGTATACCTTAGCGTCTCCCAATGAAGAATGCTGTAAGACTTTGCTTTTAGAGTTGGTAGTGATCTCAAGAGAATATTGGAGCCGATAAGAAACGTAGGGGTTAACTTTGGAATGCCCGTCAACAACCAAGGACAAAACTAGA
The DNA here is from genome assembly GCF_023897955.1 of Schistocerca gregaria. NCBI lineage: Eukaryota > Metazoa > Arthropoda > Insecta > Orthoptera > Acrididae > Schistocerca > Schistocerca gregaria. Next base: position 414,123,926 of record NC_064923.1, read on the forward strand.
TAAAACAGCTAGGAGACACAGCCCAGTAATTATAACACTACAGGGAAAGAAACTTGCACAAGTGAATTCCTTCGCTTGATAAAAAAGTACGCTCTTTGCAGGTGAAAACTGCACTAGAGGAATGAGGAGGATAGCATGTGAAAAGTAAGTATTTTGAAAAAAAATACAAAGATTATTAAAAAAGAACAATAGTAATTGATCTATGATTTATAAAATGCTTTGATTTACTTGGGAGTTAGTTACATATGGATCAGGAATTTGGACATCAGAAAAGAAAGAGGAATGATATTCGGTAAAATCTGAAACCTGGCTGAAGAGACGAATCGAGAAAATGATGTGGGTAGACCGAATACGTCACGATGAAGTGTTCGAAACAGTAAAAGAATAACAACTCCCATGAATCACTCGTACACTAGAAAGAGGAAAGCGAAATCACCCGGACACAGTTCAAGGAAAAACGGTTCTCAAAAAACGCCCATAAAAGGAAAAATAGAAGCCAAACAATTGACAGTATAATAAGATACAATATAAAGAAATATGTTGAAATTCGGTTGAAGCTAGTGTTCGACAGATTTGCTCTGTTTATGATAAACGTAGCAAAGGAAGTATTTGGGTTTTGTAACTAGGATTCCATGACGGAGTGGTCGCTGCTAAAGGTAGTCTCAATTTGCGATTGTCAGTCGATGTAGTCCAACGGATCCCAATATGGGCGCTCCTGATTTCTCCTCACTTTAAAGCATACAGGATGTGTCCAATAGGAGAAGTCTCACTCAGAGTTTAATGGCGTGCGCCTTGGCGACTCCCAGGATCTTCATTGGCACGTCGTCATATTTTGATCGTCCATCTTTCCAAATATAGCAAACCACGCATTTCGCAGCCGTCACATTGCTATTTAAAAATTAGGGCTACACGTAGAGAACGTGTGAGAGTGCGATAATACTAGAATATCATTGCCGATCTGCGACAACGCAAACATGGGATGTTGCAATGAAAACTTCCAAGTCTACGAAAATGCAGAAAGCACGAGTGTACCATTATTTCAGCTAAACCTTAGGCCAGAATGGCAATACACAACGCACGTCACTTGCAGTGTTGGTACCTTCTTACAGAGCAATGTATGTTCCACTGCGCTGCACTACCTATTAATATGACACAGAAGAAAGGATGAACAAGAGAAACTTAACACTGTATCTGAACTACCACTTTGTCTCGAGGTCAGTACCAACAAATTGTTGGCTCGGATCCACAAATTCGGTCGGGTAATATCACAAACATACGATTCGACAACGCAATGGAGGTCTCATAGCAGTTGTATCGTCACGAAAAATCCGTTTGCTGACAGTGATGTAGTTCCATCAAACTGGAACGGCAGTCTTTTTTTTTCACTAAGACATCCTGAAATTCTCACGATAACATGGCGCAGCTGACATTTTGAATATGCGTAACTCAAGTGTTATTGTTTTGCATGAAAATACACCGTTTGGTACGCAGTATGTAAGGGGCTGATAAAGATGAACAAAATAGACACGGGGTCCACTTGTGAGAATCAATCGACTGTTCAATTTTCGAATGTGCGTTCACAAATAAATCTGTTAATGGGGACATGGTAGTTAATCAGTGGTTCGTAGTTGAAAATGTTGAGAACGAATGAAGAAGCAGGCCACCATCAAAAGCGACTAACTGATGAGAACGGTTTGTTTGGCTGTCAGAGAGATACTTCGCTTTTACTTAATTTGAGTTCTTGTTTCCAGAAACATTATCCCGTAACAAATTTCTTCGATGAGAGTATCGAAAAATAGCCTAAGGATGTCATAGCCATTGCGCAGATAAAGTGCTCGCATGCACAGTTACTATCAAGTATGGTACTTTCATCACGGCATTTATGAATAAACTTGTTGATATACGACTAGCAATGTATGTCTTACATTTTTATGATCAGCTCTCCCCATGAATATTGCTTCAACTAGTTCCCATTCACAATGGAACTGTCCTTCACTCGTCATAGAATTGTCTTCTGTACGGAGCTAAATACTAACATAATTATTTCTGGAGTGTAAATAATTGTTTTGTATGCAACTTTGTCTCCAGGTTCGAGTTTTCTAAAACCAAGTGAAATTCATGAAGGAGTGACTCTCAGAAGTTTAAGAAGGCTTGTGTTGTTAGCGAGCACGTGTTGCTGCTTGATGACTGGAGTAATTCCTTCATCCAGCTCATCGAAGGCAAATCTCAGTAGGAATCCAGTATGAATGCGTTAAGTGTTAAGCAGCTTGACGCCCACGGCGACCAACCCGTGAGAACCTGCGTTTGCGATCATATGGATTCCCGGCTTTGCATCTCGTTGACCTCGACTCTGTAAGATCCTTACGAGAAAGGGAGGGCGCGGTTTCTGCAGCTCCCACGACCTTCTGACCAGAGACGTCTTCGCATTTATTTTGCATTCTCAACAGCTTAGAAAATGAAGCAGTGTCATGGAGACTACAATAAGTAAAGCAAACCCTAGAAATGAAAGGGCGGAACACAATTGGAAAAATTAACGGCGAGTTTCATCAACTTCTACGAAAGAAAATTCCGTGACAAACTTTTGCCCTAGCGCGTGGAGGACAACAGAGATCATAGTACCAATTCCCTGTCTCATTGCTACTCATCAGTTTCGTAATAACATTTTAGGCCTACAATTGCTGTAAGACAGTAATAAAACAGAGCATATGTAGTCTCGCACACAATCTGAGAAAAAGGATTCCTTGGGGCAAATATCCATTGTTAGATCTCCACTTATGGGCCCTCGTTATCATTTCGCGTTGGAGAGCATCAGTTAAATCTTTATCGGTTTAATGTCTCCTAAGTGTATAATCAATGTCGTCGTCAACAGCAAGCGCTTCTTTAACGTAATGATGAATTCGCACTGTATCCCCTTAAACCAGTTAACTAACGGACTGTCCACCTGATATATTCACTCGCTTAGATATCGATCCCTTTGGGATCTTTTCAAGCTCCATACGTGAATGGTTCAAATGGTTCAAATGGCTCTGAGCACTATGGGACTTAACATCTGAGGTCATCAGTCCCCTAGAACTTAGAACTACTTAAACCTAACTAACCTAAGGACATCACATACATCCATGCTCGAGGCAGGATTCGAACCTGCGACTGTAGCGGTCGCGCGGTTCCAGACTGAAGCGCCTAGAACCGCTCGGCCACAACAGCCGGCCCTTACGTGAATGGACCGCAGAGGAATCGTAATAAGTAATGCAATGAAAGGTGCCCTTTGTCACACGCTTTTACAGTTATTCTTAGAGGCGTAGGAAATCACAAACAATCGAGGGTGAACATTTAACAACACCAAACACTTGTGTCAGCGAAACGCCAGAAAAATCGTTGAACGAATGCGAGCCGAAGAACCCGAGACAGAAACCAACATGCAAATACGTCAAGAAGGGAATGGCGAACAGTATATAAGTTACACCATGCAAAGAACTGTATGGTGGCTTGCGGAGTATGTACACTCTCGGAAAAAAATGGAGCATTCTTAAGGACAGTCAATTTTCTGACAAGTGGGGTGACAGGTATTTCGTCGTTGCAGGAGTATATGATAATAAATTCGGACTTAATGAAAAAGCATGACACAGTAAAGGGTGCCAAACAAGTCGCGCCAACACACAATGTACCCCTAACCCCCTCCCACCATGATGTCAAAGCTGGCCTGTATTGTTGTATGCAAACTATCAGAAACATGCCGAATGGCATCCTGCGATAGGTTGTCCCAAGCATGTTGTGTCTTTTGTTGCAAGTCGGCAATGGTTCTTGCAGGCCTTGGAGAATGGATACGTTCTCACTTCATCATTGGCTTAAGTTCTCACTTCATCATGTCCCATACGTTTTCAGTTGCCGAGACATCTGGTGGTCTTACTCGCCAGGGCAGTCGTTGTACACCACGAAGAGCACGTTGCGTCACAGTAGCTGTATGTGGACGAGCGTTATCCTGTTGGAAAACTATATCACCTATCCGTCAAAGGAATGGCAGTAGCACGAGGATAATAGCCTGTGCAATGTAATGGGTACGGTTACTTTACCCAGCAGAAACACAAACTGATGGCCCTCACACTATAAAGCCTGAAATGGGACCTCCGTCTCTCAGATGAATGCACTCTGGAACAGGTAGCTCACCAGGTCTACTCCATACACGTGTGAGTCGACCACTCACAGACAGACAGGACCTACTCTCATCACTGAAGGCAACAGAGAGCCATTTCACTCTCCAGTCAACTCTGTCAAGACACGAGAGCAACCATGCTGGGCTGTGTCATGGGATCAGTGGTAAACTAGATACAGGCACACGTGATCTTAATCCTGCCGCAAGCAGCCGGTGCCCAGTGGTCCCTGACAACACAAAAGGTGCAATATATGCCCGGATTTCATCCCTGAATGATGACCGACCGGCCACCGCTGCTAGCACAATGCGTCGATCTTGACGAGCATCTGTATAAAGCGGACGTCCAGAACCTGGTCTACAGAAATGAGAATGTTCCACAGACTGCTCTTGAAAGCAGCGTCACATCACCGTACATTGTGCCCAACATGTGCAGCATTCCATCGATGCGTCCGTTCAGCTTCTCACAGGTCCACGATGCGACTCCATTCAAATAGCTGAAGTTGTTCAAAACGTTGCAGGGGTGACTGTACTCTACAATGAATGTTGCGTACACTGTCCCCCTCTAAAGTCAGTACAGATAGTGCCTGCAGAGTCAAAACAGAGGCTGCACAGACAGGTCTCTTGAGTGTCATCCAATGACTGATGGCCATGAACCAATAACACTACAACCCCGGAACATGCACAAACTATACCCTGGTGCCAATGAACAAAGTCCTTGAGGATAATGCATTTGTTCCGGCTGTGTACGTTGATGAATACAGGCGTAGATCAAGAAACACTTCATCAAAACGCTATTCACCGGAAAGGCATTCACGGAAAGGCATTTCTTGGTTTAACCCTAAGCGACTGTACTTCATGGCCATACAGTGGCTGTCCAGCGCCTGGGCGTAAATATCTATAACAAGGAAAAATCATGATTTCAGGAATGGTTGCAGATATCCTACTTTGCTCGATTTCGTTCAGAGTAAGTTATCTTCCTGATATAGGAAATAAGATCATTAGACATTACTCACCCCCTGGAAAGAGCTCTGGTCCCGGCGGAAGTTCGAGTCTTCCCTCGGGCATGGGTGTGTGTGTTTGTCCTTAGGATGATTTAGGTTAAGTGGTGTGTAAGCTTAGGGAGTGATGACCTTAGCAGTTAAGTCCCATAAGATTTCACATACATTTGATTTTTTTTTTTTTTAAAGAGCTCACCGGTCGCTTTGGAACGCTATAGATGTAGGCCTGGTACCAGGCGGACATGTAACCTTCTTCCACTGACTTTAGTCATGACAGTGAAGTATTGTAAACGTGCCAATGGGTTGCATGGCATCAGCGCAGTAAGATGAATCGATATGGCGACCTAACAGAATGGCAGCACTAAGATACCATATTTGGAAGTCCTCAAGACCAAATAGTGAATTAAATTGCTCGATTTATTACCGGATCAACGCAGACTGTCCACTGTGTCTACAACACATTCTAAGTTAGAAAAGTGTCTGAAAAAGATCGTAACCGGCGGGCATCAGATACGGCAAAATCTTTTGTCAGATTTCAAACCCGACAGGAATTGCTCCTGTCAGTGAATTAAAGTCCCCGTCAACCTGCTTCCAACCGAACGTTGCAAAGGTACTGCGTGTTATGGACATTTGGAGTCGAATACCTTGTAAAAAGCCATTGCACACAGCAGCCCATACAAGGGCTGTTCGATGCGTAATGAAACATTTATTTTTCTGAGCCTATTCCGGTTGGAAGAATGTGGAATTTGTTGTGGAACATCGTGGAATATTCGTGCTTCAGCTACTAAATTTTTATGACATTCCAGTTGGTGGCGACGCTACACATAGCCTTCAAAATGGCGTCAGTGACGTAGAAGAGTTCCAAGCACAGAGTTGTCACCGAGCTTCTCTTGGAGGAAAACCAGAGCGCAGCAGACATTCAAAGGCGTTTGCTGAATGTCTATGGAAACTTGGCAGTGAAAAAAGCACGGTGAATCATTGGGCAAGGCGTCTGTCATCATCGCAACAATGTCGCGCAAACCTGTTCGACCCCCGCGTGCTGGTCTGCCGCACACATATGTGACTCCTGCAGTGTTGGAACAAGTTGGGCACTCTGATTCGAGATGATGGACGGATCCCAAACACACGCCTCGCAGCACAACTGGAAGTCTCATTTGATAGTGCCGACACACTCACCCACCAGTTGGGGTATGCCAAGGGTTCCACGCCGCCTAACAGAAGAACATAAAGAACAAAGAAGGACTATTCTTGCACGTTACAAGGCTGATCGTGAAAATTTTTTGTCGAACATCTTAACAGGCGACGACACACGGGGTTCATTATTTCGAACTGGAAACAAAACTGTATCCATGGTGCGGCGCCACACCACCTGTCCTCCGAAGAAAAAGTTCAAAACCGCACTCTTAGCTGGTAAAGTCGTGGTGACGGTCTTCTGGGACTCTGAAAGGGTTATTCTGTTTGATGTCCTCTCTCATATGCAACGATCAACTCTGAAGTTTATTGTTCTACCCTCAGGAAACTCAAGAAACGACTTCACCGTATTCGTCGCCAAAAAAATGCAAACCAGCTTCCCCTTCTCCATGACAATGAAAGGCCCCATACAAGACTGCCCATCCGAGAGGGCCTCACAAAACTCTTCCCCATCCACCCTACAGCCCAGATCTCGCACCTTCCATGTGTTCGGCTTTGTGAAGGATGTACCCTCTGCGCAGCAATACGTGAATAATGGGGAGGTTATTGATGCAGCAAGACTCTGGCTCCTTCGTGGCAAGTAGAGAGGTGTCATGCGGACGTACAGGCCCTCCCAGTAAGGTGGTGTGAGGTGGTTGAGTTGAACGGAGAGTCCGCAGCTCGTGGTCGTGCGGTAGTGTTCTCGCTCCCCACGCCCGGGTTCCGGGGTTCAATTCCTGGCGGGGTCAGGGATTTTCTCTGCCTCGTGATGACTGGGTGTTGTGTGCTGTCCTTAAGTTAGTTAGGTTTAAGTAGTTCTAAGTTCTAGGGGACTGATGACCATAGATGTTAAGTCCCATAGTGCTCAGACTCATTGAACGGAGATTGTGTCGAGATACGGAGTTTTGTAGGCAAAAGCTTGGGGAATAATACAAAGTATCGGAATCCTGAATAAAAAATGTATTGCATTACTTACCGTACGGCCCCAGTAAATCTGCACTTTTCACTGGACCACATATCATACAAACTGGATAGTAGCTGAATGTAGGCGTGTTGTGTGGTCCGAAAAGTCGTGGTGCACCGATAGCCCAGTGAGAAGGCGTTTTTAGCCGGCTGGAGTGATCGAGCGGTTCTAGGCGCTACAGTCTGGAATCGCGCGACCGCTGCGGTCGCAGGCTCGAATCCTGCCTCGGGCATGGATGTGTGTGATGTCCTTAGGTTAGTTAGGTTTAAGTAGTTCTAAGTTCTAGGGGGACTGATGACCTAAGAAGTAGAGTCCCATAGTGCTCAGAACCATTTGAGAAGACGTTTAACCCTCAGTGCATAAATGGTGTAATTTAGGCTGGAGATGGTTCTCTGGTGTTTTGGATGCGGTTTTTCGTACCATGACTTGTACCCTGGCTTGGAGACAGTCATTCAGGTTACCGTGAACATTAATCAGGACTGATGACCTAAGAAGTAGAGTCCCATAGTGCTCAGAACCATTTGAGAAGACGTTTAACCCACAGTGCATAAATGGTGTAATTTAGGCTGGAGATGGTTCTCTGGTGTTTTGGATGCGGTTTTTCGTACCATGACTTGTACCCTGGCTTGGAGACAGTCATTCAGGTTACCGTGAACATTAATCAGGACATTCTACAAGGGGCGGTCAATAAGTAATACAACACTTTTTTTCTGAAAGCAGGTTCGTTTTTATTCTGGGCTCCATACACCATATTACCCCCACTCTTACGGCCACAAACTCTTGTTTTTCTGCATAGTTCCCGCTCAATGCGACGACATTACGCCACCTACCTGGAGGGCCTCCATGCCCGCATGGTACAACTCTACTGGTCGACGTCGGGGCCAACGTCCTACTGCGTCAATAACCTCACAATCCACGTGCTGTTTCCCACGGAGTGCATTCTTCATTGGGCCAAACAAATGGAAGTCGGAAGGAGTGAGATCTGGACTATGTGCTGGATGAAGAACAGTCCAGTGGCGTTTTGTGAGCTCCTCTCTGGTGCACAGACTTGTATGAGGTCTTGCGTTGTCACGTAGAGGGAGAAGTTCGTTTGCATTTTCGTAGCGACGAACACGCTGAAGTCCTTTCTTCAGTTTCCTGAGTGTAGCACACCATATAATTCAGAGTTGATCGCTGCACATGGAGGACATCAAACAGAATAACCCCTTCAGACTCCCAGAAGACCATCGGCATTACTTTACCGGCTGAAGTACAGCTTTAAACTCTTCTTTCAGAAGAAAGGCGCTGTGGAACCACTCCATGGATTGACGTTTTGTTTCCTGTTCAAATTGGTGAATCCATGTTTCATCGCCTGTGACGATGTTCAACAAAAAATTGTCGCAATCAGCCTCGTAAAACGCAAGCGTTTCCGCACAGATAGTTCTTCGTTGCTCTTTACGATCTTCTGTTAGGTGGTGAGGAGCCCTGCGGGCACACACCTTTCAGTACCCTAACTGGTGGATGAGTGTGTCGGCACTACGAACGGAGACGCCCAGTTGTGCTGCGAGGTGTTTGAATGTGATCCGTCGATTACCTCAATGCGAGAGTCCGCACATTCAACACTGTAGCAGTCGCAGCTGTGCTGGCGGCCGGCACGTGGAAGATCGGACAGGTTTACGCGACCTTGTTGGGATTATGACGGACGCCCCGCCCAACGATTCACCGTGCTTTTGTTCACTGCCAGGTCTCCGTAGGCACTCTGTAAGTGCCTGTGAATATCTGTGATGCTCTGGTTTTCCGCCAAAAGAAACTCGATGACAGTTCTCCCCTTGGAACACATCTCCGTTAGAGGCTCATTTTGAAGGCTATGTAGTCGTATAGTGCCGCCTCGTATCGGAACTTCTTGAAACTATGGAGAGTGAAGCGGAAATATTCTACAATGTCCCTGACCAAATTCTACATTTATTTTAAGCGAAATTCGCCGAGAAAAACAATGTGTAGCGTTACTTATTGGTCATATCTCGTAGCTAACCAGTCGTTGTCCTTTCTTCCATATCTTCATGACGAGTATGCTGTGGACTCTCCCACATTGCAAAATTATAAAAGTCTTGTTCACGGGGCTGGTTTGACGAGCATCAGATACCTTATCGTACATCGACTGACCCATTAAATCACCTGATCTCAGTTGCACAGAAAATGTCTATGAGCTCTTGAATCAGCATATAAAACGTGGCAATGAATATCGCCGCATCTTGGTAGTTTTAAAGCATCTCATTATCTACGAGTTAGGATGCTAGATGATACTTGTGGGAATTATCAAGACTAGAGGCGGTGCAACATGGTATTAGTATGGTGGCTCCTGCGTCTGACTTATTTATTTTGACCAGTGTGCTTATACTGATCTGTACGGGGAAGACCTGACGTACGAAGGATTGCAGGGCGCGCAAACCTGTTGCTACTGGTAAGCTTTCGGGTGATGTAATTCCGCCCGCACAGTTTAACCTCCATATCCAGGCAGCAATTACCGAAGGTCAGGTTATGTTACGGTCAAACTTGGCTCCCACCTAAATGGAGATGTCAAAGTAAGACAGCAGCTGGCCTTCGCAGGTTACATTCAACTTCTTATTGGCCTCTGTGTTTCTCATGTGTACGCAGTGTTGTGTTTTGTCAGGCTTTGACTGAAGGTGTTTATGCGCTATAATAAATGGCCACAATTTCAAACGCTGTTGACATATTGACTTCCATTCCCTCGGAAATTTTAATGTGTGCAACTAGTGCTGTGTTGTCTGCATAGATAAAGGATCTCGAACCGCACCCTTCTTCTGCCTTTTTGTGACCTCAATGTCACACAAAGAGTCATTAAAGGACGGAAGATTATATTTTGACGTCCCATCAAAGAGTTCATTAGAGATGGAGCTCCAGTTATGAACGAGGAATGCTATCAGGCATCTTTTTTTCAGTGGAATCATCCTGAAATTTCGTCTGGTCTGAAATAGGGAAACCACGGTAAACAACCACTGTACCACCTCTCTCGGTATAAATCATAAAGCGCAACCTTCCTTCAATCAACTTTTCGCAACTTTTTCCTCAGATCCTGTGTAAAAATGTAATTATTATGAAATTACAACGGAATCAAGACTTTTAGCTGCTTACAGGCGTTGATAAATATCAACAGGGACAGCTTAAAATGTGTGCCTCGACAGGGACTCGAAGCCGGGATCTCCCGCTTACATGGTAGATGCTCTGTCTGTCTGAGCCACCGAGGACAAAGCGAATAGGGCGCTTGCAGGGACTTATGTCTGGCACGCTCCCCGTGAGACCCGCATTCCCAACTTACTGTCCACACATCATGTTTGTAGCGCACCTGCCCACTATACTCATTACTCGCGGCAGTCAATCTACCGGTTCCCTAAGAGTTCGGGCAATGTGAGTGCAGTCTTATCTATATGAAGACATGTCCCAGAGAACAGATACCATCTTCATATACTCATATATAATTATTATGTTGGTGCATAAGTTCGTAGCGTTTTTCCATTAGTTTACTAAACACAACAGATACATATAATAGAGACTTTAGTCGTCAACAATATATTCTCCTTCACTATTTACAAGTGTACCGACGCTGGAGTAACTTTCCGATTCCGCCACAAGAAATTACGTTATTTTGAGGAGAAGAACTTGTCGAGCCATGTTTGGAGCGCATTTTCATTTGGGAAGGAAATTCCTTGAAGGTTGTCCGATAGAGCGCGGAAAAGCTGAAATCTGAGGGCGCAAAGTCAACTGAATAAGGTGGGTGCGGAATGACGTCCCAACCCAATTCCTGTATAGTATTTTTAGTTAGTCTAGCAGAATGCGGGCGGGTGTTATAGTGCAGTAGCATCACTTCACGCAATCTTCCTGGTCGTTGTTCGTGGATTGCTTTTGCAAGACGTCTCAGTTGTTGTTAATAAATGCCACCCGTAACGGTCCCCAGATCGGTCTGCCGCTGTGGTTGCCCCGGTTGCTGCCCGCAGTGGGGCTGAGCCCTCACCTGTGGTTGATTGGGAGGTCGTTCCAAGGCGTGGCAGGCAGCGAAAGGCGTTTTGAACAGCCAGTGGCGTTTTGAACAGCCAGTGTCGGTTGGTCACAGTCATTGTGCTCCCTGCCGCTGTTGGATAAGCAGCTGCAGCAGCAAGTCGTATAACCCTAGCTTACTTATTTGTTAGATAGTTTAATTAATTTCTTTGCGTGTTTTTGGGTACTTGCATTGTTTAATTCATATATTTCGGGCGTATTATAGTATTTGAGGGTTGTAGCATCGCGCCTTAGTACCTGAATAGTGCAAATTCGCGTAGTCGTCTGTCTTCTGTTTTTGTTTTGAACAGCCAGTGTCGGTTGGTCACAGTCATTGTGCTCCCTGCCGCCGTTGGATAAGCAGCTGCAGCAGCAAGTCGTATAACCCTAGCTTACTTATTTGTTACATAGTTTAATTAATTTCTTTGCGTGTTTTTGGGTACTTGCATTGTTTAATTCATATATTTCGGGCGTATTATAGTATTTGAGGGTTGTAGCATCGCGCCTTAGTACCTGAATAGTGCAAATTCGCGTAGTCGTCTGTCTTCTGCTTTTGTTGTGAACGGCCAGTGTCGGTTGGTCAGTCAGTGTGCTCCCTACCGCCGTTGGATAAGCAGCTGCAGCAGCAAGTCGTATAACCCTAGCTTACTTATTTGTTAGATAGTTTATTTTATTTCTTTGCGTGTTTTTGGGTACTTGCATTGTTTAATTCATATATTTCGAGCGTATTATAGTATTTGACAGTTGTAGCATCGCGCTTTAGTGTTTACTTCGTAGATTCTCAGTCAGTGTGCTCCCTACCGCCGTTGGATAAGCAGCTGCAGCAGCAAGTCGTATAACCCTAGCTTACTTATTTGTTAGATAGTTTATTTTATTTCTTTGCGTGTTTTTGGGTACTTGCATTCACTAGATCGCGTGTGGAGCGTATTATAGTATTTGACAGTTGTAGCATCGCGCTTTAGTGTTTACTTCGTAGATTCTTATTTAAATTGCGTCTGAGTTTCGTATAGGAGGTGCAATTTCGAGTTTTAGTTACTGTAATCGTAAATTCAGCAGATTGTAGCGCAGTCGTTAGGCATTTCGTACAGGTTAGTTGATACATTCTTTGCGTGTTCCACTTGCGTTATCCTAGGCACGGACTCGTGTTTCGGTAACTGTTGTTAAACATCGATTAGAATGGACAGGGACTGCGATTGCTGTGTTCGGATGAGGGCTGACTTGGCATCCCTTCGCTCACAGCTGCAATCGGCGCTGACTTCGGTCGCGCAGCTTGAGGCTGTTGCCAATGGGCACCACTGTGGGGAGCCGGACTCGGGTATCACGGGGATGTCAACCTCGTCCCGTCTGTCCCCAGATCGGTCTGCCGCTGTGGTTGCCCCGGTTGCTGCCCGCAGTGGGGCTGAGCCCTCACCTGTGGTTGATTGGGAGGTCGTTCCAAGGCGTGGCAGGCAGCGAAAGGCGTCCCCGGAGGCTGATCAGAAAGCCTCCCCGGTGCGTCTGACAAACAGGTTTCAGGCACTGTATCTGGCTGAGCCAGATGCAGATGCCTGCCCTGTTTCAGAGGATCATTCTCAGCCTTCAAGGTCCGGGCAATCGCAGAGGGTGGGCTTACTGGTAGTTGGGAGCTCCAATGGTTAGGCGCGTAATGGGGCCCCTTAGGGATACGGCGGCTAAGGAGGGGAAGAAATCCAGTGTGCACTCCGTGTGCATTCCCGAGAGGAGTCATTCCTGATGTGGAAAGGGTCCTTCCGGATGCCATGAAGAGCACAGGGTGCCAGCCAGCTGCAGGTGGTGGCACATGTCGGCACTAATGACGTGTGTCGCTTTGGATCTGAGGAAACTCTCTCTGGATTCCAGCGGCTATCTGATTTGGTGAAGGCTGCCGGTCTTGCTTACGAGATGAAGGCAGAGCTCACCATCTGCAGCATCGTTGACAGAACCGACTGCGGACCTTTGGTGCAGAGCCGGGTGGAGGGTCTGAATCAGAGGCTCAGACGGTTTTGCGACCGTAATGGCTGCAGATCCCTTGACTTGCGCCATAGGGTGGTGGGGTTTCGGGTTCCGCTGAATAGGTCAGGAGTTCACTACACTCAGATGGCGGGCTACACGGGTAGCGGAGGCTTGTGTGGCGTGGGACTGGGCGGTTTTTTAGGTTAGAAGGCCTCGGGAAAGTGCGGGATGGGCTGGCAATGTCAAAGGGGGCTTGGCAATTACAGGACGTGCTTGGATCAAGGAACAGTCGGAATTATAGTTGTAAATTGTTGTAGTTGCGCTGGAAAAGTCCCTGAGCTTCAAGCGCTAATAGAAAGCACAGAAGCTGATATCGTTATAGGTACAGAAAGCTGGCTAAAGCCTGAAATAAGTTCTGCAGAAATTTTTACGAAGTCTCAGACGGTGTTCAGGAAAGATAGATTAGGCAGAATTGGTGGTGGAGTGTTTGTGTCTGTTAGTAGTGGTTTATCTTGTAGTGAAGTCGAAGTAGATACTCCGTGCGAATTGGGTGTGGGTGGAGGTTATACTTAACAGCCGAATTAAGTTAATAATTGGCTCCTTCTACCGACCCCCAGACTCCGATGATACAGTTGCGGAACAGTTCAGAGAAAGTTTGAGTCTCGTAACAAAATAAATACCCCACTCATACGGCTATAGGTTGGTGGGGACTTCAACCTACCCTCGGTATGTTGGCAAAAATACTTGTTCAAAACCGGTGGTAGGCAGAAAACGTCTTCCGAGATTGTCCTAAATGCTTTCTCCGAAAATTATTTCGAGCAGTTAGTCCACGAACCCATGCGAATTGTAAATGGTTGCGAAAACACACTTGACCTCTTGGCCACAAACAATCCAGAGCTGATAGAGAGGCATCATGACTGATACAGGGGATTAGTGATCACAAAGTCATTGTAGCTAGGCTCAATACCATTTCTTCCAAACCCATCAGAAACAAACGCAAAATAATTTTATTTAAAAAAGCGGATAAAGTGCCACTAGAAGCCTTCCTAAAAGACAATTTCCATTCCTTTCGAACTGACTATGCGAATGTAGACGAGATGTGGCTCAAATTCAAAGATATAGTATCAACAGCAATTGAGAGATTCATACCTCATAAATTGGTAAGAGATGGAACGGATCCCCCGTGGTACACAAAAAAGGTCCGAACGCTGTTGCAGAGGCAACGAAAAAAGCATGCGAAGTTCAGAAGAACGCGAAATCCCGAAGATGGGCTAAAATTTACAGACGCGCGAATTTGGCACGTACTTCGATGCGAGATGCCTTTATAGGTTCCACAACGAAACATTGTCTCGAAATTTGGTAGAAAATCCGAAGAAATTCTGGTCGTATGTAAAGTACACAAGCGGCAAGACGCAGTCAATACCTTCGCTGCGCAGTGCCGATGGTACTGTTATCGACGACTGTGCCGCTAAAGCGGAGTTATTGAACGCAGTTTTCCGTAATTCCTTCACCAGGGAAGACGAATGGAATATTCCAGAATTTGAAACACGAACATCTGCTAGCATGAGTTTCTTAGAAGTAGATACCTTAGGGGTTGCGAAGCAACTCAAATCGCTTGATACGGGCAAGTCTTCAGGTCCAGATTGTATACCGATTAGGTTCCTTTCAGATTACGCTGATACTATAGCTCCCTACTTAGCACTCATATACAACCGCTCGCTCACCGATAGATCTGTACCTACAGATTGGAAAATTGCGCAGGTCGCACCAGTGTTCAAGAAGGGTAGAAGGAGTAATCCATTTAACTACAGACCTATATCATTGACGTCGGTTTGCAGTAGGGTTTTGGAGCATATACTGAATTCAAACATTATGAATCACCTCGAAGGGAACGATCTATTGACACGTAATCAGCATGGCTTCAGAAAACATCGCTCTTGTGCAACGCAGCTAGCTCTTTATTCGCACGAAGTAATGGCCGCTATCGACAGGGGATCTCAAGTTGATTCCGTATTTCTAGATTTCCGGAAAGCTTTTGACTGCGGAGCTATGGGGTATCGTCTCAGTTGTGCGACTGGATTCGTGATTTCCTGTCAGGAAGGTCGCAGTTCGTAGTAATAGACGGCAAATCATCGAGTAAAACTGAAGTGATATCAGGTCTTCCCCAGGGAAGCGTCCTAGGACCTCTACTGTTTATGATCTATATAAATGACCTGGGTGACAATCTGAGCAGTTCTCTTAGACTATTCGCAGATGATGCTGTAATTTACCGTCTAGTAAGGTCATCCGAAGACCAGTATCAGCTGCAAAGCGATTTAGAAAAGATTGCTGTATGGTGTGTCAGGTGGCAGTTGACGCTAAATAACGAAAAGTGTGAGATGATCCACATGAGTTCCAAAAGAAATCCGTTGGAATTCGATTACTCGATAAATAGTACAATTCTCAAGGCTGTCAATTCAACTAAGTACGTGGGTGTTAAAATTACGAACAACTTCAGTTGGAAGGACCACATAGATAATATTGTCGGGAAGGCGAGCCAAAGGTTGCGTTTCATTGGCAGGACACTTAGCAGATGCAACAAGTCCACTAAAGAGACAGCTTACACAACACTCGTTCGTCCTCTGTTAGAATATTGCTGCGCGGTGTGGGATCCTTACCAGGTGGGATTGACGGAGGACATCGAAAGGGTGCAAAAAAGGGCAGCTCGTTTTGTATTATCACGTTATAGGGGAGAGAGTGTGGCAGATATGATACACGAGTTGGGATGGAAGTCATTACAGCATAGACGTTTTTCGTCGCGGCGAGACCTTTTTACGAAATTTCAGTCACCAACTTTCTCTTCCGAATGCGAAAATATTTTGTTGAGCCCAACCTACATAGGTAGGAATGATCATCAAAATAAAATAAGAGAAATCAGAGCTCGAACAGAAAGGTTTAGGTGTTCGTTTTTCCCGCTCGCTGTTCGGGAGTGGAATAGTAGAGAGATAGTATGATTGTGGTTCGATGAACCCTCTGCCAAGCACTTAAATGTGAATTGCAGAGTAGTCATGTAGATGTAGATGTAGATGTAGATCTACGGGGAGCCATTCATAGTACACTATACTGTCGCTGTTCCAGCAGGTGCGTAACATTATCTTTTGTAGATGCGCGCAGGTCTTTGTACGGGGTGTTGCTGCCTTGTTTGGGCTGAACCAATCCTTTCTTTTCCTTATATTAGCATAAAGACGCCATTTCTCGTCACTAGAGGACAGGAATGGTCGTCAGAGTTGTTCACGAGGCAAGTGATAACGAGCAAGCAGAGATGCACGTATGGCCACTGATTTTTGTGATTTTGGCATAGAGCATGCGGTAACCACACACCCGATTTGAATGTGGAGAGTGTCACTAATGTCAGAACGATCCACCTTAAAACGAGAAAATCATTTTCTTGGCGTGCTCTGTCTAATGCCATTCTCCCCATACACGGTGCAAATGTTTCCGGCTGTCTCCGCTTCTGTCACATCTCTAATGAACTCGAACAGAAGAATATGTTGTAAATGTTCCGATTTCTCGACTTGTGGTACTCCATTTTCTAGCGTCCGCAGCTGCACTTACTATCTCCAAATGACAATATGTATACTTCAGATAGCCACAGTGAACGAAAAGCGAAAAATGAGAGGCGATAAATAAACCCATAGCAATCGGAATAGCAACATGCAAAACAAAAACGCTACGAACTTATGCATCAACCTATTACTATACGGCTAACTCGGGGCACGATCGCTGTTGCACTCTGCCATCTAACGGTTTCCAAGGCAACAACATTTGAGCTTCAGTAATTCGGATAGTAATTGACAGAACTAAAAAATTTAAAATGCTGTCAGATTTACTCATTAAGAGCCGTAATCTTATGCTAAAGATTGAACACAACTAAAGAAACTTTGTTATTTGCCTTAAGACAGAGCCTGACTCACGTCGCGCAAATTACCCATATACTATATTCGTCCAGTATTTGGGAATGAGAGCACTTAGACATTTCCAACAAACTTTACACATTTTTCAAATATCTATGAAACTTTTATTGTTGGCATCTCTCAAATGAAGGAAAAAATTTTATGGCTTACTACATTTTCGTTGTTCTTGTAGTACAACTCCAGCATCAGGCATCACGTTTTAATTTATTTCATCTTTACTACTAACTCTGTTCACAACACTTTTTTCAGACAATATCCGCTTAAATCACTAAGTGCATTTGCAAAATGACGTCATTGTACGACACATGGTTCGATAGATATTACGTTTTCTGTATGGGAGTTTCATTCTTTAAAAGAGTGAGAGTATGGTATTAGCTGGTATTCCCGTAAAATTTGAAAAAGAAGAAAATTCACGCGTTTTCTGATAAACGACTTTGCAGAGAAAACAAATTCAGATAACGGCAAATTATATGTGCAGATTAAAGACGTGCGCTGATAATAAAAGCAAAGTCGTAGAAAGACGCTGCTAACAAGACATGTGAAAATGACCTATATAACACGAGGAAAACAGCCTGAAAGCGATCCTATGGGAGCAATAACTAGCAACTGAAAAGGTCCTGGGAGTGGTATTGACTAGCATGAAGAATAGGTGGTGACATACAGGAATGTTCTGTTGTGCATACGGAATTAATCCACACTACGAATGGTGAAAGAAGGTATTTGTAAATTAGCTGGACTTCTAAAATATGGTTCAAACAGTTCTGGAAAATGTTGTCAATTTCTTAAATACTTATAGTGCAAAATACTAAACGGTATCTTGATCATTTATTTCTGACTTCAAGTACATCTCGTAAAGAAAAAGCGACGGTATGTCATCGGATTTATTAACAGTAACAACAGTTTGAATATTGCATCCGAAATACTGTAAAGCTTCATGCAAACTGACACTGGGCAGTTCACCGGAATGTATGTACGTTCTCAGTCAGCCGTAGTCTTTAAACCTGACAGTAACATGATACTGTCGCTTTCGATTTCACCCCTGTTACTCCTCAGCATTTCCAGGAGTATTTGTAAACCCAGTGTTTGGTAACAGGGTTGTTAGCAGAAATATTGTGCCCGTGGGACAACGAGTATCGCCAGTACATTTGTGGAGCGTTGCCAATAACTGTACATCAATTTTGCGCCCTATTGTCTAAATTTCACCAGTAATGTGGCTTGCAGACTATAATTATAACTGTACACTGAAGAGCCAAAGAAGCTGGTACACCTGCCTAATATAATGTAGGGCCCCAGCGAGCACGCAAAAGTGCCACAACACGACGTGACATGGACTCAACTAAGATCTGAAGTAGTGCTGGAGGGAATTTACATCATGATTCCTGCAGGGCTGTCCATAAATCCGTAAGGGTACGAGGCGATGGAGACCTCTTCTGAACAGCACGTTGCAAGGCATCCCAGAAATGCTCAATAATGATCATGTCTGGGGAGTTCGGTGGCCAGCGGAAGTGTTTAAACTCAGAAGAGTGTTCCTGGAGCCACTCTGTAGCAATTTCGGGCGTGTGGGGTGTCCTGCCGGAATTGCCCAAGTTCGTTGGAATGCACGATGGGCATTATTGGATGCAGGTGATCAGACAGGATGCTTAAGTACGTGTCACCTGTCAGAGTCGTATCTAGACGTATTAGGGGTCCCATATCACTCCAATTGCACTCGTCCCACACCATTACATGGCCTCCACCAGCTTGAACAATCCCCTGCTGGATTCAAGAGGTTGTCTCCAAACTCGCACGCGTCCATCCGCTCGATACAATCTGAAACGAGACTCGTCCGATCAGGCAATATGTTTCCAACAGTCAAGGGTACAAGAGTGGGCCTTCGTCTACGAAAAACCATATAGATGATGTTTCGTTGAATGGTTCTTCAAGGGTACACAAGTGGGCCTTCGACTCTGAAAGCGCGTATCAATGATGTTTCGTTAAATAGTTCAGAGGACGACACTTGTTGATAGCCAAGCATTGAAATCTGCAACACACTGCAGAAGGGCTGCACTTCTGTCACGTTGGACGATTCTCTTCAGTCGTCGTCGGTCCCGTTCTTGTAGGATCTCCTCCCTGCCGCAGCGGTGTCGGGGATTTGATTTTGCCGGATTCCTGGTGTTCACGGGTTACTCGTGAAATGGTCGTAGGGATGCCCATCGCTCGTGCGCCTACTATAACACCATGACAAACTCACTTAAATCTTGATAATCTGCCACTGTAGCAGCAGTAATCTATCTAACAACTGCGCCAGACACTTGTTGTCTTACACTACTGGCCGTTAAAATTGCTACACCACGAAGATGACGTGCTAGAGACGCGAAATTTAACCGACAGGAAGACGATGCTGTGATATTCAAATGATTAGCTTTTCAGAGCATTCACACAAGGTTGGTGCCGGTGGCGACACCTACAAACCTACAACGTGCTGGCATGAGGAAAGTTTCCAACCGATTTCTCATACAAAACTCCTCGTGTAAGGAGGATAAATGCGTACCATCATGTTTCCGAGGTCGGATTGTAGCCTATACACTAGATCGCGTGTTGTATCGCGACATTGCTGATCGCGTTGGTCGATGTCCAATGACTGTTAGCAGAATATGGAATCGGTGGGTTCAGGAGGGTAATACGGAACGCCGTGCTGGATCCCAACGGCATCGTATCGCTAGCAGTCGAGATGACAGGCATCTTATCCGAACATGGCTGTAACGGATCGTGCAGCCACGTCTCGATCCCTGAGTCAACAGATGAGGACGTTTGCAAGACAACAACCATCTGTACGAACAGTTCGACGACGTTTGCAGTAGCATGGACTATCATCTCGGAGACCATGGCTGCGTTTACCCTTGACGCTGCATCACAGACAGGAGCGCCTGCGTTGGTGCACTCAGCGACGAACATTGGTGTACGAATGGCAAAACGTCATTTTTTCGGATGAATCCAGGTTCTGTTTACAGTATCATGATGGTCGCATCCGTGTCTGGCGACATCGCAGTGAACGCACAATGGAAGCGTGTAATAGTCATCGTCATACTGGCATATCACCCGGCGTGATGGTATTGGGTGCCATTGGTTATACGTCTCGTCACCTCTTGTTCGCATTGACGGCACTTTGAACAATGGACGTTACAATTCAGATGTGTTACGGCCCGCGGCTCTAACCTCCATCGATCCCTGCGAAACCCTACATTTCAGCAGGATAATGCACGACCGCATGTTGCAGGTCCTGTACGGGCCTTTCTGGGTACAGATAATGTTCGACTGCTGCCCTGGCCAGCACATTCTCCAGATCTCTCGTCAATTGGAAACGGCTGGTCAATGGTGGTCGAGTAACTGGCTCGTCCCAATACGCCAGTCACTACTCTTGATAAACTGCGGTATTGTGTTGAAGCTGCATGGGCAGCTGTACCTGTGCACCTCAGCCAAGCTCTGTTTGACTCAATGCCCAGGCGTATCAAGGCCGTTATTACGGCCAGAGGTTTTTGTTCTGTGTACTGATTTCTCAGGATCTATGCACCCAAATTGAGTGAAAAAGTAAGCACATGTCAGTTGTAATATAATATATTTGTCCAATGAATACCCGTTTATCATCTGCATTTCTTCTTGGTGTAGCAATTTTAATGGCCAGTTGTGTACATAGGCGTTGCCGACCGCAGCGCCGTATTCTGCCTGTTTACAAATCTCTGCATTTGAATACGCATGCCTATAGCAGTTTTCTTGGAACTTCAGTGCAGATGTTCCGTACGTGTTGGCGGGTGGCTGGGTCGCGCTGTGAGTGGATGACCGGTGTGTGCAGGCGGGCGTGGAGCCGTGCAACCAGAGCGACTGGTGGGCGGGCGCGCCGGAGGAGGACGCGCTGTCGCTGGCGCTGGACGGCGACGGCGACGGCGACGCGGCGGGCCTGTGGTCGGGCGCCTTCGTGCCGCCGCCGCCGCGGCCGCACTTCCTCGACGACTCCGCGGCGCCCGACGGGCTCACCACGTGCGACCTGTGCGCCTGGGCGTGGCGCGCGCGCACTCCGGTCTTCCCCGCCGACGAACCACCAGGTCAGCCTGCACCTCGCTTCTAGCCGCGAGAGTCGGCCATCGTACGGTGGTCTTCGGGTCTTATTAAAAAATAAGCCCAATCTTTTGCAACCGAGCGCCAATTGCTACGCTCAGCTCACTGATGATGCTGGGTACTCCTAGAGCCAAGTTTAGACACCAGTTTCCTATTTATCGCGTTCCAAATGGTTCAAAAGGCTCTGAGCACTATGGGACTTAACATCTGAGGTCATCAGTCCCCTAGAACTTAGAACTAATTAAACTTAACTAACTTAAGGACATCACACACACCCATGCCCGAGGCAGGATTCGAACCTGCGACCGTAGCAGTCGCGCGGTTCCGGACTACAGCGCCTAGAATCGCCTGACCATCGCGGCTTATCACGTTCCTCACGCACACAATTTCCAGTTAACATCGGGAGCGCAGCCGCGTACACTTCATTTCTTCTTCTTCTAATATGACGGGCGTTCGATAAGTAATGCAAGGATTTTTTTTTTTTTTTTTGAAAGGAGGTTGGTTTTATTCAGTATTCCAATTACCATATTATTCCTCTCCACTTTGGCTACAAAAGCCTATTTTTCGACATAATCTCCGTTCAATTCGACAGCCTCGCGCCAGCTTACTGGGAGGGCCTCTACGCCTTTATGGTACAACTCCACCGATCGACGTCGAAGCCAATGTCTTGCTGTATCAATAACCTCCCCATCATCCACGTACTGCTTCGCGCGAAGTGCATCGTTCATTGGTCCAGACAGATGGAAGTCGGAGCCGGCTGTTGTGGCCGAGCGGTTCTAGGTGCTTCAATCCTGATCCTCGTGACCGCTACGGCCGCAGATTCGAATCCTGCCTCGGGCATGGATGTGTGTGATGTCCTTAGGTTAGTTAGGTTTAAGTAGTTCCAAGTTCTAGGGGACTGATGACCTCAGATGTTAAGTCCCATAGTGCTCAGAGCCATTTGAATTTTGCAAGTCGGAAGATGTGAGATCCGAGCTGTATAGTGGATGAGGAAGAACAGTCCAGAGAAGTATTGTGAGCTCCTCTCGGGTGCGCAGGCTTGTATGAGGTCTTGTGTTGCCACGAGGGAGGAGGAGTTCATTAGCAATTATGTGGCGACGAACACGAGAAGTCGTTTCTTCAATTTCTTAAGGGCAGCACTTCCCAGTTGACCGTTGCACCACCTCAGGGTATCAAACAGAGTAGCCCTTCAGAGTCCCGGAAGACCGTCACCATGACTTTACCAGTTGAGTGTGCAGTTTTCACCGTTTTCTTCAGAGGAGAGATGGTGTGGCACCACTCGAGGCATTGCTGTTTTGTTTTCGGCTCGAAGTGATGAATCCATGTTTCATCGCCCGTGATTATGTTCGACAAAAAATTGTCACGACTAGCCTTGTAACGCGAACAATTCCTCACGGGTGGTCCTTCGTTGCTCTTTATGGTCTTACGTTGGGCAACGAGAAACCCAGCGGGTACACATTTTTGAGTGCCTCAACTGGTGGACGAGCGTAGTGTAGCTGGTGTTTGACTGTGATCCGTGGATAATCTCGACTCAAAAGTACCTGCGTGTTCCAAATACAGCAGGAGTCGCAGCTGTGTGTGACTGGCCGATACGCAGGAGATCGGACGGGTTCGAGCGATCTTATTGCGATGATAACAGATCCTCACCCAACGACTTTGTTAACTGCCAGGTCTCCGTAGACATTCTCAAAGTTCATATGAATATCTGCGATACCCTGGTTTTCCGCCAAAAGACTCTCAGCTATCTGCCTGGAACACACCTCCGTTACAGATGCCATTTTGAAGGCTACGTATAGCGCTGCCACTTATCGTAAGTTTATCAAACTATAGGCGCTAAAGCGGGAGTATTCCAAAATGTCCCACAACAAGGTGCATATTTTTTCAGCCGAACTGGCCGCTAAAATATGTGTTGGCTTACTTCTTGAACGCCCTCGTAGTTTAGAAGGTTGACAGTGTGAATGCCCCTCGAATTTCAGCCGTATGCCTTTCGACAATCTTCAGAATGAGCCGACAGACTGAAGCTAGTGTAGTTTTTATGTATTTTTAAACTGCAGAAAAGACAACCGTCAGAGAATTTCATCATTGTCACAGAGTACGCTAGAAGCATTAGTAATAAGAGGCATTGCTAATGACCGGTTCCAGTCATACACAGCAGATAAGGTACAAAGAACAGAGATAACGCATACCTCAAATAAGTCTAAACTTTTAATATAATACTCATTAGTACAAAAATATATTAATATAATAGTTCCTCGGGGCAGCATGTTATGACCAACCTGTTCCTGATGTTCCCATTAGCGATAGTCATGGGCAAAAAATCCTCTTTTTCTGATGATAGCAGTATTATAGTCACTACGAAAACAAGAGAACTCCTTGCAGAGAAATCAGATGAAACCCTAATGAAGTTTACAGTTGGTCAGTAAGCAATAAAGAACGTAAAAAAAACAATGTCATGAAATTCGAGGTAAATACGAGGAGCAAGAAAGAAATGAAAGTGAGGGGGGGGGGGGCGGGGGGATAAGAGAGGGGGTGAAGTATGGAAAACGCTCTTTTCTTTTTCATGCGATTTTTTCAATAAATTCATATAGTGTCTGATTTCCAATATTCATTTGGTCATTGGGAAGCTGTTTATTTTCTGTTAATGCTTTGTTATGTAGAAATTTTCTTGGAAAGGTAGGAGACCTCTGTCTTTACTGATTGTTATGATGTTCATATCTTTTTCAGTATTGCTTGCTCTGAGGTACTTCTGCTTTAGATGACCTGCAAATGTCTAATGATTTGTACTGTGTTTTTTATACAAGTATTATAGATCAAATGTCCTGCCAGTCATTCCTATGTATACTTTTTTCACAATCTCTGCAACTGAGCTGACAGATACCATATTTTTGGTGTCTGTCTGGTTTTGGTTTCTGCTTGGGATGATCTTTTGAACTAAGTTTCAAAGCAATGTTTAAGCCTTGCTATTTTTTTGTTTAGTATGTTACCTATTTTATGTGTGAATGTCTTGTTGTAGGTCATAGTATCCCATTTTTTGTGGTAATGTCGATTGTATGTATTGGTTTGATTAGCTTTTTCATTATCTGTGTTTATTTTCTCACCTGTTAGTTTTCCTACCGTTGTTTCTTTGTGTCAATGTTTAATGCTATTTGTTTTATAATGGCCAGCTATTTTTTGTAATCAGAAGACACAATAACAAAGAAAAGCTGCAACGTCATCTAATGCTACAGGCACATGGATGACGTAATATGCGTGGTAGATGAACATTAAAATAGAATACAGGAACTACACAAAGATATGAAATACTGTACCCAAAAACATAACGTTCACATTAGCAGAAGAACACGGAAACTCACTCCACTTCCTAGATATAACCATAAGAAAAGAAAATAACAAACATACATGTGACATACAGAAAACCCACAAGAAGTGATGCTATTTTAAATGCAATCTCAAACCTCCTGCAGAATCAGAAACAGCAGCGATCAGATACATGTTAAACAGACTCAAGAGGATCCTCTTAAACACTTCTGATTACCAAAAGGAGCTGGCCATTATAAAGCAAATAGTATTAAAAATGGACACAAAGAGACAACGGTAGAAAAATTAAACAGAAAAATGAAGACGTAAATAATGAAAAAACTAATCAGACCATACCAACACATACAACCGGCACTACCAAAAAAATGTCATACCGTGACCAGCCACAATAAATTCACACATAAAGTAAGTAACATAAAAAAGAGGCATAGACATTGCTTACAAAACAAAGAATCCAGTACAAAAGACCATCCCAAAATTGTAATCAAAACCAGACAGATATCAACAATCTGGTATCTATCAGCTCAGTTGAAAAAATGTACATTGGAATGACAGCAGGATATTGACACATAATATAAAGAACACATCAGAGCGTTGAAACATGGTACAAATCATTCAACATTTGCAGATCATCTAAAACAGGAATGCCACAGAGCAATCAATATTGAAAAAGATATGAACATCACAAGAATCAGTAAAGATAGACATCTCCTCCCTTTCCAAGAAAATTTCCACATACACGAAGCATTAACAGAAAGTAAACAGCTACTCAATGATCAAATAAATATTGGAAATGAGACACTATATAAAATAATTGAAAAAAACATGAAAAGAGCCTTTTTCATACTTTACCCTCTCCCACCCTATCCCCCCCTCCCCCCCATCCCAATTGCATTTCACTTCAACTCACTTTATTCATACTACTATGCTCTTATGTCTGTTCATCTTTGCTTCTCCATCCCCCATTAAAAAAATTAATAACCACTCCATCACTATTTCTTCAGTACTCTTCCACAGCAAATAAAGACACAGCAACATAATTAAACAGCATAACGCACATACAATCAACTAAAAAAGTGTAGGTCACAGACAAACTAATGGCGATGTTACGTTGGCAACACTACAAAACACAATAAACACTTACAGGTATAAAAATAAACAGTAAACATTCGTGCACGAAAAAGTGTGCTGTGCAGGCGGCATTTCTTGATGCAGGCGAGAAACCAAGCAAGGATCATCGTAAGTAAAAACTATGTCTTCGATCTTTAAAACAAATCAAACTGTAAACATCTTTAATTTCAGACCACTCATGATGCTTTACCTCAATAAAGCGAATCGCGTCTGGTTAAAATAACACGCATGTTCTTATAGTTGTAACGATGGAACGAATAAACCTTGAGGACATGTAAAGTAACTGCGGACAATATGGCCACACAAATGAAGAAACTGGAGCTTTTAACTGAAGGATGTGGGTACATTTAGCTACCAGTCAGTTGTACACTTCAAAAATAACATTGATAATTATTACACAAATAGCTCTATCCATGGGCATCGACTAATATCTCGAATGAACTTACGTTTATCATGAAAGAATAAACATAAATTTCAAAACAGTATTTCCTAACAAGGAAGAAAACTATACAACAGTATGCCAAAAGAGATAAAAGTATTTGCTAAAACAAACTTGTTTAAAAAGGCGGTTAAGAAGTTCAAATGGTTCAAATGGCTCTGAGCACTATGGGACTCAACTGCTGAGGTCCCCTAGAACTTAGAACTACTTAAACCTAACTAACCTAAGGACATCACATACATCCATGCCCGAGGCAGGATTCGAACCTGCGAACGTAGCGGTCGCGCGGTTCCAGACTGCAGCGCCAGAACCGCTCGGCCACCAGCGGCCGGCGGTTAAGAAGTACCGATTAAGAAATACATTCCATACATTGAAGGATTATTTAGATAACACAGAGTAGGAGTTTCGTGAAAAATGTCACACGAATAAATAATAATAATTATTATAATAGACATCTGCCATTCCACATAACACTTTCACACTATATTTTTTCCTTCTTTTACTACCACAGCAACGCAGTGTATAATGCTAATGCCTACTGTCTGAGCTCAACATCTCACTTCTTATAAAGCGATGCTCACTCAGTTTTGGGTGGAAAATGAAAAGTTGCGGTACACAAATGGTCCTGATGTCAGCTGATAGTGTGTGTAGTGTTATGAAACCATGTGTGTATAGTGTTTGTTGTGTGTGTATCGACTGGGAGTGGGAAATTAATGAACAGCATTAGCCTTTAACATTATTAAAAACTTCTATGTAATACAGTATTATACACAAGGGCTAAACCGAATGAAGTAGCGCTTTTTTAAACAAACTGACCTTGTATTTGGGAAGATGGAGGCTCCACTCTTCACCCAGCCATCCTGATTTAGCTTTTCCCTGGTTTCCCTAAATTACTTCAGGCATTTGCCGCTATGTTTCCCACTACAAGGCTACGTCCAACTACCTGTCCCATGCTTATCATCTTGTTGTTCTTAAATTGTAATATAAAGACGTGCCCAATACCATTCTAAAGGAGATCTACGGATGAATAAAACAACTGCTACTGCTCGATAAATTGAATCTGCGGCTACCGGGTCAATCCCTGCTGAGATATCGACGTGTCCTTCTTAGCTGCACTGTAATGACTTCTTTGCGAGTTTCTTAAGGAAATCACCGATGTACATGATTTGTCTAGGTTTAAACTGCTATCATCATTAGTTAAATTCTTCGCAAAATGAAATTCGATTGCTTCTTTCACCACCGAGTCCCAAATGACAAAGCCGACGCTAGAATTTCGACCATTTCATACCGCAAAGAGTGACCGGTATCATATTTTTGGGAATGAGAGGTGAAAGAAGCAGGTGAAATTCATTTGACTAAGAATTTGATTAACAAAGATAGCGATTTCAACCTGCACGAGTCATGGAATCAGCCGTTTTCTATAATAAATTCTCAACGACGTCGCTACAGTGCAGCTAGTCATAAAACATCGATATCCAATTGTGTTTTCTGTGGTTTCAAACGACGGAACAGATACTGTAGCTTCAGTCTGTCGGTTATGGCCGAATCTCCACGGAAGAGATACGGTCGGAATATTAGAAGAAAAAGGAACAACGTTCATGTGGCTGCAGTCCCGAAATTTAATGGATCAGTTACTACGCCTCGAAAACATCAAGATGCTCATACTATTTCCGAATCTGTAGAGGAGAGTGTTCAGATTGGAACTGTGATTTGACAATGATTTGGGTCTGAATCACGACACTTTAGGAGCTGATGTTAGTGAAGCATGAGCTTAAGTCAAGCGGAATTTCCGTGACATGTTTAACACTAGGACTCCAGCCTTTCCCTGTCCCCTCTAAAACCCACAGGGGTCATTTTGACTCTAACTGCATAACAATCATGTTCTGAACTATTATTTCAAAATTGTAGGCAATTATTATATTTTAAAGTTTTTGAGCGATTTATGTCATTTAAGGTACAGAATTGTGAATAAAATGCAATACAACACAAATAACGTCAGTTATTGAAAAATAAACTAATTTCATTGAAGCCTGTAAAACCAGAACAAGGTTAAGCAAGTGAGAGGGTATACTTGATTTTAAATACATAGAAAAACTTAAGTATTCACATTTACTGTAATTTTTGCTATTTAATACTTCTACACAATTGACACTTTCGTATTCAGTTGTCTCTGTGCATTTTCCACAACTATCTTCTTACAAACAGTGCACTTGGAAGTAATTTTATTACACTCGCAGAATTTAAAAACTTGACATTTACGGTGTTTTTGTGCAATTTTCTCTTCATATTCATTTCCATTCCCTTCTTAATCATCTGTGGTCCTATGAAATTAACAATTCTTCCATATTTGTAGAGTAGTTCCTCTGAAAGTCGCGGAATGAATTGTGTTCCTTTGATATTTCCAGTAACAGAACTGATTACTACATGTGCAATTATTCCTGCTAGTCAAGAACATTGTGGGAGTGCGTGGGCCATCTTTCGAAGGCCTTAACAGAATACTTCCTTGCCATTTTCTCTACTATGTCGACCCCAAAGTTTGTCTTGAAATAACTTACAGTTTCTGTAGTTTATTCCTCATTCGTATTTAATGTAACACTGTTGTTGTTGTTGTTGTTGTCTTCAGTCCTGAGACTGGTTTGATGCAGCTCTCCATGCTACTCTATCCTGTGCAAGCTGCTTCATCTCCCAGTACCTACTGCAACCTACATCCTTCTGAATCTGCTTAGTGTACTCATCTCTCGGTCTCCCTCTACGATTTTTACCCGCCACGCTGCCCTCCAATGCTAAATTTGTGATCCCTTGATGCCTCAAAACATGTCCTACCAACCGATCCCTTCTTCTAGTCAAGTTGTGCCACAAACTTCTCTTCTCCCCAATCCTATTCAATACCTCCTCATTAGTTACGTGATCTATCCACCTTATCTTCAGTATTCTTCTGTAGCACCACATTTCGAAAGCTTCTATTCTCTTCTTGTCCAAACTAGTTATCGTCCATGTTTCACTTCCATACATGGCTACACTCCAAACAAATACTTTCAGAAACGACTTCCTGATACATAAATCTATATTCGATGTTAACAAATTTCTCTTCTTCAGAAACGCTTTCCTTGCCATTGCCAGTCTACATTTTATATCCTCTCTACTTCGACCATCATCAGTTATTTTATTTCCTAAATAGCAAAACTCCTTTACTACTTTAAGTGTCTCATTTCCTAATTTAATTCCCTCAGCATCACCCGATTTAATTTGACTACATTCCATTATCCTCGTTTTGCTTTTGTTGATGTTCATCTTATATCCTTCTTTCAAGACACTGTCCATTCCGTTCAACTGCTCTTCCAAGTCCTTTGCCATCTCTGACAGAATTACAATGTCATCGGCGAACCTCAAAGTTTTTACTTCGTCTCCCTGAATTTTAATACCTACTCCAAATTTTTCTTTTGTTTCCTTTACTGCTTGCTCAATATACAGATTGAATAACATCGGGGAGAGGCTACAACCCTGTCTCACTCCTTTCCCAACCACTGCTTCCCTTTCATGCCCCTCGACTCTTATGACTGCCATCTGGTTTCTGTACAAATTATAAATAGCCTTTCGCTCCCTGTATTTTACCCCTGCCACCTTTAGAATTTGAAAAAGAGTATTCCAGTCAACATTGTCAAAAGCTTTCTCTAAGTCTACAAATGCTAGAAACGTAGGTTTGCCTTTTCTTAATCTTTCTTCTAAGATAAGTCGTAAGGTCAGTATTGCCTCACGTGTTCCAACATTTCTACGGAATCCAAACTGATCCTCCCCGAGGTCTGCATCAACCAGTTTTTCCATTCGTCTGTAAAGAATTCGCGTTAGTATTTTGCAGCCGTGGCTTATTAAACTGATAGTTCGGTAATTTTCACATCTGTCAGCACCTGCTTTCTTTGGGATTGGAATTATTATATTCTTCTTGAAGTCTGAGGGTATTTCGCCTGTCTCATACATCTTGCTCACCAGCTGGTAGAGTTTTCTCAGGACTGGTTGTCCCAAGGCCGTCAGTAGTTCTAATGGAATGTTGTCTACTCCGGGGGCCTTGTTTCGACTCAGGTCTTTCAGTGCTCTGTCAAACTCTTCACGCAGTATCGTATCTCCCATTTCGTCTTCACCTACATCCTCTTCCATTTCCATAATATTGTCCTCAAGTACATCGCCCTTGTATAAACCTTCTATATACTCCTTCCACCTTTCTGCCTTCCCTTCTTTGCTTAGAACTGGGCTGCCATCTGAGCTCTTGATATTCATACACTTGGTTCTCTTCTCTCCAAAGGTCTCTTTAATTTTCCTGTAGGCAGTATCTATCTTACCCCTAGTGAGATAAGCTTCTACATCCTTACATTTGTCCTCTAGCCATCCCTGTTTAGCCATTTTGCACTTCCTGTCGATCTCATTTTTGAGACGTTTGTATTCCTTTTTGCCTGCTTCATTTACTGCATTTTTATATTTTCTCATTTTATCAATTAAACTCAATATTTCTTCTGTTACCCAAGGATTTCTAGCAGCCCTCGTCTTTGTACCTACTTTATCCTCTGCTGCCTTCACTACTACATCCCTCAGAGCTACCCATTCTTCTTCTACTGTATTTCTTTCCCCTATTCCTGTCAATTGTTCCCTTATGCTCTCCCTGAAACTCTGTACAACCTCTGGTTCTTTCAGTTTATCCAGGTCCCATCTCCTTAATTTCCCACATTTTTGCAGTTTCTTCAGTTTTAATCTACAGGTCATAACCAATAGATTGTGGTCAGAGTCCACATCTGCTCCTGGAAATGTCTTACAACTTAAAACCTGGTTCCTAAATCTCTGTCTTACCAATATACACTCCTGGAAATTGAAATAAGAACACCGTGAATTCATTGTCCCAGGAAGGGGAAACTTTATTGACACATTCCTGGGGTCAGATACATCACATGATCACACTGACATAACCACAGGCACATAGACACAGACAACAAAGCATGCACAATGTCGGCACTAGTACAGTGTATATGCACCTTTCGCAGCAATGCAGGCTGCTATTCTCCCATGGAGAGGATCGTAGAGATGCTGGATGTAGTCCTGTGGAACGGCTTGCCATGCCATTACCACCTGGCGCCTCAGTTGGACCAGCGTTCGTGCTGGACGTGCAGACCGCGTGAGACGACGCTTCATCCAGTCCCAAACATGCTCAATGGGGGACAGATCCGGAGATCTTGCTGGCCAGGGTAGTTGACTTACACCTTCTAGAGCACGTTAGGTGGCACAGGATACATGCGGACGCGCATTGTCCTGTTGGAACAGCAAGTTCCCTTGCCGGTCTAGGAATGGTAGAACGATGGGTTCGATGACGGTTTGGATGTACCGTGCACTATTCAGTGTACCCTCGACGATCACCAGAGGTGTACGGCCAGTGTAGGAGATCGCTCCCCACACCATGATGCCGGGTGTTGGCCCTGTGTGCCTCGGTCGTATGCAGTCCTGATTGTGGCGCTCACCTGCACGGCGCCAAACACGCATACGACCATCATTGGCACCAAGGCACAAGCGACTCTCATCGCTGAAGACGACACGTCTCCATTCGTCCCTCCATTCACGCCTGTCGCGATACCACTGGAGGCTGGCTGCACGATGTTGGGGCGTGAGCGGAAGACGGCCTAACGGTGTGCGGGACCTTAGCCCAGCTTCATGGAGACGGTTGCGAATGGTCCTTGCCGATACCCCAGGAGCAACAGTGTCCCTAATTTGCTGGGAAGTGGCGGTGCGGTCCCCTACGGCACTGCGTAGGATCCTACGGTCTTGGCGTGCATCCGTGCGTCGCTGCGGTCCGGTCCCAGGTCGACGGGCACGTGCACCTTCCGCCGACCACTGGCGACAACATCGATGTACTGTGGAGACCTCACGCCCCACGTCTTGAGCAATTCGGCGGTACGTCCACCCGGCCTCCCGCATGCCCACTATACGCCCTCGCTCAAAGTCCGTCAACTGCACATACGGTTCACGTCCACGCTGTCGCGGCATCCTACCAGTGTTAAAGACTGCGATGGAGCTCCGTATGCCACGGCAAACTGGCTGACAATGACGGCGGCGGGGCACAAATGCTGCGCAGCTAGCGCCATTCGACGGCCAATACCGCGGTTCCTGGTGTGTCCGTTGTGCCGTGAGTGTGATCATTGCTTGTACAGCCCTCTCGCAGTGTCCGGAGCAAGTATGGTGGGTCTGACACACCGGTGTCAATGTGTTCTTTTTTCCATTTCCAGGAGTGTATAATCTATCTGATACCTTTTAGTATCTCCAGGGTTCTTCCACGTATACAACCTTCTTTCATGATTCTTAAACCAAGTGTTAGCTATGATTAAGTTGTGCTCTGTGCAAAATTCTACTAGGCGGCTTCCTCTTTCATTTCTTAGCCCCAATCCATATTCACCTACTATGTTTCCTTCTCTCCCTTTTCCTACACTCGAATTCCAGTCACCCATTACTATTAAATTTTCGTCTCCCTTCACTATCTGAATAATTTCTTTTATTTCATCGTACATTTCTTCAATTTCTTCATCATCTGCAGAGCTAGTTGGCATATAAACTTGTACTATTGTAGTAGGTGTGGGCTTCGTATCTATCTTGGCCACAATAATGCGTTCACTATGCTGTTTGTAGTAGCTTACCCGCATTCCTATTTTCCTATTCATTATTAAACCTACTCCTGCATTACCCCTATTTGATTTTGTGTTTATAACCCTGTAGTCACCTGCCCAGAAGTCTTGTTCCTCCTGCCACCGAACTTCACTAATTCCCACTATATCTAACTTTAACCTATCCATTTCCCTTTTTAAATTTTCTAACCTACCTGCCCGATTAAGGGATCTGACATTCCACGCTCCGATCCGTAGAACGCCAGTTTTCTTTCTCCTGATAACGACATCCTCCTGAGTAGTCCCCGCCCGGAGATCCGAATGGGGGACTATTTTACCTCCGGAATATTTTACCCAAGAGGATGCCATCATCATTTAATCATACAGTAAAGCTGCATGTCCTCGGGAAAAATTACGGCTGTAGTTTCCCCTTGCTTTCAGCCGTTCGCAGTACCAGCACAGCAAGGCCGTTTTGGTTAATGTTACAAGGCCAGATCAGTCAATCATCCAGACTGTTGCCCCTGCAACAACTGAAAAGGCTGCTGCCCCTCTTCAGGAACCACACGTTTGTCTGGCCTCTCAACAGATACCCCTCCGTTGTGGTTGCACCTACGGTACGGCCATCTGTATCGCTGAGGCACGCAAGCCTCCCCACCAACGACAAGGTCCATGGTTCATGGGGGGGAATGTAACACTAGGATGAAGGAAACTCATCACTTGAACATTTTTTACTTTCTTTCTTTAAATGGCCGTCAAGGAAATATCACCTCATTTTAAAATTTTTGTCGAACATAGAGGGGCCTTCAAAGACCTTAGAGCACGTGGTATTTCTCGTCTTGCTCCATTTACTGTTTCTACCATGGAGGTTGACTTCCAATTTCTTGGCGAGTTTGAAGGAAGTGAAGCAATTATCTGTGATGACGTTTCCGCCTTTAGGTAGAAATGGTTCTATAGGAAGAATCATTGCGTAATGAGAAACCCTTTCATCTTGGAATAGTGCACTATCCTTACCAACAGTAGGGGAACCACTGAATACACTACTTATCAACGTAAGCTAAGCAGTATTTTTGTCCGTACTTGTCAGGCTTCGACGCCGTGGAATGTGTGAACGGGCACCTAGTTTTTTTTCGGGAAGAGTTGCTGCTCTATTGTTATTCCAGATCCGGATTTGTAACACAGTTCCCTATGAATTTGTTCCAAACAACAGAAACCAATGCAAATTTGTGAGTCTGTAAACATGCAGAGAATTTGTACTTCTCGTCAAACATCATGAATCTCATAATTCCACAGAATCTGTTTCTATTCGTCTTCCAAGAACTCTTTGTAAGCCGGAAAGTGTGTCACCTTCACGTAAATACCGTTTCTGATACATTTCTACCTTCAACCCACTATCACCTTGCAAGGGGAAGTGAAATAAAAGTATATCGTATAGTGCCATTGCCTCTAGTTTGTACCTCAATAATGTGAATAAAGTTAGTTATTGCTTGGCAAAACAAAATGGATTCAATAAGGGAGTGCAAGAAATAAACTTATTTTGCGAGGGAATGACAAGCAAAGGTCAATTGTATTGAATCCATTGTTATCCATTCGTACCACAATAATACGGACAACAATTAGTTACAGCATCATAAAGTAAAATAGCTGAAGTTCGTCAGTGCATTAAACAAAAGTAAGGCATGCCAATAAACAAAATTAAAATAAAACGTACAGGGGTCAGTATGACTGGGCGTTAAAGGTGAAAACTGCAAAAAATCATCAGTTTTGCGAAATGCGCTGTTCTTCAATGTAATGAAAGGACATTTTGACCCCTCTGAACGTTCTAGTGTTGGGCCTGAGGGCAAGGGTTGCCTGCAGCTGCGATATGGTGCTCTGACCTTCCCTGATTGTCTAAATTGAATTCTTGAGACAAATCACAGTGCATGCTGAATGTTGTGGTCGGAATCCGTTAGGGACTTTCCAATGACGTCAGATATTGTCCCAGTAACATTTACTCTGCAGGACAAGATGTTTGTCACCATCTTAAAAGAGAACACTTGCTCGCTTTGGAGCACTGTAGATGGTATAGAACTGGTTGCACGCGATCTTATTGCCTCCACCGCTGACGCAAGCAGTGGTAGTGAAGTGGTGTGTATATGCCAGTCAGTTTTGTGGAATCTGCGCAGTAAGATGGATTTGCTTGGAGACGTGACAGAATGACTGCCCATGACCACTCTGTGAATGGAGTTGCCCAATTTGTTGGCGTATCATCGCAAGCTGTCTAACTTGCCTACAAGGAATAGTGTAATTCTTGGCGTAATAACAGAGCACGTAAAAATATTCCAACTGATTGGGACTGGAGAGGAGTATCACATACTGCCAATGACAATCGATTTCAAACCCGGTAGGCATCGCTGCTGTCAATGAATACAGATCCATCATAACCCGCTACCAAGCGAACATTGTGAAGGAAACTGCTTGAAGCAAACATCAGGGGCCAGATACGTCGAAAAAGGTCACTGCTCACAGCGGCACATAAAGATGCACGTATTCAAAGGGCCAAACAACACAGACAACTGACAGGGAGGCGTGTGGCCAGACGAGTCGTAATTTCGCCCCTTTCCTAATGATGCAAGGCGTCAAGTGCCACGACAACGCAATGAGGCGTTTGACCCTCGGTATATGGAAATTGTAGTTTAGGCTGAAGATACTTCTGCGATGTTTTGATGGTATTTTTCGTATCACAACTTGGGTCCGCTCATTCATGCTACCACTGACGTGGACCAGGATGTCTATTTCAACGTTCTCGGTAAGCAAGTGTTGCCCTTTCTTCCAAATCTTCATGATGAGTATACTGTAGACACCACTGTCTTCAAAGGTGACAAAAGCCGTGTTCACAAAGCCGCAAGCATACAGGGGATTCGAAAAATAATGTGAACACCCGTACTTACATGGGAATGGTTTATTAATAAGAGATTGGATCCCCATTTGCCCATAATACAGCTGCGATTCTTCTTGAAATACTGGAATATAATGATTGCATAGTCTCCAGTGAAATGTAATGCCACTCCTCGATCAGAACCTCTTCTAATTCCTATAACGATGAGGGAAGCGGAAATCTGCTCCAGAGTCTGCGCTCCAATACTGCCCACAAGGGTTCGATAACGCTCAAGCCCGGGAACTGTACTGCCCAGGGAAGACGTTGCAGTTCAGTTGCATGCTCCTCATACCACGATTGTATTGTCCTGGCTGTTGGAATGGGTGCATCATCGTCCTGAAATAAGGCATCATTGTTGGGCAACAACACTTTATTCAGGGAGTGCAAATGATCAGCTAAAATGTTCACATAATCATTGGGTGTGACACGGCCATTGAGAGTAATGATGGAACCAGCAGAATACCTGACATGGCTACCCACACCATCACACTTCCACCTCCATGCTTAACCGTTGGAGTCAAGCAGTGAGGATTCTAGGATTCTTCTGGCGTTCTCCAGATGTAAAGCCGTCCCGATGTTGCAAATAACGAACGCGTTGACTCGTCGGACCATATGACGTGTTTCCACTGATCAGTCGTCCACGATTTATGCTCCTGACGCCATGTTTTAAGCCTTCTTAGCGTTGGTTGTCGTCACTAATGGTTTCGGTCTAGCAACTCGTCATGTTTTGTGTAGGCTCTCATGGCTGTTGAAACAGTTGCTCTCGAAACATTCTATAAGTTCTTTGTGTTGGTTACTGATGCTCCAGTTAATCGGGCCCCCACCATCTGTCGCCTTTGGAACTCTGTCAGGTCTTTCATTGCACGTCGACCTCGGCCTCTGAATGCAAATACGAAGTGTGCACTACTCGTATACAAACTGAACTTATGCCTGGTCCGTACTGCACACCCGAGTCCAGCACGACGCGTGCCTTACCGGCGTTGTTGACCGTCACACACAATCACCCCATCACTAGCCCTGTTCACATTATTGTGCGTATCCCTTGTACATTCCTGGACTGACGAACAACCAGGCGCTGTGTCCCACCGAGAGAAATGGGGCAGCGTTTAGCACAATGGACTCGCATTCGCGAGGAAGACGATACAAATCAGCGTCCGATCATCCTGAGTTAGGTTTACCGTGATTCCCATAAATCGCTCCAAGCAAATGCCGGGATGGTTCCTTTGAAATGGCGCTTCTGAGTTCCTTCCCCATCCTCAAAAACAACCCGAGATTATACCCCGTCTCTAATGACTAGTTGTCGAAGGGACGTTAAACCTCAATTTTCCGTTTTTCGATTGCTCTGATAAATCACCCAATCTTAGTGTCCTAGAAAATGTCTGGGACTATTTGGAACAGCAAGTGAAACATCTCAGTTAACACCCTCACAGTATGGTAGTTCTAAAGGATCTAATAGTTCTACAGCATCTCACCATCAATGAGTGGTTTCAGCTGGATATGGCATAGCTGAAGAAACTTATGGGCTGTCATCCCCGCGAAATGAGGTCGTTAAGGCTGAAGGTGGTGTTATCCGGTATTAGTATGATCCTGGTGGTGACTAATTTTTTTCCGGTATTATCTGTAATCGCTTTCGTAACTTAAGTGAATGACTGAGGAATGATTTTGATGCTGACTACCTTAACAGAAGTAGGCACAAACAAAAGGCAGAGTCACTCGGTTCAGCAACCATTTCTGGAGATCGCTAACGTACATATTGTTCCGGTGGCGTTTAATCCCGAAGCAGCCAGTTAAAATCGCTACTGGAAGAAAATCATACGCACGAGATTTGGTTGGCAGGAGGATTGAAGGTTACGGTTTGCAAACCCTGTTACCAGATGTTATAACTATATTCTAACTTAAATTCTAAACTTCTCCCCAAGGTCTAATGAATTGAGAGAATTCTAAACTGTAAATGGTGATGCATCCGTCAGGTACGGTCAAAACTGACAGAGGAGATAGCTACGTGCTGTCGCCGGCTTTCAACTTTTCCATTCTCTCATTAGCAACTTAAATGCTGTACACTATAAGTACGCGCACACGTATCACAGTCATATACACTAAACGAATACATGTCACGTAGCAGTGTGCCATAAAATAAACAAATCCCGAGGTGAAATAACCTTCGCGTGCACCCACTCCCCCACTCACATTGACACACCACCGTTTGTCCACATCTCTCAATTATTCGGCGCAAGCCCCCTCGTTGATCCAAAAACGGACACGGAGTGCATGAGTAGCAAATAAATGGTTCCACTTGAGTCTGTCGCGGAACTTCTCATTCCGTCTGTATGTTCCTATCCAAAAATACTGACCTGGCTTGCGACAGGATGCATAGAAAAATAAACTAGAAAAGAACGTAATAGATGCTGTTCAGCAATTTTTTCTCAGTATTACTCGATATAGAGACGACTTATACTTGAATTCTGCGGTAAGAGACCATGTACTGGCGGTTAATGTTTAACATAGTTTTGGTTCCAAGAACGAGAAAAATCACACCTGGGCAGCAGCTCGAGTAAAATTTTAAATATTAATTGTAGAATAGACAGTCACATAATATAGCGGGGACAGTTTACTTTTGTCATATATTTTGCATCTGCAATAAATTATTAGATATCCTCACCTCAGAGTTAACAATAGTGTCATTAATTTAAACTTCTGTGTTGTAGACAGCAAAAACTATAAAAGTTTTAGGTATGCGTCCTGAAGACATGTCGGGACTTGAGGCACAAGAAAACAGGAAGTAATAAATAAAGAAAGGAAGCTAGAATTGGAAAAAATAAACATTACTAACACGTGTCTCTGAGACTCGAGTCGATAATGATAGACATTAAAAAACGAGAGAAAATTTGGAAATTCTGTCATTTAACGCTAGAAATCATAGAATAACGTGAAAATCTGAATTTCCCACTTTATGCTAACTTTATAAACACAAACGTGCAATACGGACACACAGTAGTATGGACTAACACGCAGTGGGAAGAAACCTCCTGTACAGTAACTATCTCCGTTTGTCTACTATTTCACAGTCAACAACTGCTATATTCTGTCCATCATAAGAATAACAAAGTAAACAAACACAAACGCGATGATTAGTCAGAAGCGGTAGCATACGTACAATGATTTTGTCACGCTTTTTAAGTAGATCCTACTTATGTATTAGATATCTTATTACTAAGTTACGTGAAATGAAATTTTTAGATATTCTAATGTATTAACAGCCTTCAACGGTTTAGACATGTAGTTTTTATTTAAAAAAATCGTGTTCAGTCATAGTCTCTGTGCCGTTATGCTGTGATTGTCGCGCTGTTAATATGCAATATGAAAATGACTGAGGCTGCTTCCTGCTCCGTAGGGAAACAAGCGTGTGGAACACGGTTAGAAAGTGCCGAGAAATAGGTTGTTCTTAATGTCTTTCATAAATTTACAGAAAAATATCGGCTTTGAAGTTCTCTGAAGGATTGTATCTGATACAGTTGAGATATAAATTCACATTGGATGTACAGCGGAATCAGTAACGTAGTAGTTGATAGTCTGAATACGTGCATTATTCATAAAAATGATGATGAATTTTAAAATTACAAGATGTAGGTATTTCAAATTGAACCAGAGACTGCCGTTGTGTGTGTGAGTTGCGTTGGCGTGAGCGTGTGTGTGTCGTCTATTTTTGACAAAGGCCTTGTTGAACGAAAGCTTAATTGTGACTGTTTTTGTTATGACTATCTGCGACTCACCATCTCCTCTATATGTTGTGTGGCAACTTTTCTTTTCATCATATTGTTACATTCCATCCTAGATTTTTCATTGTTAGACTTTTATCTATGTTCGCCATAAATCCCGCTAGGTGGCAGAACACTCCACAGAAATGCGAATTCACACACTATATAATAAAATTAGATCGGACATCAGTATCTGTAACAGTTATACTGAAAGTAAAACCTATTTTATAGGATTCTGAATGAGATGTGGAACATAAAGTTGTGGATTTTACCACAGAGTAATCCATTTAAGGCTCTGAGAACCATAAAATATATCATCGTGGATTGTGAGACTGTAGCACTTATTCGTGATTCTGACATCTGTTGATCTTGTGGTTTACCTTTACTGTAGGCGCACATTGTACCTATATTTGAACATTCACGAAAAGCTGTCTCACTGGTTATTCTGATATTCACTTAAATAGGTGGGGGGGGGGGGGGGTCGAAGAAAGTGTGTTTTTGGCCCTTTGACTCTAAACGCCTCATTTGTATTCTAGTCAAGTGGCCTTGTTGGTAGGTAGTACTACTTGAATTTAATCATTTTCGCAAACGGCAGTTTCTATTTGGAGTTGGTTGTCTACTGTGCAGGAATCAGCTTCCAACATTAACTATGTTGAATCTGTATTAAGCGCTAACAGAAAATAAAATTACCAGGAAAAGTTAGCCGCAAAAAAACTAAGGCATTCCAGATCAGATTCGTTGCCTGAGAACGTGACGAAATCAAATAAGCGTGACTACAAGCGAACATTTAAGAAAGAGGTGTATAATAAGCGAAAGCCGTTATGTGGGTGCCTGATTTTCAGCCCAGAAGTTAATTCGTTAGCTAATTAATTAGGGATCTTGTACGTTTGTCCGAAAAAATAAAAGAAGCACGAAAACTCCCACTTACACAAAAATGCGAAACGGAGAGTTGCGAAAGGTTAAACATTATTTCGTTCCCCTCATAGACTGTACTTAATTATGCACGAAACAACAAAATTCCACAAAACAATTCCTTTTCCAGACAAGTTATGCAAATTATTATTATTATTATTATTATTATTATTATTATTGTCAGCGGCTGAAGTTGTATAAATATGTTAATGAGCGTAACTGT
Organism: Schistocerca gregaria; assembly: GCF_023897955.1. NCBI lineage: Eukaryota > Metazoa > Arthropoda > Insecta > Orthoptera > Acrididae > Schistocerca > Schistocerca gregaria. The sequence continues at coordinate 414,164,559 of NC_064923.1, forward strand.
TATACAGCAGGTGCTATTAATTTTCCACTCTCAAATTTATCTGAATTTCACAATTTGTGAACATTCAGAAAGTATATCTACGAGCTGCCGCTGGTCGTGTGGACTGGCGTATTGGGTAATTCAATGGAGGTGCACCAGCTGCACAAAGATGTACGTGTTTATGATCAAGCCAGGTTAATAGTATGCTGAATGATGTTTGTCAAATTATGATAATCTTTGTCGGAATTAGGTGATTTCAACAGCAGTCTCAGTCCTCATTTATAATAAATACTGTGGTAATGGCAGATGCAAGCTCGTCTTTCCTTGCGACAATTAACACTCCTCTGTCGAGTACATATCTTGATAGCTGAACATGCCGCACAATATTTTAGCAGAGAATTCATTACTGTCCAAAAGGGAAACGTCTGTGGCGTATCTGTAAACGGGCTTTTGTTCACACTGTCAGCATTCATTACCACAGTATTTTTCATAAATGAGGATTGAGACTGCTGTTGGAATGACCTAATTCCGACAAAAATTATCATTATTTGACAAACATCATTCAGCACACTACTAACCTGGCTTGATCATAAACACGTACATCTTTGTGCAGACACTAGAAAGAAGTACTTGTTCGTTACCAGACAATCGTACACAAGTAAATCAGTAAACCGTTTTGTGTTACAGATAACGAGACGAAGCTAGGATGGTTACTCACTCTCGCTATCGTATCGATAGTATCAGCAGCTGTTGGTGCCGTCGTTATGGTCACCGTTCTGCACTGTCGCAAGTAAGTTAACGTTAGCAAATACTTCCGTAGTCTTGAAAACGACCATCTACAGTAAATTTACCTCATATAATAAGTCTTAAACAGGCACGTTTCTGATGACTGTAGTTACAAATATAAGGAATTATTTCCGTAGTAATATTATAAATACCAATGATTATAGATTAAAGGTTTTTTATTTCTTTCTTTGCAGCAGACTGAAGAACCTGAGGTTTGGAGGTAAGTTGCACTCCAGACCTGAGCGGCGAAATTTAGATGTAAGGCTATACGCACGCGTAAGCTGTAACTGTATCACTGAATCAGGTTAACTGATTCTTCTGTCGCTTATTGGTACAACAGCTCCATAATTATATAGGAAAAACACACTATAGTGAATCTTCTACAGTACGAATTTTTTCTAACCGCTTTTCGGCTGACATGGCCGTCATCAGACTTGAACCTTCTATAGACGATAGCCTGCGATGGATTTGTCAACCGAAAACCGGTTAGCAAAATAAATCAGTGCAGTAAGAGCATATGCAATATGTGCCTTTCGGCTATAATCTCTGATTGGTTTTATGAATACATAAAAACAAAAAGTCTAAGAGTCAGCTGACAATTTCGCTGTAGAAATTTAGTACACATCTACTTCAGCTTTAATGTTAATATGGGTAGAAAATCTCGCCTGTATCGGTTTGTATGACGGTTCTCTCGTAACATTTAAATGCTTCTAGAAGCCAGGAGATATTTCCGATGTTGTATTTCAGGCCACGTAACAAAATTTAAGCGCATGAATTAAGTTCTGCAGTTGAAATACCGTGACATGTACCGATACACACGGCGTGAATTTAAGACCCATGTCTAAGGCAGCTCATTAATTTTCTATCACATACCTTTGATGATGTAAAGAAGGAAGAAACTTTAGATTTTCCCCGATTTCACAGTGTTCTTGTATTGCTAACGACTTCCCCAGACACTGATTTCTGTTTCCAAGTATTATATTCCACAGAGTTTACAAAACTCCGCTGTTTAAGCGAAGCATCGTTGATTTCACGAACAGGACAAAAGTATTGTAAGTGCAAATGTTAACTTTCAGAAGCCTCTAGTGTTTTCGCAAGTGTCTTGTAAGACTGCGATCGAAAGTAAAAAAAATGTTTAACGGTCATTTTATCCGTGTAAAGAATGTAAGTTAATATATTTGTGATACGATAGCCAAAGAAGTTTAAGACGGAACTCAAATATTACGGTGTATAAAGAGCACTTGTTTTCGTACATGAGCTGCTGAACTGCAATTAAAGGCGCTGATATTCTTTTAATATTTAGTAATAGTGAGAAAAATCAAAGACATGACTTTTCATCCATTTCACTAACTTTAATGGCGTATTGCAGAATACTTCATTTAGCCTACATATCCTAAACTCTACGGACTTTGCAGAATTTCAGCCTCGAGGAGATCGATCTTTCTAGATCTAAGGATCTTTTTGCTTTTCTTGCTGTTCTCTTTTTTTTAAGAATTTCAGATTAAACAATATATGCAGAACACAATATTATCCTTCCGATCGTGTCAATATTTATTACTGAACAGTGAATATATTTCACACTAAAATTTACTCGTGATTAGATGCGTACTTACCGCTACGCTCAAAGTCTTTCACCAATGAACCAAAACATTATTACCAGCTACTTATCAGCTTATTTGCCCGTCTTGGGACAGAGATACATCACTGATTCTGTTTATGAGGGCACCGACAGTTTGTTGGTAGGTTTGTGGAGGCAAGTGGTATTAGATGTCTATGCACAGGCCATGCAAATCGCATAAATAACGGGCCGCTGATTTACGTACGCGGTAATGGCGCCCGACAGCGACACGGATGCATTCTATTGGATTTACATCAAGCGAATTTGGTCATGGAGACATCAACTTGTTCACTATAATGCTCCTCAAACAACTGTAGGACACTTCACAGAGCAGACAAGCCTCCGAACCCCACGTTCTGTGGAGAGTCGTGGACGTCCAACCATTTAGTGCCTTGTAGTTTCACTGTCCTGCATCTTTCCGTAGACGCTTGCGACAGTAGCATGTGAGCATTCAATAAGCTTCGCCGTTTGCGAGATACTCGTTCAAGGGTCTGTGTCATAATAATCTATCGTTTGTCAAAGTCGCTTACCTCAATGGATTTTCCTATTTGGAGACCATATCTTTGCTCGGGTGATCCCCAGTCGCCGCCTGCTTCGCTTACATAGTTTTGTTATTACGCCACATGCCCGCAACACCACCAGGTGGCATCCAACGTGGCGGTGGGTAGTGGTCATAATGTTCTGGCTAATCAGTGCACACAACATACTAGTATTTTCTTTGGGAAAAGAATCTCTCAGTGTTCATCCAAAGTGAGAAGTCGTTGAATATTTCGACTACTATCAACGCATTTTGGTCGCTGTATTATTCAACTGATAGTGCTCGTAAATTTTTAAAACACCGCGGTTACCTATTAATCCGAACGGCATCCTAGCAATATCGTAATTATTTCCTTAAATATTTCCCTCGTCCCCCCCTCCTTGGTAAGCGATGTTTTATTTGGACAGTAGTGATGAAGTAAGCCAGTTTCGAATTCTAGTGTTTAAATCTTGAAGGTTAGGTAGAATTAACCAATAAGCTGCCATTGTCGGTAAAACTTGGGTAGCGCCACAGAAAACATTTTCTTTTTTTTACTCTACGTCGTTCCTTTCCTTGAAAAGTTCTAGTCAGCCTGTGTTTGAACAAAATTCAATACCCAGTTACTTTTAAACCTCTCGCAGCTCTTTCCATCAATAAATGTTCTGATATGGGAACATTCTGAAACTTAGCTTGGTAAACCGGACATGCGACTAGTCCCGGCAGAGGTTCGCGTCCTCCCTCGGGCATGGGTGTGTGTGTGTTTGTCCTTAGGATAATTTAGGTTAAGTAGTGTGTAAGCTAAGGGACTGATGACCTTAGCAGTTAAGTCCCATAAGATTTCACACACATTTGAACATTTTTTGAAACCGGACAAGTGAAGCAGTCGCTGCGACTTTATGTTCAGTGCTCTCATACATTTTCTCTCTGATTGGAACTACACCCAAGCATTTCCTAATCTAGCCTCTGTTTTAAATTATCGACGACACCGTAGAGATAACAAAGCCAAATTCTTTACAAACTTTCGCTTTCGACCTCCGTTTGCTGTCAGGACCGTCTTCATTTTGAGCGGAATAACTGTTTGTTTTAGTCCCCATTTCTCTGTCATTACGATTAGAAAATTAAATTTGTAGTACTGGTAATAACACTGAACACAACTAATCTATTCCGCGGATTCATTACTGAATTCTGACTCTAAGAAATCTGTAGGAGAAGCGGTGGGAATTAATTTCAGAATTGTAGTCCAAACGGTTCATGAGACGTAATCGTAAACCTCTATGAGCAACTCCATCATTACTGGCAGTGGATATGTACCTCCTGATAAAAATCCCCCATTGTGTTTGCGATGCGGAACTTCAGAGCCCATGTATTGTAAATTTGTGGCGCAGAAGAGTGGATTATCATCTTACAGAACCGTGCCTCATGGGTGGATTACGAAATATGAACAAATATGTCAGCTTTCGGTAACAGGTCTTCCACCAACGTTAGAGAACATTCGGTTAAAGAACGAAGGAGAATGTCAGATTTCTGCAGGCTCATAGTCGGGAACGTTCTGCCGTCTAGATGGATTAGTTGTGTTCTCAACATTGTGACATTACTCATAACTAAGAGGACTTGGAAGATGGAGAGTCTGTTATTCTCCAAGCTACCGGGAAAACAAGATGATGGTGTTAACAAGATGAAATTGCAGTATTACACCAGTCTGCGCATTCGTACACCTGGTGAAACACTTACAGAAAAACAGTAATGCTGGATGCACTGGAATGAATGTGATTGTTTGGACGAAAATGTTACAACGAACTGCTCTGTGAATCTAAGAAAAATGGACACAATCATATTGTAAAAATATACGTAGAAAATACGTACTTACCTATGCTGTAATCATTGGATGAGTTGATTTTGTGATCCGTTGTATATTCTCGTTTCAGAAATTTTAGCGGTGGTAGCTTTAGGTGAACTGTTCGGCATGTTGCCTTTTACTTAAATTAGTGGCTCTAAGCCTGTTATCCACTGATTACAAATTATCTTCAAGTTCTATCGTTGTACTCCTGGGTCTAGTGTTCGTAGTAATATAAAAATTATACGAAGGGCCACCATCTTGAAAAATTATGGGCTACGCACAGTATTTTGGATCACCAAGAAAGGAGATTTAGAATCAGAAGAACACATCGAACTCTGTTTATGAAAATGGAGAATTTTATGTAAAACTGAATAATAAAATTGAGATTAATAAACGGGCGTCTGCTGAGGTTTATCCAATAGCGAGCAAGTTCTTAAACAGACGTTTTTTTTTTATATCACTGATTGGTGAAGTTGAAGACGTATCACGCGCCAAGAGCTACATTTTTTAACGAGGAACACTATACTAAACGATCGATAATCATCCTGTCAATATATTTCTGGTAAATTACTCTCATACTTACAACAAGGTAAGTGTACTTCCTTAGTATAAACGAAGTACACCTTCGTAGGTTGTTGATGATTATGGACGCCATATTTTCTGAGTTAATGAACTGAAGTTACATCCATATGAGATTAAATCAGTCGTACCTAATGAATTAGGAAACAAAGCTAGACAATGTTCAAAGAACATATCTCTATACCAATAATGTCTGGATGACACTGAAAATTGAAAGTCACACACAGAAAATGGACATCAACAAAAACAACCAGCACAAAACGTCATTGATTAATACTCCTCAATTCAGAATCAAGAAACAAATTCTAAGAAACAGCTTACACAGCTTTGATGCCACTTGTAATACTCTGTTTACTTACAGAAATTTAGGTCTGACCATGTTAACGGATTTATTGCATCAGCTCCCTTTCTTCTATTCCTTGCTGTTGAGTGGCGTTATAAAGTTGAACAAAATGTGCGCAAAGTGTATCCCAGGGCCAACATCGAACTATGAATGTGGGAAACCTTCCAAAACCAATCTTAGATAGACAGATAAATATAACTCATTTCATACCCTAAGATTTAACAAAGATTTACGCAATATCATCTCAAACTGGGGAAACACACACCCTATCCCAGCTCCTGCGAACAAAATTTTTTTCGCTCTTGAAAGTTCACTAATTTATTCTTTTTTTCACACAGGATATGACTTTTTCTCTTTCCATCTGTTGCATTAGGGATCACACGTGAAACACAGATAAGCAGACCTACACTATACATAAAGTGGTGTGGTGTTCTTAAAGGTCCAATAAATTTGCTCTGCATTTTAAAACAAAATATACTTTCACCAAGTCACCACAGATCTTGTTTGTGCACGGAAGAAAGTTGAAATACTGTTATCATTAAGTTGTGGGACAGTGAGAGGGGAAGTGTCACTGTAAGAATTGGGACAGATATTGCCCAGATATAGTACAGCCAAGTTTGTGCTACTCTGGTACGGTAGGAGCAGCGCATGCCCTGGGAATTTGCGACTGTCTCTGCGTCCCAGTGTGCTCCATCAGCCCTTTCCTTCACATCGATAACAGCCATACGAGGAAGCAACAGAGACCATCTCGGCACTGTTCTGTGAAGGTCTGCATTCGTTTTGATTGACTCGGAAAGAATCGCCACAGGATTGAAGCAGCACAATTTTTCCTGAACAAGTAAACCGAAGTTGTACAGGTTTTCCCAGAAATACAGGCTAATTTGGCTACTCAGGGCACAAGCCTATCCACTTGGGTGGGCCATCACGCAAGCAACTGAATATTTTCTTTTGTTAAATACGGTTTGTAATTTCTAGGCTTATTTTGACCTCAGTGACTCCGCCATCTCCTTTTGAAACAGCAACGAATTATTTCGTCACACACACAGACTCTCTCTCTCTCTCTCTCTCTCTCTCTCTCTCTCTCTCTCTCACACACACACACACACACACACACTATATGATCAAAAGTATGTGGACAACCGCCCGTTAGTGGATATTAATCTGGAATGTGTCCAGTCTTCGACTTTTTGACTGCTTGAATAATGCTGTGGATACTTTCAGTAAGGTGTCTTGAATGTCGAGCCGAAAACAGAAAAGATGGTTATTTGGAAGTTGGGGTCTAAAGCGATGTAGACGTTCTCCTTCATCCCGAAGATGTTCCATTGGGTTCAGGACGGGCACTCTGGGCAGTCCAGTCCTTTTCAGGAATGTTATTGTCCACAAGCCATTGCCTCACAGATACTGTTTTATGAGAGGTTGCATTTCCACGATGATACTAAAAATGACCGTCTCCGAACTGCTCCTCTACTGTGCGCAGTACATAATGCTGTTAAATACACTACTGGACATTAAAATTGCTACACCAAGAAGAAATACAGATGATAAACGGATATTCATTGTGACAAATATATTATACTAGAACTAATATGTGATTACATTTTCACGCAATTTGGGTGCATAGATCCTAAGAAATCAGTATCCAGGAAAAACCACATCTGGCCGTCATAACGGCCTTGATACGCCTGGGCATTGAGTCAAACAGAGCTTGGATGGCGTGTACAGGTACAGCTGCCCATGCAGCTTCAACACAATACCGCATTTCATCAAGAGTAGTGACTGGCGTATTGTGACGAGCCAGTTGCTCAGCCACCATTGGCCAGACGTTTTCAGTTGGTGAGAGATCTGGAGAATGTGCTGGCCAGGGCAGCAGTCGAACATTTTCTGTATCCAGAAAGGCGCGTACAGGACCTGCAACATGCGGTCGTGCATTATCCTGCTGAAATATGGGGCATCGCAGGGATGGAATGAAGGGTAGAGCCACAGGTCGTAACACATCTGAAATGTAACGTCCACTGTTAAAAGCGTAACCAATGGAACCCCATACCATCACGCCGGGTAATATGCCAGTATGGCGATGACGAATACACGCTTCCAAAGTGCATTCACCGCGATGTCGCCAAACACGGATGTGACCATCATGATGCTGTAAACAGAACCTTGATTCATCCGAAAAAATGACGTTTTGGCATTCGTGCACCCAGGTTCGTCGTTGAGTACACCATCGCAAGCGCTCCTGTCTGTGATGCTGCGTCAAGGGCAACCGCAGCCACGTTCTCCGAGCTGATAGTCCATGCTGCTGCAAACGTCGTCGAACTGTTCGTACAGATGGTTGTTGTCTTGCAAACGTCCTCATCTGTTGACTCAGGGATCGAGACGTGGCTGCACGATCCGTTACAGCCATGTTCGGATAAGATGCCTGTCATCTCGACTGCTAGCGATACGATGCCGTTGGGATCCAGCACGGCGTTCCGTATTACCTTCCTTAACCCACCGATTCCATATTCTGCTAACAGTCATTGGATCTCGACCAACGCGATCAGCAATGTCGCGATACAATAAACCGCAATCACGATAGGCTACAATCCGACCTTTGCTAGAGTCGGAAACATGATGGTACGTATTTATCCTCCTTACACGAGGCATAACAACAACGTTTCACCAGGCAACGCCGGTCAACTGCTGTTTGTGTATGAGAAATCGGTTGGAAACTTTCCTCATGTCAGCACGTTGTAGGTGTCGCCACCGGCGCCAACCTTATGTGAATGCTCTGAAAAGCTAATCATTTGCGTATCACAGCATCTTCTTCCTGTTGGTTAAATTTCGCGTCTGTAGCACGCCATTTTCGTGGTGTAGCAATTTTAATGGCCAGTAGTGTATGTTCATATCCTTCAGCATTGGGAGTTTCCTTACGCGCAATAAGGAAACCACGTAACCACGGGAAACACCCCCGTACCGTAAAACCTCCTCCTCTATACTTCACTGTTGGCACTACACGTGATGGCAAGTAACTTTATCCAGGCAACTGCAAAACCCAAGCACTCGGGATTGCCACACGTTATCAGTCGTCCCCTGTCCGGTAGCATCGCTCTTTACACCACATCAGTTATCGCTCAGCGTCGACTACAGAAAGTTTGGCTTCTGACGTGTTGCTCGACCATTGTACGCCGATCTTTTTAACTCCATACGCACAGTCATTGTCCTCGCCGGACTGCTGGTAGCCCTTAGGAACTGGCGAGTGATTCTTTCCGCTGATTGTATGCGACTTTTTTAGAGCGACCCTCTGCAACGCTCGAAGATCACTGTATGTCAGAACTTAAGGTGTACCTGGTCTTGATTTAGCTGTGGTTGTTGCTTCGCACTTCTACTTCAGTATCACATCACCAGCAGTGTACTTGGTCGTCCTTAGAAGGGTTGAAATGTCCCTGATGGATATGCTGCTCAAGTAATGTCCAATGACCAGTCCACGTTCTAAGTCATTGAGCTCTCTTGACCTACCTATTCTGCTGTTACTACTTCCCCACTGACATCGACTGCCTGTCTCCTTTTATACTGGAGGGTCCGTCTCTCGTAACATCTTGTGGTCAGTTCCGCATTACATAGAAGGGTCTGGAAATTTTGATCAGATACTGTACATGTGTAAACACGCAAGTAGTCAATAAAATTCTCCTGGGTCTGTGACCGCATTGCCAATGTTCCTCCTTTCTAACTGCTGAATGAGAAAAGTTTGGTTCTTATACATATCGGCAGGGGAGGCTGTCATCGACCTCTGTTGGGCTACTGAGGATGAGACCTGTTACACGTCTTTTGTTGGTGTTTTCATTATTTATTTTCATGGAGGAAACAGGAGTTTTTCATTGGTATTTGCTTTATCGCTCGCCACTTGTGGAAAGAAGCGAATGGGAAACGGACGGCAAAGAAAACGTCCTGAGGAAGGGCGTTACAATAACGACCGAAACGTCGGAAGGCTCTCACATTGTCAATGGAGTCACGGAACCAGAAAAATTTTATTGGCTGTGACAATGGGAGCGGAAGCCTACGCTTACATAAGTAGATGTTAAGCTGCGCCATTGTTAGGGTGACCAGACGTCCGGATTAATCCGGACATGTCCTCCTTTTTAGCTCTTTGTCCGGGGTCCGGGCGGATTTTTACAGTGTCCGGCTTTTTCGGAAAGTTGAGCGTAATACAGTTAAATTTACAATTCGTCCCGTTCTATTGCTCTTTTCTTAAATACTTTAAGTATTGGCACAGCCTTCGTGATAAACACGCGCGAAGGCGGTGTTAGTAGGTGGCACCAGGATCGTCGATGTTATCGTTGATCTACCTATTAGCGAATGCAAATATCTACTACTACTACTACTACTACTACTACGTGATCAGGCCCAGTGGACCGCACGCATCTACAAGTTTCCTCCTCTACTATATTCTGTCCATTGCTGCTATCCGCCATCCATTCACATCCTCTGACACTTGGTTTAAATCTTCATAGAGTCCGTCCCTCCAGCGCGTCTTGGGTCTCCCTGGTGGTCTCTTCCCTGTTGGTGTGAAATCCAGGAGCTTCCGAGGCTATCTGTGATCCTTCATCTGGGCCACATGGCCGGCCGACTGCATTCGTTTGGCTTTGACAGTTCCTGCTATGTTGGGCTGTTGGTATAGTTCCTCGAGCTCTTGGTTGTATCTGATCCTCCATTCCCCTGTATCTGCATCCAGAATCGGACCGAAGATCTTCCGAAGCACTTTTCTCTCAAAAACAAGGAGCTTATGGAAGTCCTGTTTCCGGATACTCCATGTCTCACAGCCATGTAGAACAACAGGCCGGGTCAGGGTTTTGTACAGTCGAATCTTGAACTGTCTGGAGAGATATTTGGAACGAAGCAGTTGTGTTAGGCTGTGGTAAGATCGGTTTCCTGTTTGTATTCTGGCATTGATTTCTGTCATTGTTTTATTTCATTGTTTTATAGTCATTCAATTTATTTGTATTCGGAAGGTTAAAATGCAGTTTACATGTCGTCAGCTGCTGCTTGAATTGTAGATGTTGGTAGCGGTGCGTCGAATGAAATGAGGTAAATGGTCATACGTTTTTCGCTTTGTAAACAATTCCATATTGTTGACATAACAAAATAATTGACGCCACACTGTCACCACAACAAATATTTATATTTTTTTTATATTGCTCATTTAACCACCACCAGACCATCAGTAACAATTAACTACAAGTTTTACGGGAAATTCCCGGCAGTCACGTGACTTGTCCAAAGCTGACGGGTGGTATCCTCATCCGCAGTTGACCCGTTTGATGTATCCTCCTTTTTGAAGCTGTTTGTCCTCCTTTTTGCATCTGGTCACCCTAGCCATTGCCGAGCGGATAAATGTGCTGCGCTTGCCTCATTTAGCAGAGAAATGTGTCTGACGCGCGCACCCGTTGCCGTTACAGGCGTGTGCTCCTCCAGGTCGAGCCAAAGAGCGCGCGCGCCTGCGCCGGCAGCGCCAGCAGCGGCGGGCGCAGAGCTAGCGACGCGGCCGTCGCCGGGGAAAGTGGCGCCCTGCGAGAGCGCCTGCCGCGAGAACCACTACACGCTGCACGAGGACGCCGTGTACGCGGAGCTTGACCGCGACTCGACCGCCTTCCACAACGGCGCATACACCGGCTCCGACACCGAGCCCAGCAGCGCCTACTACTCGGACCTGTCGGCGGCCGACCGCGACCGCCCTTACGAGGCTGTCGCCTGGGAAGGCCAGCCCAGCAGGCCGGCTCTCTCGGCCATCACCGAGACCCTCACCGTGCCTTCAGACTACGTCTAGCCCACAGCTGCCGATTCTCTTGCGATGTTAGGTACTTAACTTGTTTAACATTGGGACCTTACCTACTATGTCCGCTTAATGTAGTCGCCTGCAGTTCGACGACTGGTTTGATGCAGCTCTCTGTGTCAGTCTATCTTGTACAAATATCCTCATAATTACTGCAACTTACATCCACCTGAACCTGTGTTCTGTGGTCAAATCGTGGTCTTCCTTACAAATTTTTTCCCTCCGTACCTATCTCCTTTGCGAAGTCAACTATTCCCTGATGTCTCAGAGTGTGACCCATCAACTTAGTCTTCCCAGTTCAGTTTGCCACATCTTCACTAATTTCTCGATCTATCCAACTACAGGACGAACCCCTAACTCAACAGATAAAATTTCCATGTTGTTCAGGTTATTTTCTGTGTATTCATCCCCTTTGACAATGTTGACTGGAACATTCTCTTTCAAATTTTGAAGGTGGCAGGGGTAAAATACAGAGAGCGAAAGGCTATTTACAATTTGTACAGAAACCAGATGCCAGTTATAAGAGTCGAGGCGCATGAAAGGAAAGCAGTGGTTGGGAAGGGAATGAGACAGGGTTGTAACCTATCCCCGATGTTATTCAATCTGTATATAGAGCAAGCAGTAAAGGAAACAAAAGAAAAATTCGGAGTAGGAATTAAAATCCATGTAGAAGAAATTAAAACTTTGAGGTTTGCTGATAACATTGTAATTCTGTCAGAGACAGCAAAGGACCTGGAAAAACAGCTGAACGGAATGGACAGTGTCTTGAAAGGAGGACAATGGAATGTAGTCGAATTAAGTCGAGTGATGCCTTGGGAATTAGATAAGGAAATGAGATTAGGAAATGAGACACTTAAAGTAGTGAAGGAGTATTCCTATTTGGGGAGCAAAATAACTGACGATGGTCGAAGTAGAGAGGATATAAAATGTAGACTAGAAATGGCAAGGAAAGCGTTTCTGAAGAATAGAAATTTTTTAACATCGAGTATAGATTTAAGTATCAGGAAGTCGTTTCTGAAAGTATTTGTATGGAGTGTAGCCATGTATGGAAGTGAAACGTGGACGATAAATAGTTTAGACAAAAAGAGAATAGAAGCTTTCGAAATGTGGTGCTGCAGAAGAACGCTGAAGGTTAGATGGGTAGATCACATAACTAATGAGGATGTATTGAATAGAATTGGGGAGAACACAAATTTGTGGCATAACTTGACTAGAAGAAGGGATCGCTTGGTAGGACATATTCTCAGGCATCAAGGGACCTCCAATTTAGCATTGGAGGGCAGCGCGGATGGTAAAAATCGTAGAGGGAGACCAAGATGAATACACTAAACAGATTCAGAAGGATGTAGGTTGCAGTAGGTACTGGGAGATGAAGCAGCTTGCACAGGATAGAGTAGCGTGGAGAGCTGCACCAAACCAGTCTCTGGACTGAAGACCACAACAACAACAGGGTTTCAGTTTCCAGAAACACTAAAACACATATTTTTTTAATTTGCAACCAAGAAGTCAGGTACCAATTTTCATAGATGTAGCTTTAAAAATACTTTAGTAGTTCCTTAACAATGGTGTACTAAATAAAAGCTTTCACCCAATAGGGTTAAATTTCTAAAAATACTGAAAAGTGTATTTCCTTCTATCTGACATAGAAACAAAATACCAATTTTCGTAGATCCAACTTCAAAATTGCCTTAATAGCGACATTTTATAAGTTTCTGCCCTTAGCAGTTTGGGCTGGGCTATGACCAGTCAGACAGGCAGGACATACAATATAGGATTTTTTCAAAAGAACTTTAAAGCTTTAAAAATTCATTTAAATTTATTGGAGGAAGATATAGAGTTGGTTTATTGTTATTTTGTAGGGAAACACTTCAAGTTTTTCTACTTTAAAGTAAAGATGTTATATGTGACTTCCGCTGGTTATCCTGCACACATCCCATCAGAAGTCAATTTCTTCCCAAAATCGTTGTAGCATTGCAGGTGTAACTTGCTCAGTGGCGCATAAATTCTTGCTCTAAGTTCAGATAGAGAAACCAGCACAGGAGGTACAAACAAGATATCCTTGACGAATCCCCATTTTAAAAAAAAATTGAAAAATAGAGTGGTGTCAGGGCTGGGAAATGTGGAGGCGATGCAATTGGCCCATCACGGCCAATCCATTGACCTGGAAAGCAGTCACTTAGAAAATCCTAGACATCAGCCAGATAGTGAGGTGGTGCACCATCTTGTATGAAGTAAACATTTCGTTCTCGGTCATCCTCAGTAATCTGTGGTATCAAACATTGTTGTAACATATCCAGGTACACTATCCCGTTGATGGATCTCTCCTGAAAAAAAGGGCAGTACACTATGTTCTTGCTCAATGCACAAAAAACGTTCAATTGAGAGCCATCACGAACATGTTGCAATGTTTGATGTGGATTTTCACTGCCCCAAATCCTAGAGCTAGGATTCGACTCATCAGAAAAGATGATTTTGTCCAAGAAGTGCTCATCCTCATGTAATCAATTTAACATATCCACACAGAAGTTCTTGTGAGCAATTTTATCAGTGTCTTTTATTGCTTGTATGATTGTCAATCTGTATGGTTTCAAATGAAAATGGTTTCACAACACACGTCAAACAGTCGTATGTAGGATTTGCAGCTCACGAGATGCACGCTGGGTTGATTTCATAGAGCTGTTGACAGAACATTGCCTCTCTCGCTCAACAATGTCATCAGATGTGCTTGGATGACCTGATGATTTCTCATGTCGCACTGAGCACTTTGTTTCCAAAAAACATTTGTCACTCATAAATTGTAGGCCTGCTAGGAGGATCTTTAGTGTACTTGGTACAGAAATCATGCTGAACTGTTTCCACTGACTTCGATTCTTCAAACCAAAATACACAGCTAGCACATTCAGGTCCAGTGATTCGGCACTAGCAAAATACACATGACAAAACTTGATGTATTTCCCTACAAATTGAAACAACGATCACCTCTATATTATAAATTAATTTATATAAATTTTCAAAGTTGTAAAGTCCTTTTTGAAATGCGCTTTGTATTATGTTTGTACATGGAGAATTTACTTGCACCAAAAGTAATTGGATAAAAGTGCAGAAATTAAACAATTATTTATAAAATGCAATTTTTATTCTGTAAGGAAATAAAATACACAATGGACTAACACTGAATTATGTGCTTCTCCAGTTATGTGAAAAAAGGAAACAAAAAGATGTTGTCAGCTCCCAGTTTCTCTCTTAAACATTCATTTATGTTTCATTCCATACCAATGCTCTCAATAATACTGGTGATCCTACCATTTACTATATCATTTATGTAGTCTACCAAAACAACTGAACCATAGTTTTCATAGAGTGCATTTCTGTTGACAGTATACAGTGTGTGTCTTTTGGAAACAAACTCATTTGATTTACTCATTTGATTTACTCATAATACCTGTTCTTGATAACAGTAGTGTCCACTCTTCACTTGCATTTACTACTGCTTGATTCTGTCTTGAATTTGTTTTTCTGGCAGTTTTACTTGTACAGTACAAGTACTGTGGATAGGTTTACTGCTGAAGAGTTGTCCAATATGCACCCCGTGTATGGATTCACTGAACACAGTGGAAAAGTGGCACAATGACACTGTGCCTAGCCTCTCCCACTGTTACAGAAACCACATGAAATACTTTTGCATATGTCCAAGGATCAGTTCATTACTCCATTTCTTGTGTTGTATGTTTTGGTGATTCCAAATCACAGGCTTTTTTACTGTTGTGGAGATATTTTTGCATACAAATGGTTAACTTGGGAAAAAATTAAAGTCGCCATCTGTCCAAAGGTCGATTTGGCCAGCAGAGTGCCTTTACTAGGCATGCTCCTGTTGGACATAGTAAGACCTCGCCCTCCTACATCCTTTCAACTGGTTTACACAGCCAATTTTAGGATGACTTACAGTTTAACATTGACTATGAACCACAATTTGAATCAGCATTTTTCAAATCAATAAACATTGGCAGTAGTTAAGGAGGTGAGAGTTATAGTAAAAATCCTGGGGCTGTCCGGGCATCAAATACAAGACTTTTGAATTCTGTGTCTGGCACTTTGTCGCTGAGCTGTTGAGTAAGAAATGAGATAAATCATAGTTACATTCGTTCTCCTCAACAAGCCACCAGAGACCACCTCCCTATTATGCAGAAATACTCTGAAAATATCCTTGAATAACCTCTAAGATTTTGTTGGTTAGCTGGGGTTCACTCTGTACAGTCTGATTTAACTTATCTGACAACTTGCATTTAAGGTGGAAAGCTGCAATGTTGTGATGAGTACTATCTGCAGGCAGCCACCACAACATTCTGCTCTCCATGGTGATACAAAATGACTATATAATCTGTGCCTGCTACAAAAATTGTGTGAAAATAAATGTGAAGCTCATGTATGATCTATATCTCTATGGTTCATTTCAAAAATTTGTTTTTAATTTTAATTGGAACTGCACTGAGGCTTTTTTCTTGGAGTAGGTGAAAATTTTGCATTTCGAAAATGTTTTTTTTTTTTTCAATAATGATTTGCACAGTATTGGTGGCAACACATTGGAAGCAAACTACACTATGCTCACAGTGGTTTGGAGCTTACGGTAATAATTTATCATACTGGATGTCAAATATCAACCACTTTAAATTGGATTGTACTACTTCTCCAAACCAGACTTCAAAATCTTCTACTCTCTTCTTGTCTGTATTGATTTTGTCCATGTTCCACTTACACATGAAGGTAAATTTACAATAGGTATTAACAAATTTTCATACAATTTTTTCTTGCTATTGACTGTCTGCCTTTTACAGCCTGTTTTCTTCAGCCATTGTCAGTTATCTTGCTGCTTAAATAACTAAACAAATCTACTGTTTTTATTGTCTCAGCATCATCTGATTAAATATCACATTTATGATTCTTATTGTAATGCTATCCATGTTCATCTAGTAACTTCTTTTCAAAACACTATCCATACTGTTCAACTGATCTTCCAAGTCTTTTGCCATCTTTGACATAATTACGCTGTCATCAGTAAATCTCAAAGTTTTTACTTCTTCTCCCTGAACCTTAAATCCATTTTCCAAATTTCACCTTTATTTCCTTTACTACCTGTGCAACATACATATTCAATAAACGTAAGGGGTAGGCTACAATTCATTTTCACTCCTTTCTCGACTATTGCTTTCCTTTCATGTCCTTTGAGTTTTATAAGTGCAGTTTGGTTTATATAAATGTTGTAGATAACCTTTCACTCCCTTTATTTTATACTTGTGAACTTCATAATCTGAAAGAGTGTATTTGAGTCAACATCACGTCTTCTTCTCATATTCTTCAGTTGTATATGATTACCTCCTTTAATGGTCTCTCTACAATCTCACCTCTTTCTTAATTTATCTAATGATTTGTTTTGTATTCAGTGTCATCTCATTATTATTTTTAGTATTCCATTTTCTTTCATTCGTTTGACATGGTCTCTCCATTTACTTCTCAACTTTTGAATCTGTTTATTAATAAGGCAACTCCCAGTTCTTGCCATACCACTGTGTCCTTTATTCTGTCTAATGGGTTAAATTCAGGCTCTTCTTAAAAACCTGATCTTTGCAACTTGTATTCTGCATTACTGTCAATGTCTCTCTGCCATATAGTGAGAGCAGATTACTGACTATGTTTTACAGAACTTTAATTGGGTTTCTTTTTATCATCTATTAATTCAATGTTCTGCATGTGATCCCACTGGCACAACAAAATCTTCCCTTTTCCTTCAATGCTTCTCTTTCATGAAGAAGAAAATATTTTTCGAGAAGTTGAACTCATATACTATATTTACTGACTGTTTATTGGCACTTTACTTGGGACTGGTCCTATTACATTACACAATATTCCATGGATCCAATGGAAATGAGTCTCTGGGATAGGGAGGAAAGTCAAAGGTGTTGTTTTATTGAACACAACATTATAATATTACTCTAGTAGAATTAATTATAGAATAACCTAAAACATTAACTTTAAGAGTTTCTGTCAATTAACTCTATGTCAAATAGCAGTTAACGACCAGAAAGATCTTGAATTCAAGTGTAAATTCCACCACTTCATCTACAAGACATGTAATATACTCAGGTAACTTACTGAATACACGTGTACACATGTGACTTGCTCCTTTCTCTGCCGGATGTTCTAGAACTAACTCCAGATATAAGATATTATAGCTTGTTTTTATACTCCTGTAAGTAGCGTTTCATCAAAAAATGTTTCATTTTATTTGAGGCCTGTATTACCTCTATCCTATGTACATTGTTTTCCAGAGATGAGGAGAGCTTCAAGACATCGGATGACACTTTTCTAGTATCAACGAGGACTAGCGGTGTTGCCCTGGAGCTTACATCAGTACAGACAACTCTTGTCATGCTGCAGTTTTTTTTCCCGGATGAATAATGCTATTTCACAGTGTTGTGTAACTGACAGTGGCTCAAGAACCACATTTGAAACATTTTGATTGAAACCTCTACGACATCATCATCAGTCTTTCACATCTCGGATCATCAGGATATCTGGCAACTTAGTTGGGTGGCATCCTCTGCTTTTTGTGTGTTTCACTTTCCACCTCTACAGAACCACCATTCTCACTCACATGTTCTTCCATAAAAATTAAAGTGACTACAATAACGTTGACGTAGGTGACCAGTGTGAACTGCTGGCACTATCCTACTGTACTCAAGGAATCACTGGACTGTGATATGGAGGGGCATGTATCCAGGTCCATTGCTTTGAAGTATGACATATAAACGTGTGCTATGGAGTTGTTATAAAAATCTATAAAATCACCTCTTTGAGCAAAGTTCTCTCTATTGTTTCCTCCAACCATTACCCATATTAGAGATCTGGGATTTCCTGTGCTTATACAGTTTGCCTCTGGATGTGGGACCACCTAGTTTCTGGTCATCCTCTGCAACACTATGTATTTCCCATAAGCATTTTGCAAGTGATACTTTTTAAAGATGAATCTCAGTAACAGTATTTGTGAAGAATGGATTTTTCTCTCTGCAGCAGAGTGTGCATCAGTATGAATCACAGCAGATAAAAGTTGTTTGCTAGATCTGGACCTGAACTCAGGTTTGAGTCCTAGTCTGGCATACAGTTTTAATCTGGCAGGAAGTTTCAATGTGTCTGTAAAATTGCATCTACCATAAGTATACAGATTTGTTTTTCTGACTTGTTTAGGAAAGAAATAGTGTGCTCTAAATAGCAATATCCTCAATAGTGCCACACGATAAATATGAATAACTGATTAAATTGGTACCAACCACATACAGGATGCACGAGTCACAGACAGGAGCAATTAAAAGAATACTAGAAATATTTAATCTTTCGAACAAAGTCCTTCCTCAGAGGCAGAAACCTCACACATTCACACAACTTTGTTGTTGTGCGAGCTCTATTTCTGAGGGATGACTTTGTATGAAGGCTTAAATAGTTCTACTGTTCTTTCCATTGTACCTGTGTGGGACTCAACACTACCTCTATATGGTGAGTAGCAATCTACCCTTAGCATGTTGTTGTTATTCCAACTTAGACTTTCTATTGTGTGGATAACTGATTAAACATATTTATCTGGCATACTCCTACAGTTTTACACAGAAGTGGTGCAAACTTTGTACTACTGTACAGTAATCTGATATCTCCTATAAAAACAGCATTTCACCATACAAATACAATCAATTCTTATCTAATGTGTTAATCACTAGCTGCCATAGGCAGCAACTCCAGTAATAAAGCAATGTATTTTCCAAGAATTTGTCTAATTAATGCTCAAATACATGAGTCAATATAGACACTGATGTAAATATCTTTATAAAACATTTTATGCACCTGTAATATGAGAGCTTGTCATGTAATATTTTTTTTTTTTTTTTTTTTTTTTTTTTTTTTTTTTTTTTTTTTTTTTTTTTTTTTTTTACTTCTACATCTGAGGGAAGTAGTAAGGGTTGTGATTTCTTGTTCATATTTATTCGTGACAGTTTATTGACAGATTAACAGTTCTAAATTTTGAATACTCTTAGTGAGTACACACTTGTATACCACATTGTTAGCAATTGACAATATATCACACTTACTTCTTGCACAGGTTATTCACAATATTTCAAATAGGAAATTGTATATTTCAGTCACATTTTAATTTTATACAGAAACTGTCGATTTTGAATCATTCAAAATTTCTTCAGCTCCCTTTCCCATCACAGTAGACAATCAAACGTTTGGTTTTTTTTATTATTTTTTTAATAGATATATTATCTACGAAGAATATTTTCCACCTACAAAAATTTGTGCTTTCAATTCCATCACACAACATAGGGCACAAACAGACATAGATTTAAATACAAGAGAACTTAAATAAATGCTGACAGAATAAGATACCAAACCAATTTGTTTAACTTACATGAAGAATCTATGGATGAATTTAATCACATAATACTACAAACTTAAAATAATTATTCAGTGAGTCACAAACAGGGAAAAAATTATAAGTGTATGCTAAAACACAATATTTCCTGTCAGTTATGTAACTAAAGGCTGAAAGTGGCTTCTGATATTCGTAATAGAAGTAAGAGGCACAGACTGCTTATGTTATGCAAGTGTAATCCAATACACACTGCAGAAAAATACTATTCATAATATGTTTGTTTTTACATCTGGTCACAAATAGACCAGCATAACCAACAAAAAAAAATCAACAATAATTTGACGGTTTTTGAAGATGCATATGCTGCACAAGACATTAATCTTCAACTTTTATCTGTAGAAAAGATCTGACATTTTTTTTTCTGTCCTAGCAAGACTGAGGAATACGTTCTGAATTGGACTGTAAATATATGTAATTACTTCTCTTTGTGACTTATGTAAACTGTTTTTTAAATAAATGTAAATATTTTTAAAACTATTACATGCAGACATAAGAATAATATTTCATTCTATTACATTACCAAAATTATGTTGCGAACAAAGTGTGGTTACACAAATTTTTGTACTTATCCACTAAAGGAGGAAGAAATACAAGGAAATAATCCAAACAATCTCTCACAAAATCTCCTTTAAGGTGTTTTATTTTTTGTAATTCTGACACTATGATTGACAAGTAATATTTTTCTTTTAAAAGTCCTCTATGCCACTCTGTTTCCCCATGTCTTTGTTGCAGATCAGACTGTAAGCTGTATGAGAAAGTAGGGTTCATGTAAAATCCTAAGTGTCAGTACTTTTTCAGCAGTTATTTATCTGAGCATCAATTTCCAGTTGCCAAAAATTCCTCAGTAATATGATCCATTATGTAAATCGGTGCGTGTATCCATGAGGGGTAATTGCTAGCCTTTGCCATTTGCAACTGTACCACAGTTATTATGGGCAAAAAGTACAATACACCACACCACACACTGCAGTGTAATGCTCCAGAATGGATTCAACAATATATTCACTAAGAAAAATGAAAGTCAAAGAGGGATGCATATTACACCAGATAGAGCAGCTGTATTGTACAGAGTGGTAGCAAACTTTTGTATTACATTCAAATTTACTGGCTTTTTCAAACTACTTTACACTACACTCTGTTCTTGTGTCCATCATTAGTAACTACTAATTTTACTATGCCCCTCGCCCTCCCCAAGAGTATTCTGACTGTTACACACATTCACCAGTCTTTACCTGCAGGAAATATCTGTCCTTTCAGCCAGTTTCTCAGCCGTGCAACCAAACAAAATACGTAAGGCAAGGTAAGGGTTAGAAAGTCTTGTAATATTCCTAAATGGACAAAGTTTTGATTAACATGGTGCTGCATTTCAGTTTGGGACAGATGGCTTCAAGCACACTTGAGAATTAAGGTAGGTGTTATGTAAAGTTTGTGCTACAGAATGTGTTTATTTCACTAAGAGTTTCCTGAGCAAAGTGCAGGTAGAACTGATGCATTTTTGGAAAAATATTATGCCAAAAAACACAACTGGGTATCAAGAATTCTCTCTGTCAAAAGCCATGACAATGTGGACAGTCGAAGGAAAGGTAACATTGTTGTTGACACATTGATCTATTGGAATGCCATTGGGTGCACAACAGCTGTCACTGAGCTATATAGCAGGTATGGGTGCAGCCTCAATATTCATTGTGTACGGGAAACTGGAAAGATAACATTGTCAATCATGGATGGCCAGTGATCAACAACTTCTCATCTAATGAATTAATTGTTAAGAATTTAGTGTTGAGTGTTAATCAGTTTAAACTTATTCTTCGCATCCTCCATCAAACTCCAACTTTGTTCATACTATAACAATGACAACAATGTTTGATAATGTAATGTAACTGAACAGATAAAAAATCTACTCACCAAGCGGCAGCAGATCACACATATAAAATGTGGGTCAGGGGGGACTTATCAGACAGGATTAGCCAATAACTGTACAGACAACACTTGCAAGTGCTGGTCTTGAGTTAACAGTACACAGTATGTTATTAACAATTGAAGCTTAATCACTATAGTGTTCGCTTCATGCATGTCTTTATCCAACAACCAGATGGTACGCATAAATACGAGGGTGGTTTGGCAAATCTGGTAAATTTCCATGAAAGAAAGGAAAAATTTTGTTGCGCCTTCATGGTTGGTAAGCTTTATTATTCCAAAGATCATATGAAGAATTTCAACAGTGCACAGTGTATAGCTGTCTGACTTGGTCAGTGGGCTGTTACTGAAAACAGATAAAACCAAGTTATGTGCTGTTATTAAACATTTTCATCTGAAGGGTTGGACGGCCGCACAAATCAAAATGGGATTGGATGAAGTTCAAGCAGACTCTGCACCACCACTGAAGATCAATTGCTTTTGGTTTGACGAATTTAAACACTGTCAGATAAGCGTTGGAGACAAAGTGCTCTCTGGCCATCCAGTTGAAGTCACCACAAAGGAAATCATTGACAAAATCCATGATATGGTAATGCAATACTGCTGAATACAAAGTTTGTGACATTGCTGAGACTGTAGGGATCTCAGCTGAGCAGGTGCATAATATTGAAGAGAAAGAAAGAATTGTTTATGAATAAGCTGTGCACAAGGTGGGTGCTGCACTTGCACACAGTCGACAAAAAGTACATCTAGCACAACATGTCAACACAATGTCTGGCAATGTTTAATCGCTCTCTGCAAGGCTTTTGCACCAAATTGTGACTGATGATGAAACTTAGATCCATTATTACACATCGAAGTCAAGGCAATGATGGCCACTGTTTTTTGGGATTCCCAATGAATAATTCTTATAGGTTACTTGGAAAAAGACAGAACCATAAGTGGACACTATTACACTTCATTGTTGGATTGTTTTAAACTTGCATTGGCTGAAGAAAAGATTAAGGTTGCCAAGCAAAACGAGCTTTTTCACCAGATTATGCACCATCCCACACATGGCGAAAGTGCATGAACTGAACTTTGAATTGGCTCATCATCCACCCTATTCGCCAGACGTAGCCCCAAGTGACTTCTTCCTGTTACCTAACTTAAAACTTGGGCTTGCTGGGAAGAAGTTTTCAATAAATGAGGAAGTGATAGTTGCAATCAATGAGTATTTTGCAGAGTGTGACAGAACTATCTTTCCGGTGCTATGAAAAAGCTGGAGGACTGGTGCACCAAGTGTATGTCGCGCAAAGGAGACAAGTTTAATGGTATGGTGATCTTATACAATATATAGTTGATATAAGACAAGTGATTTTATACAATATACATCTAAGACAAGTTTAAACCTTAAAGTCCGTGTTTTCCAACCTATTAATTAAGCTGTGTGTGAGAGTGAACAAGTCATCGGGAATTCCAGGGTATGAATGAAGTGGACAGCGTTCGGCTAGATGTTCAGTTGTCTGCTCTTCTTGATTACATTCACACATTGGTGGATTGCTGTTGTGTAGATGTGGTTAACTTATGTATAACCAATTACATGCACTCCTTTTAGGCTTGACTTCACATAAGTGGGTATTCCATATTGTGGATGGTGGATAGCTTCGACCAGTGTATAACCAGGTATTCGTCCTTTACACTGAAGATCTTGCTCATCTTTGGTATGTGTTTCTTGAATGTTGACAACATCAATGTTAAGTTCATGCAGTTGTTTCTGCAGATACATTTGGCAGAGCTTATGCCTTCAGCATTAAGCTGCATGGTACGAACTAGGTGTTTCTCGTCTCTAGTTGGATGCTCCTGAAAAGGACGGTTATTAGTTATGTTTCCTGGCGTACTGTATATCACCTATGACACTGTTGCTCGTTTAGCACCACCTAGAGGTCACGTGTAGGGTAATTTAGGTTATTCCTATGGACGTGAGCAACGATTGACCCCCAGGTGTATAAGTAAGGCGACTTGTTTATGGAACAAAAAAATTTCTTGCTTTTTATTGGAGTTATCAAACCACCCTTGTACATTTGTGGGTGTCTTCTATCTTGGTCCTGGTGTGACAACACACAGATGATATCCCTCAACTGTCATGTGTCCTTCCTCTTAATAACGTGCTAGTTGCGGCCACATATTGTATGAAGCATTTTGTCACACTAATTGTCAGATATTGGATTTTTCTGCAGTGGTCATTGTAGTTTCAGGTGAATCAATACAATCTAAATAATATCTTTGTCAATATACGAATACTCTGTATTCTTCTCTCCCTCAGAAATTTTAGCCTAATTCATTTAAATGTTATATTTTAGTTGTAACAAGGGAAGTTTGAATGGTCAAAGCCAAATTAAAATGATTTGAAAATACAGAGGAATGTTTGCTACCACTCATGAAGTTAATATATACCGTATTTACTCGAATCTAAGCCGCACTTTTTTTCTGGTTTCTGTAATCCAAAAAACCGCCAGCGGCTTGGAATCGAGTGCAAAGCAAGTGGAAGTTCTGAAAAATGTTGGTAGGTGCCGCCACAACTAACTTCTGCCGTCGAATATATGTAGCGCTACACAGAAAATGTTTGTCGGCACAAAGATAAATACTGGCGCCAAAACCTCTGCGTCAGTAAATAAATTTAAGAAAAAAAAAAAAAACGTGGAAGACGAGCTTTTTTTTCTCCGCCCCCGAGTTTCGACCACTTCAGTTTCATACATTATCCAACGAAGTAAATACAAATTCCGTATTGTTCATCTTCGAATGTAGCAGAATTCGAATGTACTACGAAAATCCGACTGGCAAGACTGTTTGGGATGTTTGTCAATATAGCCAACTCTACATTCTGAATTTTTTCCTACCTGTGAGAAGAGATGGTTGCTAATAGGAACCTGATGAAATGTGAATCACATGCAGTATTCTCTTCACCAAAAGAATAATACGAATATAAACATTTTGTCATGTACTCTTTCGTGTTTGCTGCTATCTCATTTAAATCCTGTCTGCCTAATAAACTACGAAACTAGAGTGAGACAACAGCAAACGCGGAAGAATATACGTATCGTGTCATGTTTATATTCGTATTATTTTTATGCCTAATAGTGATACAGTCAGAAATGAAGCACGGCAACTGACTAGATTTTTAAATCTAAGATGACTAAATCTAAGATGTACTAAAGAAGCGGCCGCAAAGATTTTCAAACGGAGAAAAATTTTCGCCTAACTTTCGTTCAGAGCATCTTCTATCATACGCAATATATTATTTGGTTCTTGTTGATCATAATCAGAGAAGGCAGCAGTGTAAGTAACAACAAATAGCAGTCTCTTGCCATTGTTTCGCTAGTGAGACGATTCCTTTTTTAATTGTAAGCGGCGGTAGCGCGCACAAAAGCAAGCCATGCCGCGAGCGGCGACAGGCTGTAAACACGCACTATCAGAATGCGACAACCAATGCATGACACAGTACAGTAATGCATTTTCAGCTTAGAGTGACGTAAGCACCTATAACAAAGAAAACGGCACTTATCAGATCGAAGCAACATAAGCAATCGATTCAAACCAGATGAAGCACGTGAAAAAGGAAGGGTACCCGTATAAATACGGACGGAGCGCCTGACGCATAGCAATGGCTACCTGGTAAAGCTTAACTGCTAAGCTTACGACTCGAACCAAACTACTGTAGCTGTATCGTCATTCATTCAACCTAAATTGTGTTTCATATTACAATGGACTAACTTTGTTTCGATTTGGAGGTGCGGCCTATAACTTTTCTCTCCCCTTGAATTTCGAGTCTCCAATTTCAGGTGCGGCTTAGATTCCGGATTTTTTTTCCCTTTATTTCGAGTCTAATTTTTCAGGTGCGGCTTAGATTCGAGTAAATACGGTACTCTTAGGGGGAAAACAAAAACGAAAAGAAATTATGATGCACCAGGTAAGAATGATTCATATGGGATGGAAATCAGTAGATGTGATTTACATGTGTAGACAAACAAATGATTACAATTTCAGAGAAATTTGATGATTTATTCAAGAGAAAGAGGTTCACAAATTGAGCAATCCAATAACACGTTGGTGTACCTCTGGCTCTTATGCAAGCAGTTATACAACCTGGCATTGATTGATAGTTGTTGGATGCCCTCCTGAGGGATATTGTGCCGAATTCATAAGTTTGGACAGTGATTAATGTCATGACTAGCTGATTCTGCTGCTAGAATGGTTTGGGAACAAGAAATTTGAAGCTTTAGAGACCATACTGAAATCTGATTAAAATTGTTAGACTGTAAACTTCTTTGGCATGCATACCCTAATGAGATGATCAAGGAAAATGAATGAGCAGCCAAGAAAGGCCCTCTACCAAGAACAATCAATGCAAATTGGAACAAAATTGTGTAAAATATTACTAAAATTTGATTTAGAAATAGCACTGTGAGTGTCATATTTTCTAAAAGCCATGATGTCTGAAGTAACTCTGGGCCTCTTAAGAAGCCAAGGGGGTGACTTGTTCCACCTTAAAATAAAAACATTTCACAGAGGCTGTGGTGGGGCTGAACTTACATGCTCCTGTGGCCAGACTTTTGCCCTCATGGCGAAATGCATGAAGGATCTTCATGTAGATTGGTTGAGCAGGCCCATACACTTTGACTATTATCACACAAGAATTGTACACAGCCTGTATAAAATTGGAGTCAATGTATTATGCTTGCTTTCAATACCTTCTGGCCCAGTTTTATTGAGTGCTTTGAGAGACCATGTTTTCAGATAGTTCAAGCATGGTAAGTTTTTCATCAAATATTTGGCCCATGAACCCCAAACAGTCTAAAAACTTTGAATTATGTTCTTCATTTTCATTGTGGGAAGATTAAAAACATGTCATTGTAATGTATTGGATAGATGGGCACCCAGCTGCCCCAAGATACATGGGCAGAGAGCTCTTTCATCCCACAATACCATGCCAAACAGAGGCACCATGCAGACAGTGAAACTGTGGGCATCTTCTGATACACCATTGCAGACCGAGGTGCTGCCCACCAACTCCACACCACTGGCTACATGTACTGTGTGAACTTCCATACTCTATCAACTGACAAATCTGATAATGACTTGCACTTAAGCACTCCCCTCATAGTCCACCAGTCTATCTTCCAAACAAATCTGAGTAATAATAATTAAACCCTAAAACTCTGAGCCAAGTGTAACTGGCAGCAGCAGCAGTTCTGTCAAGAAGTGAATAGTATCTGCATTGAGTAGTGTGTGTTAACATTTTTCCAAGTGTCTGCATATCTTTCAAATGTCAGTGTGGCATGTGCTGACTTTGCAGTGTTGTGATAGCCCTAAGCAACAGTACTTACATTGTATCCGGTGTCTGCTTGGGTTAATGTTATAATTCTAGAACAAGGAAGTGCCTGTTGTGTATGGATTCAAGGAGAATTGACCACTGACCTGAAACAATTGGAAGCTGCATGGCCATGTTAGACGTGTTTCAGGCTGGTGCCCTGTGCTGCTGCATTTTGGGGTGGGATACCTGATGTTGGAATGCTTTCCAGTAAACTCGATCTGGCCAGTCACCATTCTCCCAAATGTCCATAGAAAACAGTGGCAAGAGCACAAATCTCATGGTGAGTGGCAAACATGGGTATGGGCCACACATCTGACCCCTTATGCCTTATAAACAGGATTCAGGTCTTGCACATTGCTCAAATTTCATTTGAATCTGCATGGGATGCCTTGTCTATTGTAAATGGGGCCAATCTTCCTGAAAGCACAGAGTTGAGTTTGCTGGTCACTGGAAACTTGCAAAACTAGCTGGGTGAAGAAGAGTTGCCTAGGTAATGGTGGGGTCAACTGAATGAAAGCAATTCATCATTTTGGGAAGTGCATTTTGTTATCACTTGTCACTGTTATTCCGAGAGAGAGAGAGAGAGAGAGAGAGAGAGAGATGCTATCAAATGAGGAAGACTATAGGTCTTACATAATTATGCTTACTCTCACCAGGTCTCACACACAGTCACACTATCTCATATCCTTTAAGATAGCATAAATATGCTCATATGTTCTAAACCAGACAATACTAAATGACAGCTAAAATGAATACAGAGAGATATGTAGTTGGCTCATTGCATAACAAGAAACTTAGCTGAGCCAACCACCCAGATAAAACATCAAAAACATCTCCCTAAAATTTGAAGGAACAAGTTGACAATTCTCGGAACCCTGAAAATTGTACCACATTCATGTCATTATCAGTTAAAACAGAGAGGCAAACTGTAGGTAAATTAGTTGTTGCCCTCTTATCTGAATATAAAACACACTCATCTAAAATGTGGCACACACTAGCCTGAAAGCCACAAGCACCACGCATTGTAAGCAGCCATGCTTAATAGCAGATGAAAGACAAGGACCTCAACCCATCTGAATGGCTAGAAGGAGGTACACAACGACCAAGCTGTTGATTTAATTAGATGCAGCTTATTGTTTGTCGTGTCCAGCCTCTCTTGTTCCCATCTATGCCGGACTCTATATCTTAACATTGTGGTGATAGCATTTAGTCAGATGGCACACTGAAGTATATGATTACAGTGACAAACTATTTTGGTTGCTACATCTACCACTCATTTCCCTTAACATGCATGTGCCCTGATACCCAGAAAAAATGCACCACTTTCTCTAGCCTTGTAGGTGGCGAAGGGCATCCCGGATATACCACTTTATCTGATAGAAATAAGTCTTTCAGGAAGTTAAGGGTGGTCAGAATCAGAACAGATGAGGAATTTAGCAGTTGCAGTATGTCTCATCAGCTCTAGTGTTCTTAATAATGTATATAATTCATCATCAGACAAAGTGAAGTCTTGAGGTAACCGGATCTTCAGGACATGACCAGGCACAACTCCAGAGCAGCCAGGGACTCTTCCCCTTTAGACCTAGCTCTGAATACATTTTCATAACTATGATGCTGATGTGAAACAGTGTAAAACACAGAATTAAAAACAGACACAGGAGTGAGAGCCTCTCCTTATTGCACTAAATCTAAAATTACACCAGAGGCAACAGTTGGTTTCAATGCTGAATTTGGGTATGTACTGCCCCACACTAAGTGACTCCAGGTCATGCTTCACACAGGTCCAAAAGAGCTTTGTTGCTCATTGAAGATTTGAGACAAAGGTAAACCATAGCTTGACAAGCAACATTATGGTATGCTGGGATCTTATATGTTCGGCACATCGTGAAGAGTTCCACCGCATGGGTGGTGAGTGGTGGTACCCCAGTCTTAGCCTGGAGGCTGGGTATGGGGAGAGTCCTGCATCACCTATGGCCAGTGTGATCCCCTCATGATGTGTATAATCAATGAACTTCAAGTAGAAAGGGCCTTGCTGATCTGTACATTGTACACCCATAGTCGGTCTTCAGTCTCTCAAAAGACCTATAAAGAAGTGACATGTCCTGTATGCAATCCAAGACCTGTGGCTAAGGCTTTCTGGCTCCTTGCATTCATATCCTTTTGGGGTGGTAACAATGATAGTGGGAAAACAAAAATGAGGCCCAAAAACCTTGTAGAGTATTTAAAATGTTGAATGTTGTCCCTCATAAAGTCGTGTCAATTAAAAATGCAACAGGAATTGTAATTAACACACGCATTTATCTGCAGAAAATTTAAAACTTGTCTTCACAGCCCACTTCTCCAACCACTTCATTGTAAAATGTAAGTGATGGGGGAATGTTGTTTTGTTGGAGGAAGAACAGAAAAACTCAAAAATTGTCCAAAATTAAGGATCATTGCACATGACTCCTTATCATTTTAATATTAAACTGTTTATAGCTATTCTAAAGAGGGTAACGAAGCATTTCTCTGGGAACCACCATTCTCCTATGCAAAACTATACAACAGCATGTCACCAATTTGGTATCTGAAAAGTGCTACAATAAGCAAGATTGAATGAATACAGGTAGGTAGCCACAAATGCCACATTGGTGGAGCTGTCCGACAATGCTGTACCTCCAAGTAATGTCACATGTCTCACTGAAGTCAAAAAATATCCCTATTAAATGCTGCTTACATAGTAAAGACTACTATAGAGCCACCACTAGCAGCCTCAAATTGTTAACAGTGGATCAATACCTCTAGAATCCACATTAAGAAAGGGTAAGCAGTTACCTGGTCTCCAGTATCCACACTGGGTGACAGATGAGCAATTGCTCCAATGTGTTTCTTAGATAGCTCGTTAAGATGACACTCTGGTAACCACTGGGACACGTTCAGTCCTTACGTGGCTTAAGGAGAGGTGACAACATTGCCTCTCTCCATGACTGGGGAGATTGTCCTGTCTGCTATACTGAATTAGAACATTCTATGAGGATATCCTTTGATGATGATTGCAAGTTTTCATGGCATGCTGTATTGGATCTGGTTGTAACCAGGTGCAATATCACAAGCCTCAGACAGCACCAAAGTCAACTTCCATGGGGAGAAAATGCAGTTGTATAACTCTGAATCGTGTAATCTGCAGTCCATCTTACTCTTCTCCATGGTTGTATGGAAGTGGTGGAATGTTGGATCCCAGCTGGCAAAAGCAGCAATCGTTGCAAAATGTTCTGCCATTGACTGTGTGATATCCTTGGGTATTGTCTGGAGACATTCCTGCTTCAGCATCACTGTTATAGATGACCAACTGTATTTACCAGAAATCCTCCTGTTGGCTTCCCAGACTTCCAGAGAATAAACGGAGAGTACTGAAAACTCCAGGAACACTTGCCATGACCTACTCATGCTCTCCTTGAATATGCATAGAGCTTTGGCTCTTGTTGCTCAGAAGACTAAGGTTTTCTACTGTTAGGCAGTACTTAAACCGCCACAGGGCAGCAAGCCTGCTAAGTTTTCTGAGCCACACTAATCAGTCTGTAGTGGCCTACACATCAGCTGTCACATGCTAATGCAAAGTTAAATGGTGTGTTGTGTACAGTGCAGTGTTCTTAGCAAGTGAATCATGCTGTCTGAGCAGTTCCATGCCCAACTGCCAGGCGCATTGTGTTTTTTATGCTTTTATATGTTTTCTGTGTGTTCTGTTTATTGTTTGTTTTTGTGAATTGTTGGTAATGTATGTTCCTTGCCAACATTCTGTTACCTGGTGTTACCAATTTGTAGCCTGTAATCAACACCTTTTATGACAGGGATTAGACCTCAAATTACAGCAGTTCTGTCCTGTGTACCTGTAAGAGTAACGTTAGGTGTGCCCTCCTAGTAAAGCTTCAATATGTCACTAATTAAGCTTCAAAGAGCCAGTACATGTGTCATTCACTTGGGCCTGAATAAGGCATTATTAAGATGTCAAAACTAATTGTATAAATCAAATAACTTCTCAAAACATACAGCTGTTTGACAGTTTTCCTTGGAAATATATGACTGGCCACTGTCTCTGACTCACAATGGATCAACACAGATAGAATGGTCTATGACTGAGGATGACCTAGTAGCAGCATTGAAGTGTTTGGGATTGCCCCTCTTGAGGGGGGAGAGTTTCTGTGATATCATGAGGCTCTCTACACCTCAATTCTGGGGCAAGCAGAGGCTGAGCACCTAAAATGTTACTAACACTGAAGTCTCCCAGAAGTATAAATGATAAGGAGAACTGGTAGTAAATATAGGGAGCATATAGTGATTCCTTGACACACACAAATTTCAACTGCCACTGCTTGCAAGACAGTAACCCTGGATATAGTACAGGAGCGATTTGTGTTATTTACAAATATGGCTATCCCATCCTTGGCCCTTTCCCCAGTCAAGTTATCCTTACAGCAGAAGATATTGCCTCATTGAGAAGTGCCATCAGAATCTTAAAATGTGTTTCTTGTAAACACAAGCACAGAGGACACTCCTGTGTTAGGAGATTTCAGTTCCTCCACATGCATCCAAACCCGCTGATATTTCATTGTAGTAAGGGAGCCATTTTATCAGTGACATTTTTCTTTTGTCCTGTCTGTCTGACAGGATGGGGATCAAGTGACGGTTGAAGTTTAATTGTGAGGCTAAATGTTTACTTCATGCAGACTTCATATTCCATTATCTCTGGAGTGGAAACATTAGAACTGTCAGACTGAGTTTTACATGGTCTGATGGCTTATGACCTGTATTCTTCTGACGTTTGTGCCTCCCTTTAGGTTTGTTTCTCAGAGGAGACTTCAGAAGAATGTTTTTGGCAGTGGCAATGATAATGCTATCTTTTTACTGGAGTCTGCCCGTTGAGGTGTTGGAAGCTCTACACTGTCAGCAACTGTGGTACTGTCTGATGTTCTGGGGGTGCACCATTGCGAACACACACACACTTACAAACTCAGGTATTGGTGCTACAACTATTAACCAATTGTGTACAGGCATTGGCTTTTTGAGAGATGAAGTAATAAAACTACATTCCTCTGTACACCATTTTTTGTCTTGCCATACAGAATACACTTCATTGTTTTTAATGTCCATATCATTCATTCTTCAAAGTATACCCTGTAGTCTCTATTCCAGACAAAGTGATCTGCAGACCAATTAACACACTTCAGAGGAGAGGAACAAACAACTTCTTCGTGGGTGTCATTATAACATTTTCCACATGTGTCTTCTCCCTTGATCGCTAAACTGATGTTCCAAAGTGCTTGGCATTTAAAGCAGAACATTGGGTTTGGCATATAAGGTCTCACTTAAGCAAATGAAACCTGCTTTTATATGCTTGGGAAGCATTGTGCTACTGAAAGCATGTATAAAGGAATCTAATTTCATTAGTTCACTATCCATCCTTTTCATCATATCTTGCACGTTAGTCACACCTTCTTGAACCCACTCATCTTTCAGTTCTTCTTTGGGAATATCTTCAGTTTCCCTCCATGACAACACCTGTACTATGTTTCAAGGTAGCTCTGTATCAATGGCATATTCCTCCTGACAGCTAACTGCCTGGAGGTTCATTGCTTGTTGGGAACTAAATGTTTCAAGTAACAGTGTCTTATTCTTCAATTACTTTGTAGATTTTAAGATGCCAGCAATGTCCTTTAAACCATTTTGGATGTTTATTAAAAAACATGTGCTCTAGCAACCTGCATTATGTTACTACAAACTGAAGTATCGTATCAGGAGAAATGCCTACACAAGCTCTCTTGTTGGGCTGGGTGTTGACACATGCCAGTAGTACACCCATTCTGCTGAGATGCAGTTTGGAATAGGTCAATCGTACTATCACGGTACCACAAGTAGTTAGGGAAATAAGGGTCCACCTGCAGTGAGCTCTGTTTCCTTGGGTAATGTTTATACATCTGAGGTGTGACAGATTTCTCAGAGATTACCAACCAATAACTGTTGTGTCCCAATAGCCATGCATCTCTTCAATGTACAGCACATTGAGACTGAAGATTTTTTTTAATAGCAGTTTCTACTATCCTTGCAGTCTGTGAAGTTAAGCTAAGATCCACGTTCCCTATGACACACACCATTCCAGTACTGCATCAATACGGTGGCTGTTGAACCTGCTCAGAAGAGTGGCAGCACTTACTTGTCTCATCTCAGGAAATCCAGGTTTTCCAGTCCTGCAACCAGCAAATGAAAGCTGAGTTTGTAACATGCCTCTTATAATTTTTGTACCCTTAATTCTTGTGTTAGAGAGACGAGGTACAAATTTCCTCTTGCTATAAAGTCTATTAAGTGTTAATACCTTGCTGGTCTGAATTGTGTTATTTGGTAGAAAGATTTTAGTATGGCTATTGCTCAATGATCTTGATGGTTCACTTATGAGCTTAAGTTTCAAGAAATTATTCAATGACCTAATGTCACACTGTGTGATTGAGCTGTTATATTTCTTTCTTTATAACAATTATGTGTACAAGCACATAAATTCTCCAGCCTTATCCTTTGTGATGAATTTTTTTAAACATTTACCTTGCAACAGTATCTATTATATGTCCTCTTTGCTATTTTATTCAATCTAGTTACGTAGTACTTATGTAGAAGAGGTTGACAAAATTCATTCATTCATTCATTACCTACTCACAGCTGAAAGGTAAAGATATTCACCGTTTAATAGTCTGCAATATAACATTCTCTGTTCACACTCTCGACCAACCAGTTTATTCCCAATAGCTCTCACAAAGTAAGAAGTGTTCCTTTGTACGTAAACTCATATTAATATTATATATCTGGCCTACTCCTTTCAGCATGTACATGTAACAGAAATTACCAGCACAATATTTATTTACTGCAACTTTGAACTGTGAAAACTCCAAAGATTGTATGATACACCTTTTGTTTCATAACAGCTCAATGCAAATGGTTCAAATGGCTCTGAGCACTATGGGACTTAACATCTGAGGTCATCAGTCTCCTAGAACTTAGAACTACTTACACCTAACTAACGTAAGGACATCACACACATCCATGATTGAGGCAGGATTAGAACCTGCGACCGTATCAGTCATACGGTTCCAGGACTGAAGGGCCTAGAACCACTCGGCTACACCGGCTGGCACAGCTCAATGCAGATGTTTATCTTCTCAACTGTACTTGTCAGACACTGATTTTCACAGTATACTGTTTGAATTGTCCACTCAGTCTAGGCTAGTCAGAAGAGATAATGTACTGTATTTTACATACAATTTGATACCCAGGCTACTTTCCTACATAGTCACTGTTCAAATTTGGGCACTTGTCCTACCATTTTACCAGCTTTTCTAGGCTTTTCTACAGACTTAATTGCTGCCAAGTTATTGAACCAGTGATCAATGGTTTATTTAAGTCCACATCACTTCCTTATCATTGTCCACTCAAAAAAATCATTCAATTTGGGGAATAAGTGGTAATCACTTGGGGCTAAGTTGGCACTGTATGGCAGAGATTGAAAAATTTCTCATTGAAGAAAATCCTGTATTACTCTTGCTGCATGCGGACGTGCATTATCATACATGAGGATGAATCCATGGGGTAGCATTCCATGGCACTTATTTTTAATGGCGTAGCAAGTCCTTGAGTGTCTGACAGTAGGCCGCTGCAGTCCATTAATAGTGAAATGCCAATCTTCTTGGATTTTTGCTTCAGTCCTTGCTTTGAGTCAGTCACCAATGATGGTCGGCCTGAGCAGTCTTCATTGTGGACATTCTCCTGTTCGCCATTAAACATGATACACCACTTCTGGACTGATGCTTCCTTCTTCACATACATTATCATAAGACTCAGTTATCGGTCTCTAAATTTTGACAGGTCAGAGTTTTTGCATGTTTAAAAAACTGATTACATTGTACACCTCACACCATTTTGTTGAACATTTTACAGTTGCACAGCTAAGCAGTAAGCAAATGTATGGGGAGATCATTGCTGCCATCAAAATGAAGATGTGTACCAAGGTCAGTGATCTGTCAGCAGCAGTGGTGGTGGTGGTTGTGGTGGTGGTGATGGTGGTGGTGGTGGTGGGGGATGCACTCACACATCAAAATAAAATGTTCTTTAATTTCTGAATGACTCTCATATATTTTTCCCTGCATGCCAACATTACTTTTTCCCTTGGCCATTAAATTTATCTTGTCGAAACTCTCCTCTTGCAGCCACTAGTTTTTCCATAGAAATATAACAGAAAATCAATTTCAGTTCAGATGCCAATTGATTAAAGACACTGCTTCTGGTTGTTCAATCATTCAATGATTATGTATCTTCAAGAAGTT
This sequence comes from Schistocerca gregaria, assembly GCF_023897955.1. NCBI lineage: Eukaryota > Metazoa > Arthropoda > Insecta > Orthoptera > Acrididae > Schistocerca > Schistocerca gregaria. The sequence goes on from NC_064923.1 coordinate 414,200,115, forward strand.
ATATATTTTCAAGATATGAACTTCTATGGGAAGACATTCCTCATCCAGATAACCATTTAATTCAAGCACCTATTTTACCCTTTCATTTCCTCTTACATATCTACAACACAAAAACTTATCTCTAAGAAAATTAAAATTAATCATTTTATGTCGGTCAGTAATTGATCTCATGTGATCACATTACAATTTGACTATTACCACCCTGCTCCCTTTTGTCCCATACCACAGATGCTACCTTGCACGATTCCATTACCAACCACCATATATTCCTATAATTATCAACACTTTTCACTTTTCATTTTATCATTACAACAATTCCTTCTGGTAATACATATACTTCCTTTAATAACTATTTAACAAAACCCAAGTATCATTGCTTACTTCTTTTTCCCACCATTCCTAGTTCAATAAACTGTGTAATTTTTTTTTCAAATATTTTATCATAAATCTCAGTGGTAGACTTCTGTATCCAAACCCAAATGCTTCCTGTAAAAGGTTGTATTCTATTCTCTTCATTTCAAAATTAGAAATTCTACCTCCATCCATGAATTATTGTAATATTTTCTATTTATGTAGTCTAATGAAGTTCTATTGATGTCCCTCTAAATCTATGTTCCAGCATAATTTCAGTTGGATGGGGTTAAGGGACTAAATAGCAAAGTCATTAGCCCCTTGATCCAGAGGTAGTTCATCCAGAATTAATTATGTCCACAAAGTGCATAAAATTACAAAATATGCAGCAACCAGTTGCAATATCATGTTTTATTTATTCACTTTTGCAAATCAATTTCAGGGGCTTTATGTTTGAACTCTGCTTAAGACAGTATTACTACTCAGGGCACATAGTGGTTGAAAGCACTGATGATGGCTGTTAATCAGTTTAAATCAATTTGCAAAAGTGAATTTAAAAAAAAAACATGATATTGTGACTGGTTGCTGCATATTTTGTAATTTTATGGCTTACGGTCACTGCACGACTTGGGAACCACATGGTGCCCACCATTCACAAAGTACATGTTGTTCTGATGAAAGTAATTAGGAATGGTAAGCCTGAGGTACTCAAGGCAATACTGAGACGAGAAGGAATTTATGGGCAAGTGTATGGATCAAGCTGGTATGCAGGCCAAGGAGAGAAGGGGTCTCCACGGGCACATCCAGTGGTGAGGAAAGCCCCACCCTCACATCTGACCCCTGCCAGCCCCATTAAGACCAACGACAGTTACAGAGCAAAGAATGTCATCAAGTCATCAGATTCAGAAATGTGAATGTAAAAATGCAAAAAAGGTAATCGGCATCAGTAGGAACATTGATAATAAAAGGAAGAGCCTAGAAATTGATAGCACAACAGTGAGCATCCCAGCAGTTTTGTATGCAATAGGAATCGCCGCACCCACAACCTCCACTCCCTGCTCTAATATAGTCAAGGTGTTAAAGAACACCCACTATTCAACTGTGTGCTACCAGCAAAACAGAAACTAGGTTGTGGCAGAAGGAGACAAACTGCATCTAAAATCAATTAAAACAGAGAAAGAGAGGGATGAAAGAGTGAGCTGGTGAGGAGGTAGGGTCGAGGGGTCCCCAGATTCAGCATTCAGCAGGAGATGCCCCAATGTCAACCATCCAACCCCTACCCTGAAGGTAGCTTAAAACCTTGTATCTGAATATAAAAACCACTTTCATGGAGGAAACTGATAATTAGTCAACCATCCATGAATTGTCCAGCAGTATTTGAGGCGAAGAATTTGGAAGGCCATGCTTCGCGTAGAGGGCCAGAAGAACAGGCCATTCCACCAGGATATGAGCTATAGTCTACAACGTTTCACAACTAAACTGTAGGGGTGGCTCATTGTGTAAAATAAAACTATAGGTTAGCCTAGTGTGACCAATGCAGAGGCAGAGTGGGACAGTGAATTCCTTTCAGGAGGAGCAGAAGGAAGAGCACCATGCAGCAGAATTCTCCTTGATAGCACGGAGTTTATTACATGGGGAGCAGCCAACCAGACGTAATTTCATCTCCGAGTGAGTAGAGGTCTTGCATGCACCTGCAAATCCCCTTCTGGGGCCGACAAAGTGAATTGGGCAAGGGGGGTGAGGGTGGGGTGTAATCATTCCTCTAGCTAGCCAACCAGCCAGCTAGCCAGTTCATTCCCTGGGATACCCACGTGACTTGGGGCCGGCGAAAGACAACTGGGTAGTCAGAATAAGTTCAGTGAGAAGGTCATGAATAGTAGAGACCACCGGGTGGCAAGAGTAACTTCAGCCAATGACCTGAGGACTGCTCACTGAGTCAATACATATTAAAATATGCTCAAAGGAGGCCTGTTTAGTGAAGCAGAGGGCTCTGTTAATGGCTATCCGTTCCACTGTTAACACATTACATGTTTCTGGCAACAGGTGGTGTTCCTAATTGGCAGAGGATGCAAATGCATATCCCATTTTATTCACAGTTTTAGAGCTGCCATTGAAAAGCTGCTAGCACACAGAATCTAAGAACTGAACAGAACGGACACCAAAAGGTCATGGGGCCTTTGAAATAGATCGGTCCTAATTCATGGCTTGGGCACCAACCAAGGGGGTCAGGTGGGACAGGAGTGATGAGAAAATGTTAAGAGCACATTCCAGGGAGGTGAGATGAAGATTTTGGCATATAGCTGTGAGCACATTCCAACTGATAATCGCACCCAAGGGCAGGTATCAGAAGGTTGACACCCATTGTCATCAAATGGGATAAGCAAAAAGATTGGGATATGTTGGACAATCAGGAAACTGTCATATGGTGATTGTACAGTGAACCAAGAGTTGGTACTATTGAAACTAAAGAGCTAACATCTGTGCTTCACCAAAGTGTAAGTGATCAGACAAGCTCCATGATGATGGACTGGATTTAAAAATTTCAAAGCCAAAGGCACCACCAAACCATAAACCCGGCAGGCATAGTCCAGTCAGTAATATAGAGAAGAGAAGCATGATCAGCATGCCAAGACATCTGAGCAAGGAAGAAGAGTATGTTATGTTTCCATGAGCAACTAGTCTTTAGTTGATGAGTATGGTGCAGCCACACCAGCTTTTCATGAAACAGAAGGACCAAAAATAGGGGCTGTACAACAATTTCCAAGTGCTGTGTGTCCAAGTAGAGTTCTGAGTCAGGATGGGCCATGTACAACAACAGAAATATATGATCCACATTTTTGCAGTGGAGAACTAGAAATCATGGAAAAGAGTCTACTCAGCGGCCCATCGAATGGAGCTGGTGTTCAGCTAAGGCAAATGAGTAGGAGCTGTACCAAATGCAAAAGTAGTCAGCGTACAGTGCAGGAGTGACCAGTTGCCCAACGGAGACATTAGCCCATTGACAGTGATGAGGAGGGGAATGACGATCACAACAGAGCCCTGTGGGGTGCCATTGTCTTGAAGCCATGGAAAGTTAAGTACCAACAAAAGTCTGGAACAACTGATGAACAAAAACTGGTAGGGAGCCTCAAAGGCCCAGTCGTGGAGGGAAAGTAAAATGTAATCACACCAAGTGGTGACGTATGCCTTTGCAGGTCAAAAAACTGCAAGGATATGTTAGTGTTTAGTAAGCGCCTTTCGGACTGCTGTCTCCAACTGGACAAGATGGTCAGTTGTGGTTCACCCCTCCCAGAAACTACACTGATAGCGGACCAAAAGGCATTGAGACCCAATAACCAAGCATAATATGCAGGCAATTATACTTTCAAGCAGTTTGTGAGGCTAATCAGTCGGTAGCTGCCGAGAGATGTTGGGTTCTTGCATGGATTAAAGAGTGGGATGACAGTACTTCTTGCTATTGTGAATGGAAGACACCTTTGAGCTAAAGACAGCTGAAGACCCTGTGTAGATGTAGCCTCTGAGTAACATTCAGGCACTGGATAATATGGTTATGAGTTGAAGGAGGGCCTGGGGCCATATCGAGAGATGAAGCAGGAGCCTAAAGCAGTTCTTAGCCAGTGAATTATTCATTATATGATTTGGCTTGTGGTTTGATGGTGAAGGAGGTTGGAGCACAGGAAGACGTCTTCAACTTATTATTTCTGCAGTAGAAAGGTCGCTGGATAAGAAGAAGATAACAACACTGTTGCAAACTGGGTTGTAATATGTTCAGCAACAACTGACATTACAGTATGATGACTACCATGAAGGACACAACCTGAAACAGTTGATGATCATTGGTGGCCCAGAAGATTATGGAACTTGTTCCACACATAGGATGATAAGGCACATGTTCCCAGAGACAGGAGAGAGAGCCCAAGCAGCATTCCTTCTTTCTGTTTTGAGCTAGATAGAAAATTTTAGCACGAAGTCACTTAAAAGTGATAAGGTTGATCTGTGAACTATGTCTTTTGAAATGTTGCAGAGCATCTCTTCAGCTATCCTGAGCAGCTCTGGCAAAGTCTTTGGTCCACCATGGCACTGGTTGCCTGTGGAGGAGACCTACACAAACGGAAACAGAAGCTGAAGAGATGTCTTACACAAGCTCATTGAAACAATCTGACAGAGTGGGGGTGAAGGTAACAGCAGAGGCATACAACCGCCAGTTGGCTCTCAGAGCACCCACTATAGTACTTGATTCATCCAGTGATGGCGAGAAAGTGACAATACCACCAGAAAATGCCCACTGTTGCAAAGACCATTTCATCATGGCAAAATAATTAAGCCACAAGTCTGAGGGAAGAGATCATTAGACCACTAGCTGATAAGGTGCCATTGGTGGCACTAAAGTGAGTAGGGCCATTGTCACTAAGGAGAGGCAGATCATGGTCAGTAAGAAACTGGTAAAGGGGAAGGCCCCTGCCCGATAAGTGGTACTCCCCATAGCAGGTGGTGCACATTGAAAATTCCCATTGTAATGTACCCTCTTTCGTCCGGGGTGAAAATCAAATATCAAGCGACAATCTTTCAATTCATTTAAATGCTATTTCAAACCCTGAGATTATGATGATCAATTGACGACACCCCGCCAGCTTGGGTGGTCTGTATCTACAACAGACGATGTTAAGCTTAATATTTAGACAAAAGAATGATACATCACAGAATATTAAAACTAATTAAAATACCTTACCTTTAGATGCTGAATTTGGTCTCATTGTCTTGATTCTGGCCATGGTGCGTTCCATCCATCGAACATTGTTAATATTAGGTCTGGGTCTTTGTGCGCTAATGGAAACTGGTACTCGCTTTTTGTTTTACTATTGATTCTTCATTTTTATTAATTTAACTTTTTCACAATAATTTCCATCTTCATATCACATACTATTTATAGATACTCTCTATATAAGACGACAGACTTCCTTCCGTACTCCCATCAACAGTCCACCTCACAAAACCACGCTCTCCCCACAACAGTCCAACTACCTCACTCCAACAGTCACCTTAACAATGTCCGACTCTCTACCTTTCACACACGAATGTCTTTGGCTCACACTGGTTCCAACATATTCTCCAGAAATAAACAAATACAGTTCACATTATAGAATAATATAATAAAAAAGATTTGGGCAAAGATAAATACTACATACAATAATATTAAATTAAAAAAATCATAGAAATGAAATTGGAGCACTGACCCTGCAAGGGTAGATGCGACTATAAGGGTGGTATTGCACTCTTCAGTAGTCTGTTACATTACACACACCCCTCGAGATTTCATGCAAAAGTATTTTGCGAGAGATCTCGACAGATACGCAAAGCAACAAACCACTGGTTTTTTTTTTTTTTTTTTTTTTTTTTTTTATCTTCAATAGTTGTCTTCTCGTCTCTTTCTGCTGGTCTTCTCCTCTTGAATTTGTCCCATTAATCGCCTCATCTATCAAATTATATCATGGTAATTTTCCTATAATCATACAACACTTAATTAGACACATATAAATACATTGGTATCTCACCCAGAATGCCTCTTCCCTACCATACTAAGTTTGATTACCAGAGTTCACTTACATATTTATATAATGATTGTACAAATATATTAGACACTAAAAGTAAGACATAAAAGAGATAAATGTGGTCTTATATCGACTTGGTTTTAACATCAGCTAAAAAGGTTATTTTCAATTTAGTTCAGACATCTACTGAGAAATATGTGGCTAATATTTTTTTTATGTAAAGAGTATCATTTGAACAATCTCAGTTAAATAAACGTCTCAGTGTCCTCATATCAATAAGTTTTCCATAATGTAATGTAAAATAGCTAAAAGGTGAGAGTTTAGAAATGGCAGTGCAATGGGATCATGTTAACCCAGCCATCATCAGTGGTATCATGCTTCAATTGTACATATGTATAAAATAATTCAAATGTACAAATTCAGAGGTGGCATTGCAATGGGAATCTGTAAACCCCGTCAAATATAGTGGCAAAATACTTTTCTCACAAATATAAATTAAATAGTAATAAGGTGAATACATGTAAATACTACACAAAGTTTTGTGTTTGTCAGTTCCTGCATGTACTTTATCCTCTAATCCTAATCCACTCCATGCTGACACTCATCCAACCTAACCTTATCTCATATTCTGTGTCTATACAAGATCAATTTCTTTCAGAGTTAGTCAGTAAAACATAAACCTGCAAAGATACAGAGCTCCATCCACGTAAAAGTGTTGTTGTTTTCTCAACTGATCAGAACAGAAGCTAGCAATTGCTTGGTCAGGTCAGTTTTTCAATATAAGATAATAAAATAGCAAACACACACTTCTAATCCTAAAATTCAAAGAAAATATAAATACATATATATGAAAATTCCCTCTACTCATGGCATAGACAATGTGTAATCATGTAAAGTGTACATCTACGTACAGTGTGTAGTCCTCTCTCCATACCCAGTTCCTTTGTCACATAAAACATGTAGATTAGTTAATTATATTGCAGAATCATCCACCTTCTGCCACCAATACTCCGTCTTCAATCAATCTTGGCCATATGCACAGGACGCAAGATTAAACAGTATGCAGAAGTCCAACCAGTACCAAGGCGCACGGTGTCTCCATGAGAACCACATAGTATACACAACTGTGGCAAAACAGGATCACCATCACTATTAGAGTATGAACGCTGGTTCACTCAAGATTAATTGCAGTTTTTCATCTTCATACTTCAACTCACATAGTTTGTAGTAAAGACAGGTTACTCTGGTCATAACTTCTCGCAGTCACATACCCATATCGTAGCATATAAGTCACTTCACAAGTGTAAATTTGTGGTTAGTGTAGTTGCCTATGTCATAAGACATGACGTCTACCCCCCATTTCATTAACCCCTACTGAGCTGACCACACAACAAAACCAAAGTTTCATAGCTTTGTGCATAAGTAAGTGAAATAGTCAGCATTTTGATATCTGCAGTTTCAATGTATATCTTCAGTAAGTGATTATTTCCAGATTTCTAAAGTCATTTAGAGTGTACAGTTTTATCATATATAGACTGCTTTCACAGTTATTTCATAGATCTCAGAATCAAATCTTGACAGAATTACCTAAGTGTTTGTGTATTACAGACACAACATTGTCAGTGGCAAGTTAAGTTTCGAATGAGATGTCTCAGTGGTATAGAACAAACGTCACACCTCCAGAATTTTGACTAAGTATTAACGCAAGGCATAAAGAAATTTAAATATTACATAAAAATGATTCACGAATAAAAGTTTACCACTGAAAAATCTCATCTACTGTTATTTCTCTCCAGTCCTATCATTGTGTTTTTATGTTAGGTATCAGTAAATCAAAATGTACATTTCTAAAGGGTATGGTATCCTATTAAATCCATATATACTTGAGGTAATAGTAGATAAGTCTCACAACATCCAATGGTACAAATTATTATACTTAAGTACTCATATTTTGTGAGTTATGCCTCAACAAGAAAAACAATGTATAGCATATAGAAGTGTTCTAAAACTATAGTTCAGGTAAGTTTCTCACAGAAATGATAATTGTTTCACTGGTTCAAGAGTAAATGCCTGTCCAGGTATCTACTTATGTGCACAGTGCACATGTTTTCAAACAAGATAAGACTAGTGATCTGTCTTGAAGCAACATGGCCCAATACTGCGTTAAAAGTCCATAGTTATTGGACAAGACAAAGTTGTGCAATAAAAATGATAATACAAAAGTTAAAACTCCATAAGCATAAACAAGAATAGAAACATGAAAACTTTTCTCCCCAACACAAATACTTAGCATAAGAGTGTGTTGGTCAGTTACTCAAAAAGTCCGGTTCATAAAGGATCTTCAGTAACAAAATGTTACAAACAGTTTACACTGTGTATAATAAATATCAATAACAAAGATATTAAGCATAATGTCTAAATGAATAAGCTCTTTTGAGCACAACATAGCCATATTCAAACAGATGAAGTATGGCCTCATCAACTTACACTAACACAATGTTACTAAGATTAAAAATCTATATTTTCAAATCACATGAGTATAAAGAAACATTTAAGTTTCGCACTCATCGTGCAAGGCAAGAGCATAAGATATTCATTGTAATAACCATAAATATATACAAAGCAAAATGCAAGATTAAACAGCAAAGATACAGATCAAGACAGAGTCCCAAGTTTTCAAAATTGTGACACTGTAAACTTAGCTTGGACTTTTATAATGCTTCAACTCCGTGGTGTTACGTAGACCAAAAAGTTTTCTAGATTCAGGATAGATCAACCTATAGGCATTTGGATGTGGGTTCTCAGATATCACAAATGGTCCTACATAAATATCAAAGAATTTCTTAAGTTCCCCACACAATGATTTTGACTTTTTTACTGTTTTCACTAGGACTAAATCTCCCACATTAAATTCGCACATTTTCCCCCTCTTATCATGTCTACTTTTCTTAATTTCCCCTTGCTTTTTCATGTTGTTCCTTACAATCTCCTCTCTTTCTTCTTTTGACAAGCTGTTACATGCTGGAAACTCAATCAATTCACTAATAAGATTTGGTGGCTTTTTATCATAAAGTATCTCATGTGGAGGGAATCCTGTTGAACTGTGCTGTAAGCTATTCATCACATCTTCAAGTTTGCTAATGTAGTGTATCCAAGTGTTGTAGTCAGTATGATAGTAAGTCCTAAATAATCTCCCAATTTCATGCATGTATCTTTCGGCTGGGTTGCTGGATGGGTGATAAGCTGAAATAAGTACGTGGTTGATCTCCTCTCTACATATAAATGTTTCCCAACTTTTGGATGTAAACTGTGATCCGTTGTCACTAAGAATTGCCTTGGGTACACCTACACATTTAAAATAGTCACGGGTAAAACATAAAATAATGTTTTTGCTAGTAGCATTCCTCAATGGGTACAACTTAATAAATTTGGAAAATAAGTCCACCACTACAAAAACATACATAAACCCTCCTCTAGTGGTTGGCAGTCGCCCGTACAAGTCAATTGCTACAACATCAAGCTGATGTTTCGGAAGTATATTTTGCATATGACCTCTACTCGTTTGATTGGTTACCTTGACTCTCTGACACAACTCACAAGTGGACAAGATTTTCCTCACAGTCCTCGCCATATTGTAAAAGTAAATGTTTTCTTGAATCTTTTGTATACATTTTGCTGCCCCACAATGACCATAACTTTCATGGGTATATTTTACAAGTAATTTGACAAATTCATATGGCCAACATAACTTCCATACCTCACTATCTTCCTTCATCCTCCAAAATAATATTCCCCTATGAACTTTGTAATACTGCCCTACTTTTACTTTTCCCTTCTTTCCAATATAACTTTTCACCAGTTTCCACTCTTCATCATGATTCTGAAACCGCCTAATGTCACTGCAGATTTTCACGACATCTTTCTCCTCATTTATCCCTTTTAAATGCATAATTTTAAATTCATTCCCTCCTTCATCACCATTGCCACCAATAGATTCTCTCAAAGGATGCCTTGAAAGAGCATCTGCTATGCAATTTTCATCACCTTTAATATATTTGATGGTGCAGTTAAACTGCTGAAGAAAAAGTGCCCCTCGTGATTCTACTATGGTATAATTTACATTCTTGTAAGTAGGATAGTGCTTTATGATCTGAAAAGACTATCACCTCGTGACCCAATAAACAATTCTTAAATTTGGAGAAAGCCCAATGAACGGCTAATAGTTCCTTTTCTGTAATGGTGTACTGCCTCTCATGTTTCTGCAATGTCCTGCTGGCAAAAGCAATAGATCTATGTTCTTCCACCCCATTCTGACTTCTAACTTGGAAAAGGTGTGCCCTTAAACCATAGTTACTACTGTCAGTCATAATACAGAAAGGCAACCCAAAATCTGGCCTACATAAGATTTCACTATTTACCAACTGGTGTTTAATCTCTTCAAAAGCAATCTGACAATCTTTATTCCAATCCCATATAGTATTCTTTTTAAGCAAATTACCTAAACAAGGTGCATTAAAAGCCTGAGTAGCACAATACTTCCTATAGAATCCACACAGTCCGAGAAATGATTTAGCTGTTTCTTATTCCTAGGTGGTGGAAACTTTGCAATTGCTTCAATTTTCTCATCATCTGGCATAATTCCATTGTCAGATATAATGTGCCCCAAAAATTTTAATTGTTTCACTGCAAATTTACATTTCAATAACTTCAGTGGCATTCCTTCTTTTCTAAACTCCTCACAAATTTCCTTAAGTAACCCTATGTGTTCTTCCCAACTTTTACTGGATACAAAAATATCATCTACATATATATAGTTAATTTATGTAACAATTCCTTTCCCAACACATAATCTAAAGCTCTGATAAACTCTGCAACAGATACATTCAGCCCAAATGGTACTACACTAAAGGTATAACATTTTCCATTATATAAGAATGCTGTGTATTTCTGAGATTCCCTTGCTAATGGTATTTGATGAAATCCAGAGGTCAGATCGAGGCTAGACATAAACGTAACATGTTCAAACTTGTGTAGTAATTCATCAATGTTTTCAGGATGATCAGTTTCCCTACATAATAATTTATTGAGGAACCTAGAATCTAGGACAAGTCTTACACTATTATCCTTCTTGGCAATGGCTATGGTAGGATTATTATATTCGCTATTACACCTCTGAATAACCCCCCAAGTCTGCATCTTTTCCAACTCCCTCTCTACAGCTTTCCTCCTGCTTAATGGAATCCCATAAGGTTTAATGAAAAATGGATCATGCGGTTTGAGTACAAGTTTACATTCATACCCTTTCACTCTACCTGGCCTCTCACTAAATACATCAGAATATTCCCATAAAAGTTCCATGAGATCAGATTGTTGTTCCCTAGTTAAACTCTCTGCTTCAGCAATTTTATTTTCTACTATGCTTTGATAAACTTTGTCATCAATAGAAGTCTGTTTTTCAAAAGGATCAGTGCATCTCCCATCATCTAAATAATCCACCCCCCTGATCTGATTATGACTATTACTATACTTCTCAATGAAGCTCTCTGTATACAACTTATTTATATCTGTTGGTTCCCTAAATTTGACAGTTTTGTTTTTCCAATTAAATCCCATATCCACTTTCACTACCCAATCCATACCTAGAATTATGTCCTCACTCAGGTCCGGAATGACAAGACAACCCTGATCAAAGACCACATCTCCAACTTTGAAAGACAAAAGAATTTGACATTTTACTGTTTTACTGAATCTTCCTGTCGCTCCCCTAATTTTAACCCCAACTACTGGTAATTCTGCAAATTCATGGTTTTTATTTATCCTATCCCTCAATTTTTCACTGATTCCTTATATCAGGCTTCCAGTATCAATCAAACAATAACCTGTCCAATCACTAATACAAATTTGCATGTATGGGCTTCCTACAATTTCACTCTCCTGCTCACCAACATCTTCATGCAACAAGACATCTTCTACGCTTTTAAAATTCAGATCTTCATTTTGTTTGACATAGCCTAAACTATTTTCAGTCTGTACATTGTGCAGAAGCCAACTAGGATTCTCAACACAAACATAATTAGACACATTATTATTAACAGTAATCATAGGCAATTCTTTACATTTTATACCTGTTTTTGCTTTTCCCCACCGAATAGGATATACCTTCTCACAGATGGATAACAATTGTATCCAAAACATATTATGTTTATTAGCCTGATTACAGCTGTCCCACAATCTACAAATGAACTCTTGTCCCTGGTTTCCTAAGTTAATAATTACCTTCTCTTCATTCGCAATATTAATGTCATCCCTGTCTATCCCCTTGATTACTGGTGATGTATTAACCCACGTGACTGCAGCCTGATCCTCTTGTACGGAATGATTATTTTCTCTAACACTATTACCCTCCTCCTTCATAACTACATCTGCATCATTCTTAATCACAACAAATACTCTTATCTCACTTCTATATTCCATATCATCATTATCATCAACTGCCTCTTCCTCAACATCATTTAACATCTCACCATTTGACTCAACTTCCCTAACCTTAGCTACTTCAGCACGACTTCTCACATCAACATCACACTCTACTTCTTCTAATTCTACAACCTTATTATTCAGTACTTGATTGACATTCTCACCCACAGAAGTTTTTACATCACTCAGATCTCGATTTACTGCAATTTCATCAGAATACATTAATGCATTTATTCCGAAAGTTCCATAACTATTAGTAACATAGGAACACCCACCTACATCCCCCCTCACATCACTTTCTTCCTGCCTAAACAAATTATTCATTATCTCCCCAATAACCTCTGAATCTTCATTACTAATGTGTCTAGAATTATCTGTGCTCATAGCCTTCTCACTGACTTGCTGCCAAAACTGTTTATCAAATGGTCTCTTATCAGTTTCCGGTGCTCTTGTCATATTATTACTATGTCTTTTTCTGTAATCATTTTGCCCACACCTATTCTGATTCCACTTAGCCTGATTTCTAGCATTATATCTGTTCATCCCAAACTGACAGGCCCTCATTGTGATGGCTCTTAGTTTAACCGGCCTTGCCCATTCCCATCTTGTCTTCTATCTGGATTTTCCCATTGTCTATTTCTGTTCCCACCATAATAATTACCTCCCTTATTCTCATGTTGACGCCAGTTGCTATTCTCTCATCTATTGAAACCTCCCTGAAAATTACCTTGACGATCCTGCTGATTATTCCCATTATGATTATTTCGCCTACCATTATTCCCATTATTAGAATTTTGGTTCCACTCTCCATGATTTTGTTCATAATGATGCCCATTAAATCTGTTGCTTCTTTCTAATGCACGATCCAATTTCTCCATGTAATTCAAAAATTGTTCAACTGAATCATCTGGCCCATATACCAAGTCCCACTGAACTCTATTTGGTAACCACCTTGTTAGAGCGTCTATTTGCGTTAGTTCACCAAAAGGTCTGTCTAAATGCGCCAACTTTCTTAGCTGTTTCTCGCAACATTCCCTCATTGTACCATCACATTCTTTATAATTAGCCCAATTAAGAAAATCGCTTTTGATTTTGGCCGGAACAGACGCTGAGAAAAATTTGTTCAAAAAACTTTTTTTCGAATTGACGATATGTTAAATCAGAACTGGCGGTTAGATTAGCCCACGACAATGCTTCTCCATCTAAGAATTTTTTAACAAATTTGATCTTTACAGTGTCACTCATTTCGAACGAAAAATTGTCACGACAGTTCATAATGAAATCAACTGGGTGTAATTTTCCGTCTCCCGGAAAATTACGCACGTTTGTACCTGGCCAAAATCCGTTAAATGAAGTCGCTACCGATTTCATAGCTAAATTATCCCGAATTTCATTTAATTGTTTCTGTAGTCGAACTACCTCATGCTCATTATCTTTAATTATATTGTTACAAGAATCTACATTATGTTCAATAATTTTCACTTTTTCTGTTACCTTGTTTTCGAACAATGACAATTTGTCATCGACATTTTTCGTATGTAAGTCAATTCTGGTAATCATTTCCCTATCTTTAATTTTTCTCTCACTCGAAAATGATTCAAAATACTTCGCGGTTTCTTCCACTTCCCGTTTGATTGTTAATTCGACTTTACTGAGTTTATCTCCCACATTGTCTACCCTATCTTCAATTTCGTCTGTTCGCTCCTCCAAACTGGTTTTCGTCTCTTTCATTTCCGATCTGATAGTTGAACATTCATTAAAGAATTCCTTAGCCAATTGGCTATTTTCTTTTAAAAGCTTCTCTTCTAAATCAGACACTTTCTTTTCCATACTTTTCGCGTTTTCTGTAATTACATTATTCAAAAAACTAAATTGTTCGGAAGATTGCTTATTCAAACAACTAAACCATTTGTTCAAAGTATCGAATTGTTCAGCATTCTGAGTTAACAGTAATTCCAACATGGCGGACATATCTAATTCTTCAACCTTTCCTTCCGATTTTTTACCTGCCATTTCTGTACTAGCACTTGCTTGAACACTTTCGATAGACTTTTTATCCCCCTGTTGATTTTGTTCCAACTCGTCTGTCACGGTCATTTTTAATCGAATTAAGAAACTCTTGCTCCGACAAAACGCCCAAAATGTCAACAATACAAATAACTTAATAGGTGTACTTATCTCGTTTTTCCGCGTGGTCCCACGTCCGTTATTATTTACTTTTCTTATTCTTGTTGGGTTGTTACTTCCATTTGTCAGTAGATTATATTTCCTTTCATTCAGATCCTTCTCGTCTTCTTTCTAATACATTATTAGTCCATACCTGTTAACATAAAACGAGTATCAGTCCAATAATGCAATGGATCCCGGACGAGACCCCCATTAGTAATGTACCCTCTTTCGTCCGGGGTGAAAATCAAATATCAAGCGACAATCTTTCAATTCATTTAAATGCTATTTCAAACCCTGAGATTATGATGATCAATTGACGACACCCCGCCAGCTTGGGTGGTCTGTATCTACAACAGACGATGTTAAGCTTAATATTTAGACAAAAGAATGATACATCACAGAATATTAAAACTAATTAAAATACCTTACCTTTAGATGCTGAATTTGGTCTCATTGTCTTGATTCTGGCCATGGTGCGTTCCATCCATCGAACATTGTTAATATTAGGTCTGGGTCTTTGTGCGCTAATGGAAACTGGTACTCGCTTTTTGTTTTACTATTGATTCTTCATTTTTATTAATTTAACTTTTTCACAATAATTTCCATCTTCATATCACATACTATTTATAGATACTCTCTATATAAGACGACAGACTTCCTTCCGTACTCCCATCAACAGACCACCTCACAAAACCACGCTCTCCCCACAACAGTCCAACTACCTCACTCCAACAGTCACCTTAACAATGTCCGACTCTCTACCTTTCACACACGAATGTCTTTGGCTCACACTGGTTCCAACATATTCTCCAGAAATAAACAAATAAAGATCACATTATAGAATAATATAATAAAAAAGATTTGGGCAAAATTAAATACTACATACAATAATATTAAATAAAAAAATCATAGAAATGAAATTGGAGCACTGACCCTGCAAGGGCAGATGCGACTATAAGGGTGGTATCGCACTCTTCAGTAGTCCTTTACATTACATCATGTACGAGAAAGAAGGGGGAGAGGGAGAGGAAGTTAGTGAATTAAAGTGGTCAGCTCAAGATAAGTGGCCTGCCTCAAGGTATCTAAATGGTGCAAATGAAGATCACTGAGATTGTATGCATTTGCACTGCTATTGCTTGCAGCATAGGATGAAGGGGAATCCAGTCGCTGACCACATCTTTGTGAAACTATGTAGGGATCCCTCCAGATCCCCCTCACAGCCAGCACAGGTCCATAAGAATGCACGACAACCACGGAGTATTGTGGAATTGTCATCAGTGAAGTGTGTTTCTTACAGATCAATGCAAATTGCAGGAGAGGAGGAAATAAGGGTTTTTAGTTATGATATGCGACAGTAATATCCACTATATCTCCATCTGAACAATCACATTATGGGTGTCCAGGTTAGAGTTGGAGGGGCCAGGATGACAGGTCATGCCCCAGGATCATTGCCTGTCACCAGTGGGAGTGGAACCACATCAATGAACATTGGTTAAGAATCCTACAGCATGGGGGGGGGGGATCTGCACCTTTGGCTTCACCAGAGTAGCCTTTGTCCTCCTCCTCCTCCTCTGCAGCCTCTGGTGACTGGGATTCTTGCAAGGGCCTTTCCATAGCAAGCATGGGGACAGATGAAGAGCAGGCAGACACTGGGCCTTTGATTGGTGGGGTTTTGGGGAGAGGAGTTCCGAGAGGGATCCCTGCAATCAGTAGGCAGCAGAGGAGGAACTTGCTCCTCTAGTTGGATGTGGGCAGTGGTTCTTGAAGATGGTGCGATGGGAACCACAAGAGAGGAGGGCAGAGGGAGAACTGGTCTGGGAAAAATTGAGGTAGTGGTAGTGATGGCTTTGACTTTTGCATAATTGGACATCACCAGGATGTAGGCATTTTTTTATTTATATTTATTTTTTTACATTCCTCAGTACATGAAATATGGGCAGTAGATTTATATTTCTGTATTTACTTTCTTTCCTTGAAGACTGGGCAAACCAGTGAACATGGAGGATTGTGTTCCATGTAATTGGCACACAAAGGAGGTTGTTCATAAGGACTGCCTGCATGGAGCAATCACCCACAGTTAACACATTTTAGGTCTGGCATGCAGCAGGATGATCTATGACCACAGTGCAAGCATTGAAAGCACCTCACGGATGCTGGGGTGTAAGGTTTCACATCGTACCTGTAAACTATGACTTCAACTTTTTCCAGGAGGACCTCTTTGGATGTGTGGGGTAAAATGTATACCCCAACGCTCAAGATTAACTGGTAGCTCCTCATGTGTTTGGAGTGTAATGTCTCAGTGGAGATGATTGCTTGGACCATGTGTAAAGTTTTGTGTGGAACAACGGCCACTGGTACCTCACCGAGACATTCGCAGACCTGAAGAGCTGTAAGATTGATGATCCCTTGGGCATTTTTCATAACAACTCAGATTCTTCAAATTTATCTTCAATATGCTCCACAAAACATAATGGCTTTGTTGCACTAAAAGTATCCCCACCAGTTTGTGTAGATACTAAGTACTGAATAAACTGTTTCAGTGCTGGATGTCTGACTTGCCCCTCCTACCATGTGGTACAGGTGATAGGAAAATCAGTAGGATTGTAACAGTCTGCATTGTAATTGAGAATGGTCATTGTTCTGGTATAATTTAATACATTTCATGTGCAAAATGTCTCCTTGCTTACACCTGCTAATGTCAATAGTTTCCCCACAGTCATCACCCAGCTGCAGCCAAAGCCATCTAGCACTATGGTTGTTGCCATGAATACTATCGTTTCAAGAGACAGTCATCTACTCCCTGTCATGTGTGTGGAGCTAGCAGCTCGAGTGTGTTGTGCTGTCAGGAGGCTCAACTGAAACAGTACATAATGACCCCACCATGTCAGAATGGCTACAGCATTCGATTTGAAGCGCAAATAAAAGCCTACTCGGGTATTGTGTGCAAGTGAACCTTAACACTGCATACAATGGCGCTACTGAAGGTATTCTTCTGCCAGTTTGTCCACAGTAAAGAAAAATTAGAAAAATGATGTCAAACCCAGAAGGGAACCACAAATAACTTCAGCCAAATGAAAGAATATTGCAAAAAAGGAAGGCAGAACCTAGGGAAGAGTCAGGTCCAAAGGCTGCCACCATGAGAAAGAGAAGGAATGGTAGCCAAGAGATGAGAAATTGCAGCATTAGAGAGGAAGGAGGTGCTGCAACATCTTGGGTCTCTGTGTTCATATTCATGAAAGTCATGAGTCCCCTGAGGGGACAACTGTTGCAAATTTAATTCAACACATTGGCTTACTTCTTCAACAAAATGATGCCGTTGGTAATGACAAATGTATCTTTGTCTCATACAAGTTACGTCTACTGAACCCCACTTCACAAATGCCCGAGACCTTCAACCTACTTCAAAGTTTTTCTTCTTCATTCCTTTTCTTACTATCCTACAATATTTCATTCTCCCTTGTACATACTGACCAACCTGATTCTTGCTGGAAGCCTTACTTGCACCTTCCTTCTCATTCATTAGCCAATGACAGACAAAAAAAGCCTTCACCAATTCCCCATACCATTTCATTACTAATAGGGTTCTTTATCTCCTTTATGTCTTCTAGATCACCATCACCATCACCATCACCATCACCATCACCATCACCATCACCATCACCATCACCATCACCATCATCACCACCCTTCCTAATAGGTTCTAGAATGAATTGTTCCGCACCAGGTAGGGTTGATAGAAGAGATAGAGAAGATCCAACGGAGAGCAGCGCGCTTCGTTACAGGATCATTTAGTAATTGCGAAAGCATTACGGAGATGATAGATAAACTCCAGTGGAAGACTCTGCAGGAGAGACGCTCAGTAGCTCGGTACGGGCTTTTGTTAAAGTTTCGAGAACATACCTTCACCGAAGAGTCAAGCAGTATATTGCTCCCTCCCACGTATATCTCGCGAAGAGACCATGAGGATAAAATCAGAGAGATTAGAGCCCACACAGAAGCAGACCAACAATCCTTCTTTCCACGTACAATACGAGACTGGAATAGAAGGGAGAACTGATAGAGGTACTCAGGGTACCCTCCGCCACACACCGTCAGGTGGCTTGCGGAGTATGGATGTAGATGTAGATGTAGATCCAATACTTCCATCCCTAACTCATAACTTTCCTCATTATTCTTAAGGATTTTTTATCCATTTTTCTCACTACTGATTTCCACTAATGTAAAAGCCGACATCTACCTCCCCCCCCCCCCCCTCCCTCTCTCTCTCTCAAATGATATTTTTCTATTTTTAATTAGAATTGACTTCCTTTGGAACAGTAGTCGGGTGAGAGGTAGACTTCATTTCAGAGAGCCCTTCACATAAAATAAAATAACTTTTTAGTATGTTTGTCATTCTCAGTCTCTTGTAATATCCTCATTGAACCATCTTGTCACCTACTCGGGTCGTAAGCATGTTCACATCCTGATTTGTCTCTGAGCTCAATTATAAGCTGTTCTCTCTAAATTTTGCTTCACTGTACCTGGCAATTCATACTTCCACACAGAGCTTTGTGGAGGATACTGAATCAAATTCAGTAACCTACCATCTGCTACTTTTCCCTTGCCACCCTCCCTAGTGGATATTTCAGATCATTCAATATTTGTTGAAATACTGCTAAAAATTGTGGTCATTTAGAAGGTTTCTTATAGAAACAGGTCCAGAGCAAAGTCCAATTTTTCTCATAATCCTTTTCATCTTTATCAGCCTACGAGTGATATTTTGCAGCCAACAGATGTTTAATTTTACAATCTGTAAAAAAAATTTCCAGATGCATCAGTCATGAAATGACATTTTATCATACAAAAATCCTCTTTGGCTTTCCCACTTTGGGAAAATAACCTTTCCCCGAAACACAAATTTTAGCTTTACTAGAAGCTGCCCCCAATGTACTAGTTGTGTAAGGAAAATAACACTGTGAACAATCTGGCAATGCTGTCTTGTTCTACTTGTGAAGACTAGCGCGTTCATTCCTTCCAGATGCTCAGTCTGAGTCTTAATTCCATGCAGCCATTATATGGTTTTTGAGAGTGCCATCAATGAAGTTATGTTACGAAAATGGAACAGAGGAATTCGAAGTAATATTATGCCATCAAGTTCTGTGTTAAACTTAGGGAATCTACAAGTGTGACCTCTGGAAACAGGCCTATGGGAAATGTTCTTTATCAAGGACACAAGTTTTTCACTGGCAAGAATAATTTTTGGAAGGCCAAAAACACAGTGGAGATGAACATCACTCGGGGAGATATTCAACTTCAAAAACCAATTAAAAATATCTGATGCTTGCGTGTTCATGTGAGATCAGGTCAACATTTAACAGTACAGGGTGCATAAGTGGACAAGGAAAAAAAATTCCGGATTTCCCGGTAAAAAAACACTTTCTCTCGGGTGAAAACATACTTTTTCCCTGTTAACTGACAGTATACTTTCTCTCGGAACTGTATAAATTATCAGTCCTTTGAATGATTATGGTTTTATACACGGGCGTAGAATTTCCGGGCGCTATCTAAAACTAAACACAGGAAAAAAACAAGTTTTGGAAAGATCTTTGATGTGCAGCAATATGTACGCTACATATTTTCGTATTACGAAAGTATGAATTCAATTCCGCCAAACACTGCATGTTACTTTCCGAAGCACTGAAATTGAGATTGTTGTTGTTGTGGTCTTCAGTTCTGAGACTGGTTTGATGCAGCTCTCCATGCTACTCTATCCTGTGCAAGCTTCATCTCCCAGAACCTACTGCAGCCTACATCCTTCTGAATCTCCTAAGTGTATTCTTCTCTTGGTCTCCCTCTACAATTTTTACCCTCCACGCTGCCCTCCAGTACCAAACTGATGATCCCTTGATGCCTCAGAACATGTCCTACTAACCGATCCCTTCTTCTGGTCAAGTTGTGCCACAAACTCCTCTTCTTCCCAATTCTATTCAATACCTCCTCATTAGTTATATGATCTACCCATCTAATCTTCAGCATTCTTCTGTAGCACCACATTTCAAAAGCTTCTATTCTTTTTTTGTCTAAACTATTTATCATCCGTTTTTCACTTCCATACATGGCTACACTCCATACAAATACTTTCTGAAATGACTTCCTGACACTTAAATCAATACCCGATGTTAACAAATTTCACTTCTTCAGAAACGCTTTCCTCGCCATTGCCAGTCTACATTTTATATCCTCTCTACTTTGACCATCATCAGTTATTTGCTCCCCAAATAGCAAAACTCATTTACTACTTTGTCTCATTTCCTAATCTAATTCCCTCAGCGTCACCCGATTTAATTCGACTACATTCCATTATCCTCGTTTTGCTTTTGTTGATGTTCGTCTTATATCCTCCTTTCAAGACACTGTCCATTCCATTCAACTGCTCTTCTAAGACCTTTGCTGTCTCTGACAGAATTACAATGTCATCGGCGAACCTCAAAGTATTTATTTCTTCTCCATGGATTTTAATACCTACTCCAAACTTTTCTTTTGTTTCCTTTACTTCTTGCTCAATATACAGATTGAATAGCATTGGGGAGAGGCTCCACCCCTGTCTCACTCCCTTCCCAACCACTGCTTCCCTTTCATGCCCCTCGACTCGTATAACTGCCATCTGGTTTCTGTACAAATTGTAAATAGTCTTTCGCTCCCTGTATTTCACCCCTGCCACCTTTAGAATTTGAAAGAGAGTATTCCAGTCAACAGTTTCAAAAGCTTTCTTTAAGTCTACAGATGCTGGATACGTATGTTTGGCTTTCCTTAATCTTTCTTCTAAGATAAGTCATAAGGTCAGTATTGCCTCACGTGTTCCAGTATTTCTACAGAATCCAAACTGATTTTCCCCAAGGTTGGCTTCTACTACTTTTTCCATTTGTCTGTAAAGAATTTGTGTTAGTATTTTGCAGCTGTGGCTTATTAAACTGATTGTTCGGTAATTTTCACATCTGTCAACACCTGCTTTCTTTGGGATTGGAATAATTATATTCTTCTTGAAGTCTGAGGGTATTTCGCCTGTTTCATACATCTTGCTCACCAGATGGTAGAGTTTTGTCAGGACTGGCTCTCCCAAGGCCGTCAGTAATTCCAATGGAATGTTGTATACTCCGGGGGCCTTGTTTTGACTCAGGTCTTTCAGTGCTCTGTCAAACTCTTCGCGCAGTATTGTATCTCCCATTTCATCTTCATCTACATCCTCTTCCATTTCCATAATATTGTCCTCAAGTACATCGCCCCTGTATAGACCCTCTATATACCCCTTCCACCTTTCTGTTTCCCCTTCTTTGCTTGGAACTTGGTTTCCATCTGAGCTCTCGATGTTCATGCAAGTGGTTCTCTTATCTCCAAAGGTCTCTTTAATTTTCCTGTAGGCAGTATCTATCTTACCCCTAGTGAGATAAGCCTCTACATCCTTACATTTGTCCTCTAGCCATCCCTGCTTAGCCATTTTGCACTTTCTGTCCATCTCATACTGTATTTATTTTCCCCATTCCTGTCAATTGTTCCCTTATGCTCTCCCTGAAACTCTGTACAACCTCCGGTTCTTTCAGTTTATCCAGATCCTATCTCCTTAAATTCCCACCTTTTTGCTGTTTCTTCAGTTTTAATCTACAGTTCATAAACAATAGATTGTGGTCAGAGTCCACATCTGCCCCTGGAAATGTCTTACAACTTAAAACCTGGTTCCTAAATCTCTGTCTTACCATTATATAATCTATCTGAAACCTTTTAGTATCTCCAGGGTTCTTCCATGTATACAACGTTCTTTCACGATTCTTAAACCAAGTGTTAGCTATGGTTAAGTTATGCTCTGTGCAAAATTCTACCAGGTGGCTTCCTCTTGCATTTCACCTACTATGTTTTCTTCTCTTCCTTTTCCTACTGTCGAATTCCGATCACCCATGACTATCAAATTTTCGTCTCCCTTCACTACATGAATAATTTCTTTTATTTCATCATACATTTAATCAATTTCTTCATCATCTGCAGAGCTAGTTGGCATATAAAGTTGTACTACTGTAGTACATGTGGTCTTCGTGTCTATCTTGGGGCCACAATAATGTGTTCACTATGCTGTTTGTAGTAGCTTACCCACACTCCTATTTTTTATTCTTTATTAAACCTACTCCTGCATTACCCCTATTTGATTTTGTATTTATAACCCTGTATTCACCTGACCAAAAGTCTTGTTCCTCCTATCACCGAACTTCACTAATTCCCACTATATCTAACTTTAACCTATCCATTTCCCTTTTAAATGTTCTAACCTAGCTGCCCGATTAAGGGACCTGACATTCCATGCCCCGATCCGTAGAACGCCAGTTTTCTTTCTCTTGATAACGACGTCCTCTTGAGCAGTCCCCACCCGGAGATCCGAATGGGGGACTACTTTTCCTCTGGAATATTTTACCCAAGAGGACGCCATCATCATTTAATCATACAGTAAACCTGCATGCCCTCGGGAAAAATTACGGCTGTAGTTTCCCCTTGCTTTCAGCCGTTCGCAGTACCACAACAGCAAGGCCGTTTTGGTTAGCATTACACGGCTAGATCAGTCAATCATCCAGACTGTTGCCCCTGCAACTACTGAAAAGGCTGCTGCCCCTTTTCACGAACCACAAGTTTGTCTGGCCTCTCAACAGATACCCCTCCGTTGTGCTTGCACCTACGGTACAGCTAGCTGTATCGTTGAGGCACGCAAGCCTCCCCACCAACAGCAAGATCCATGGTTCATTGGGTGATTTGGGGTGGGGGAGGGGGGGGGGGGGGGAGAAGAGAGATTGCGATGTGCTTTTGTTTTGTAAGCCAGTCACAGCTCATGTCACATGATCTCGCCAGCCGATTACAGCGGCTATTCAAAGCCTAGGACATATGATGTAGTCAGCCAATAGCAACATCACTGGTAAGTAGCACGAACACACAAACAGAAAAAGTTGACAGTTTAAAATTAATTAACATAGTGTTGCTACATGAAACGTAAAGCTTTCACATGTAATATTGGTCTATAAGATTAATACGCTGTAAGAGAAGCTAAGCTTTCACATACATTGTTTATCTTTTATGAGTATTACATTTAAGATACATCACACAAATGTACCAGTAAAATTTTAAATAACAACATAAATTTCTGATCTTCTGGGCTTGAAATTCATCTAAATGGCTTGTCATAGAATAGTTGATTTTTAAATGAGAGCGGAACGCTCTGTGATTTAGGAAATTCATCGTACATTCTTGCACACAGTTCCGGTGTAACTGCCAGAATGGTACTTTGATGGTAATGTTTTTCAAACGACCATTCGGAATATTTTCCTGCAACCTGTAAGAAATAGGTTCATTTCTGCAGTTGCCAGAGAGCGCCATATGACAGGTGTCACCGTGCTTGCGCAGCTACGATGTCGTAGGGAGCCCGTATGTTCATACATGTAAAACATTAAAAGATCTTACATGTCATAAAAGAAACAAGACGTCAGAGGATACTCCAAGAACATCGGAATTTCATGACCCATACTAAAATGGGCACATTTAAAGTGCACATTTGTATGCCCAGATTCCCAGCGAAGTAGGCCACGACCTGATATTAAGTTTTCAATGTGGTTTTTGGGATGTAAATTTTCTTGGAGTACCTGCACTGTGTTATTTCATATTTGGTTCTTTATTATGGCATAATGCCATATGTGCTAGCAGTTGAAAAAGTGCACTTGAAATGCAGCGAACAGTGTGTGGAATTAAACACTTCGTTTCAAATACATTGTCTGCCTCAGCGGGAAAGATTAATAAAAGAAAATTTCTTTAGCAAACCGACAAAACCGGCTTCATTGTTCTGCAAGGCAATCAATGCTTGACTGTCAGAAAGTTGGAAATAAAATAAAGTCTGCAACTAGTAACACATTTTAGCCTTCCGTAATTATGTGAATGTATTTTAATTCACTCGATAGCTTCCGGCTACAGAAATCTGTTTTGTTTTCATTTGACATGAGAGCAGAAAAGGAAGAGGAAACAGCAAAATCACTAAATGTGAACACGGGCCACATGGAGACTACCCACTTCCCCCACTGTAACTCAGACTACTCTCAGCATCAGCCCCGGATCTACGATATTTCTGAACCAGGGCAATGCCCCGCCACTCGAGCGTTTGAGATAGGACGTCTAAAATTTAAAAAACCAAATTTTCAAAAATATATTCATTTTGTAGTGCACATCTTTCTGAAGAGTTTGATGCATAAAACATGCGTTCAAGGAAATGTTAACACGTGTTATTTGGTTTGCCAAAGTGCAGTCCCTCACCTCCTCACACAGCATCCTTCTATCATATGTCACTGTACTTCTCTGTGTGGAATTGAAAGGTGTACATGTTGTAATGGATGCCATTAAACCATATTCAGGACAGTGGAAATTAAAATGTCCTGTGGTGTCTCTCATGCTTACAGTCGGCCGGTTTGACATAATGTCCCTCTTTTTTAAAAATAAGGAACTCTTCAGAAAATTTGCAATCTTTATTCCCTATCAGTTAACAACTTGCTGCTTTGTGTGACATAAAATTAAATATAGGGTACATAAACCCAGTAAAGACACGAGACAAGCAAGACAGTACACATTTCTTCAATCCTTAGCTCCCAGAATTTTTTCTCTCTAATCTTGCTACAGCTTTACATGGCGTGCTTTCCTTACTGCGAAAGAATCCATTACCTCAATGATCGCCAAACGTTTTGCTACATGAAAAGTCGAAATGTCATTTTGTCATACTGAAAAAGCTGTTAATACAAATAGGACCCAAGTCTGGTGTGGTTTCCCAATCTGATTACGTCTATTTCGTCACTGTCTGCTAGATAAAACAAAATAGGCCTTTCTAATACTGCAACAATTGTAACACACATCAAATAAATGAGACTGTTTTGGCACAAGCGGTCTTCTTTGTTACGACAGACTATAATTCACAATGTACCAATATCAAATGCCTATTAGACCTACTACAAGCAAAAAGCTTTATGTTAGGAAATAGTTTCACACTTCATTTTTCCCGGTTTTCTCCCGGATGAAAAAATTCTTGGGTGTTTTCCGGATCTCCCGGTTGTCCCGGTTCGTATACACCCTGAAGGATGAAGGGTGACTAAACACTTTCACCGTACATACAATTTTGACAAAATTTTGCACATGCGAAAGGCTTGTGTGCAAAAACCTCACAGTTGAGGAGCAAGACAATCTAAGAAACATGTGATTGATTTTCTAGAGAGGATTTCCAATGACCATGAATTGTTCAGTCGTGTGATCATAAGTGATGAACCCTGGATTTTTTAGTGCAATCCTGAGACAAAGTGAGGAGTGGCACACTGAGATCTCATCGACCGAAGAAAACTAGAATAAACTAGAATGAGCAAATCAAAGATCAAAACATGCTGATCTCTTTATTTTTACAGTAGGGGTATCATGCATAAGGAATCTGTTCCTCCAGGACAAAGTGTCAACCAAATATTTTACAGAGATACCCTTGAAAGACTCAGGAAAAGGGGTGAACCAAATGAGACGGGACACTGCAGACAAGTGGATGCTACACCGTGACAATGTCCTCTATCAAACATTCACATCTATCACGTGATTTTTTACCTAAAAAGGCATTCCTGTTGCTCCACAGCTCCCCTAGTAACTTAAATCCTTGTGACTTTTTTCTTTTCCCAAAATGAAAAAGTCTTAAAAGGACATAATTTTTGGACTCCAGAGAACATTCAAAAGAACGTGACCAGCATGTTAGAGGCTCTACCAGTCAAAGCCTTTCAGCACTCCTATCAAGGCAGGGAACAATGTCTCAGCAGGTGTATTGCTGCTGAAGGGAACTATATCTTCATCTATGTGATTACTCTGCTATTCACAATAAAGTGCCTGGCAGAGAGTTCAGTGAACCACCTTCAAGCTGTCTCCCTATCGTTCCACTCTCGAACAGTGCTTGGGAAAAACGAGTACTTAAGTTTTTCTGTGTGAGCTCTGATTTCTCATACTTTATTGTGATGATCATTTCTCCCTATGTAGGTAGGTGCCAACAGAATGTTTTCGCAATCGGAGGAGAAAACTATTGATTGATATTTCATGAGGAGATTCCATTGCAACGAAAAACACCTTTGTTTTAATGATTGCCACTCCAATTCACAGATCATGTCTGTGGCACTACTCCCCTATTTTGTGATAGTACAAAATGAGCTGCCCTTCTTTGAACTCTTTTGATGTCATCCGTCAGTCCCACCTGATGCAGATCCCACATAGCAGAGCAATAATTCAGAATAGGGCGGACAAGTGTGGTGTAAGCAGTCTCTTTAAAAAACCTGTTGCACCTTCTAAGTGTTCTGTCAATGAATTCCAGTCTTTGGTTTGCTCTACCCACAATATTATCTATGTGGTCGTTCCAATTCAGGTTATTTGTAATTGTAATCCCTAAGCATTTTGTTCAATTT
Organism: Schistocerca gregaria; assembly: GCF_023897955.1. Lineage (NCBI taxonomy): Eukaryota > Metazoa > Arthropoda > Insecta > Orthoptera > Acrididae > Schistocerca > Schistocerca gregaria. The sequence goes on from NC_064923.1 coordinate 414,227,128, forward strand.
ACAGCCTTAAGATTTCTGTTACTTATCGTGTAATGGAAATTTAGCAGATATCTTTTACTACTCATGTGAATAACTTCACACTTTTCTTTATTCAGGGTCAAGTGCCAGTTTTCGCACCATACAGATACCTTATCTAAATCATTTTGCAATTCTGTTTGGTCATCTAATGACTTTACAATACGGTAAATGCTTGCATTATCTGCAAACAATCTAAGAGGGCTATTCAGATTGTCTCCTATGTCGCTAATATAGATCAGGAACGATAGATGGCCTATAACACTTCCTTGGGGAAAGTCGGATATTACTTCTGTTTTACTTGATGACTTTTGGTCTATTACTATGAACTGTGACCTTTCTGACAGAAAATCATGAATCCAGTCGCACAACAGAGGTGATATTCCATAGACAAGCAGTTTGGTTAGAAGATGCTTGTGAGGAACGGTGTCAAAAGCCTTCTGGAAATCTAAAAATATGGAATCAATTGTTTTCTTCGAGGTATTTCATAATGTTCAAATGCAGTATATGTTCCAAAACCCTACTGCAAATCGACGTTAGTGATATGGGCCTGTAATTCAGCAGATTACTCCTGTTTCCCTTTTTGGGTATTGGTGTGACCTGAGCAGTTTTCCAGTCTTTAGGTACGAAACTTTCTGGGAGTGAGCGGTTATATACTTTCTGACACTAAGTGGTTGTATATAATTGCTAAATATGGAGCTATTGTATCAGCATACTCTGAACTGACTGGTATACAATCTGGACCAGAGACCTTGCTTTTATTAAGGATTTAAGCTGCTTTGCTACACCGAGGATATCCACTTCTATGTTTCTCATCTTTGGCAGTTGTTCTTGATTGGAATTCAGGGATATTTACTTCATCGTCTTTGGTGAAGGAGTTTTGGAAAACCATGTTTAATAAGTCTGCTTTGGTACTGTCATCAGTGACTTCACCTTTGTTATTGCGCAGTGAAGGTATTGATTGCGTCTTGCCACTGGTGTGCTTTATGTATGACCAGAATCTCTCTCGGTTTTCTGCCAGATTCCTAGACAGAGTTTCGTTGTGGAAATTATTAAAAGCATCTCGCATTGAAGTACATGATATATTTCGAACTTCTGCAAAACGTTGGCAATCTTTGGGATTTTGGGATCTTTGAAATTTGGTATGCTTTTTTTCATTGCTTCTGTAACAGCAATCTGACCCATTTTGTGTAACATGTGGTATCAGTACCATCACTTATTAATATGTGGTATATATCTCTCAGTTGCCATCAATACTATTTCTCTGAAATCATTCCACATCTTCTCTATGCTTACGTGATCAGGTCGGAAGGAGTGGAGACTGTCTCTTAAAAAGGCGTTACGAACATTTTTATCAGCTTTTTTAAATAGGTGTATTTTACGTTTCTTTTTGATGGTTGTAGGTGTTAAGGTATTCAGCCTAGCACCAACTGCCGTGGCATCACTAATCCCTATATTCGTTGTGATACTCCCTACTTGTCCAGGATAATTTGTTGTTAAGACGTCAAGTATGCTTTTGCAACTATTTACACTTCGAGTGGGCTCATGAACCAATAGTTCAAAATAATTTTCTGAGAAAGCATTCAGTACAGTTTAGGATGACATTTTATGCCTGCCGCTGGCTTCAAACTTATAATTTTTCCAGCATATCGAGGGTATATTAAAGTCATCACCGACTGTAATTTTTTTACTGGGGTACCTCTTTGAAATGAGACTCAAGTTTTCAGCAACTGTTCAGCAACTGCATCTTCTGAACTGGGGAGTCGGTAAAAAGATCTAATTAATAGTTTAGTCCAATTGTCAAGTATAACCTCTACCCATACTATTTCACAGGAACTATCTACTTCAATTTCACTACAAGATAAACTACTTCTGGCAACAATAAATACTCCACCACCAACTGTATTTAATCTATCCTTTCTGAACACTGTTAGGTCATTTGAAAAAAATTCGGTGGAACTAATTACTGGCTTTAGCCAGCTTTCGGTACCTATAGCTATTTGAGCTTCAACACTTTCTATTAGGACTTGGAGCTCTGGTTCTTCTTCAGTACAGCTACAACGATTTTCAATTATGGTACTGATCGTTTCTATTTTAATGTGTTTTTCCTGCCCCCCTTTTAGACTGATGTCCTTTCTGTGGTTTCCTGAGACCCTCTAGCCCAAAAAAACTGCCCAGTCCCTTCCACACAGCCCCCACTACCCATATGGGTAGCCACTTCCTGTGATTAGTGGACACCTGACCTATTATGTGGAACCTAGAAACCCACTACCCGTTGGCGCATGCCACGGAATCTGCAGCCTACATGGTCACAGAACTGCCCGAGCCTCTCATTCAGACCCTCCACTCGGCTCTGCACCAAAGAACCACAGTCTGTTCTGTCGACAGTGTTGCAGATGATGAGCTCCACCTTCGTCTCGCAAGCGAGATTGGCAGTCTTTACCATTTCCGCTAACCGCCTGAAACCAGAGAGAATCTCCTCTGATCCAAAATGACATGTCATTAGTGCTGACATGGGCCACCACCTGCAGTTGGTTGCACCCTGTACTCTTCATGGCATCCAGAGGCACGCTTACTACATCCGGAATGACTCACCCCGGTATGCACATGGAGTGCACACTGGCTTCCTTCCCCTCCTTGACAGCCATGTTCCTAAGGAGGCCCATTACGTTGTTGGAGCTCCCAACTATCAGCAAACCCACCCTCTGTAAAAGCCAAGACCTTGCGGGCCAGGAAGCTTCCTCTGGAACAGGATGGATGACTGCATCTGACTCAGAGACTTTGTCAGCCACAGATAACGCTCAAAACCTGTTCGTCAAATGAACCAGGGAGACCCTACAATTGGCCCCTCGGCAAGTCTTTCACTGCCTGCCAGACTTTGGAACGATCTCCCACTTGACCGTGGGTTAGGGATCAACCTCAGTGCAGGCAGTACCTGGGGTGGCCACAGCAGTGGACTGATTGGGGGATACATGGGATGTGCTAGATGTCCCTCGCATACCCGCGTCCGACCTCTCACAGTGATGCCTCTTGGCAGCAGCCTCAAGCTGTTCGACAGAAGCCAACACAGCCTGGAGCTGTGAATGAAGGGTCAACAGCTCAGCTCGTATCTGTACACAGCAATCACAGTTCCTATCCATTACTTAAGTCACTCCTGTTTGAAACTTGTAAAAATATACTTTCCTCAAACATCTCATAAAATTTCACAAACTTTGACTATATGGGTAAAATGACCTTAGACACGTTACCCACCTGTTCCTCGAAGCAAGGAGTGATATATGTCCATTTTGATTACATCCCATAATTTTAGCGGTATTAATTGTCCATTTGAAATACAGTGGTGTGCAAAATTTGAAGAGTAAAGTAACTTTCACATGATGTGTCACTGCAAATAACATAGCCCAATGATACAAAGAAAGAACTGCTGCAGCGTAGCACATAAGGAACAAAATAATACATGGTGAGACTAACAGGAGGCCTCTTTTGTTAAAATATGATAATTACACTGAAATCATCATGATTCATGATGGTCCCCTTAACATTACAAAATTTAAAATATTGTCCTTAATAGAGAGTATGATCACCAGGGACAGCAATGCATGACCTAAAACATGCTCCTGTTCTTGCCACAAGGTTTGTAAGGAGTTCTTGGTTTTTGCAACAGGACATTTCATTTCTCCGCCAGTGCAGTTCACAACTGCTGAATGGTCACTGGTGTAAGTGGAACTGCTGCAACATGCCTGTGCTTGATGGAATATAAGTTGGGGGAATGGGTAGGCCAGTCCATTCACCAAATAGCTTCTTGTTCCAAGGGCTTCTCCACCTATGCTTTCGACATGGTTAAAAACCAAGTCAGGCCTGAAGCCATGTATGGAAAGGTGCACATGGGGAAGCAGTACAATGTCACAATAATGTGGATTGGTGAGTGGACACTGTTCAAAGATTTGTAGATCAGCACGCTCACTCAACATTATGCCACCCCACACTGCAACACCTCAACCTCCAAAACAAAACCTCAACCACCAAAACAAAACCTGAACCACCAAAACAAAACCTGAACCACCAAAACAAAACCTGAACCACCAAAACAAAACCTGAACCACCAAAACAAAACCTGAACCACCAAAACAAAACCTGAACCACCAAAACAAAACCTGAACCACCAAAACAAAACCTGAACCACCAAAACAAAACCTGAACCACCAAAACAAAACCTGAACCACCAAAACAAAACCTGAACCACCAAAACAAAACCTGAACCACCAAAGCAAAACCTGAACCACCAAAGCAAAACCTGAACCACCAAAGCAAAACCTGAACCACCAAAGCAAAACCTGAACCACCAAAGCAAAACCTGAACCACCAAAGCAAAACCTGAACCACCAAAGCAAAACCTGAACCACCAAAGCAAAACCTGAACCACCAAAGCAAAACCTGAACCACCAAAGCAAAACCTGAACCACCAAAGTAAAACCTGAACCACCAAAGCAAAACCCGAAGCACCAAAGCAAAACCCGAACCACCAAAGCAAAACCTGAACCACCAAAGCAAAACCTGAACCACCAAAACACTCACGTTCGGCAATGTTTCTGGGTGCATTACATGTTCCCACTTCTCACCATGTGAGGGTGAGTCCAGATCACTATTGAGACAATCTGTTGTCATCTGAGAAGAGTATGCAACCTCACTCCTCATTGCTCCATTGCTTCACAATGACACAAAAGCTGCAAGTGAGTGGTCTCTTTGCCCAATGACCCATATGTTCCGTTGATGCCCACACATCGGCGGCAATGTTTGTTATGCTGTCAAGAGCATAGGGATATGCTCTTGGCAGCATAACAAATATTGGCGTCGATGTGTGGGTGTCAACAGAACATACTGTCGTTGGGCAAAGAGACTACTCACTTGCAGTTGCTGTGTCACTATGAAGCATGAGACCCAGTGCCTTGCAGTCTTGTTGAATGTGGTTTTGAGTGTGCCCATTGTTTGACATTGGTCCCTTCTTGTCTGTTGCACAATGCAGTGGTGATCTGCTGTTGTAGTTAACTGTATTCAGTCACCACCACTTCTTTGGGCAGCAGCACCTGTAGTTCACCATGGTCCCCACACATGTGAAACAATTCTGAGAGTAATACCAAACTCATAGGCTTCATTTGTCACACTTTGTCATCCTTCCAGTTCCCAAATGATTCTTCCATGTCTGAAGCCATCCAAATGTTGTGTCTAGGCCATGTTGTGTCTAGGCCATGTTGTAATGAAGACCACCACCACAGTGCACCATAACTGCTTGCTGAGTGACACACGTATTTTCATGTTCCTTCAACTCCTTCATGTTGAGGGGCAAACCTCACTTGGCACCCATGAGATCCAGCTTTCTGTGTATGACTGTGAGGCATCTGGCAACACTCAGCACAGTCATTCTTTTCCACCAAGTCGTCATCATCATCATACTTTAACTGCTGCATTAATTTGTTTAACTAGTCATTTCTTTTCTGCTCCTTGGCTACAGTTATATTTTCCATCAAAGATTTGAACTCTTTCTCACATTCTAACGTATTTACTATAAAAATATTAAATTCCTCCTCTTGCCCTATGCAAACAGTGTGTGATTTCATGCCTAATGGTAAACTGAATCATGTATCAGGATCTTCGCTCTCCCCACCCTTAATAGACAATCTCTGTATCACATTCCTGTACAAGTAAGTGTTCCATGAAGTTATTTACTAGGCATTAAGTTCTCTTAAGCACAATGGTCAGTGTAGACAGTAATTTTATGTCCATAAAGCAAATATTTAAATTTCCTTACTGCTAGACTACAGCAGAGTTTCCTTTCCCAGTATAGGATAATTTTTCTCACACTTAGTTAACATTCTACTCCCAAAAGCAATATTACTACAATTTTTGTTTTCAACCACATACCATCATTGAAACACTACACATCCTACTCAATATTTAACAAGTGAAATTCATGTGCCCCAATAATTTAGGATTATTAACTACTTCCTTTAACTGATGAAATCTATTTTGCCTTTCATCATTCTATAACCATGAAGCTTTCAATTTGAGTAAATAGTTTGTATTTGGACTGAACAATACTCTGTATGTAGTGCCTGTAAAATCCTTTCATTCCCAATTAAAACTTCAACTGACTTATGTTTTGATGTTGGACAATTTTAATACACATTGTTTTCTCTGGGTTTGACAAAACGCCCTTCTGAGTAATAACATGACCCAACAATTTTATTTCTCTATAACCGAAATGACCTTCAGAAAATTTTACAGCAAATCCATTTTGTATTAACCTTTCTGTAAAGAACAGCAGAGCTGATATGTGGTCGTTCCAATTCTTGGTAGCACCACTACATCTTCCACACATAAAAATACTTCAACCATAATTCCTTTCCTAGGGCTTGGTCTAAGAGACAAATAAATTCAGCTACAGATACATTCAGTCCGAAAGGTAACACTTCAAAATGATAAAATTTCCCTTCAAGTAAGGAAGTGGTATACTTTCTGCATTCTATAGCCAATCGCATGTGTTAATATCCTGACACCAAAGCTAGAGTATTCATATACTTAGCATTATAAAGCCTCACAAAAATTTCTGCCCTCTCCACCTAAATGATTTTATTTAAAGTTCACACCTCCAGAACTGACCATATACCACTATTTGGCTTTTTAATGAGTACCATGGGATGGTTGTAAGAACTGGCTGAATGCTCTATGATTCCCCAAAGTAACAGTTTTCTGAATTTCTGTCTAAAAACTTCCCTTACCCCATACACTATGGGACAGAGTTAATTCTCAACCTAACATGATACATCTATCATTCCATGATTCATCATGCAATCCATCCTGAGAAGTGCTAATAAACTGATGATGTCAGTCACGAATAATGACAGTTGGATAGTCACACCTGAGATCTCAAGTAACAACAACATACTTCCTTGTACTTTCATTCCTGTTACACCCTAAACCTGTACACTTATCATTGAGAAGGATGGACATCTCCACATATTCCTATTTCTCTCCCACAAACTTCTTTCCAGAAAACTAACTTGGCTTCCAGTGTCAAGTACAAAATTCATAGGTTCTCCCTCTATAAAGCTCTTCACCTTAAAATTGATATTTTCTGTTCAGGAATTCCCTTCTCCAGTAAGACATCATGTAGGTACTCTAAAAATTCACACTTATATGGGCATCAATCTTGAGAAGTACTGGGACTGAATCTTGATATCCCTCCTGATAAATTTCTTGAATGGTTAAATTGACCATGTTAGTATTACTTACATTACCCTCTTTCCAATGTGTTACTCAAGCCTTATATTGTTGTCTACCTTTGCAGTTCCGATTATCGTAATTATGTGAAACATTCACTGGGGAAAATCTTCCTTTTTGATATCTTCCATCAATTTATGTTATTTCTGTTTCTCTTATTCCACCAATCCAACCAATGGGTAACTTTTGGGTCAGGCCCTTCTTTCTGTTTATTTAAATAATCTATTTTATCCACCTAATTCAATAATGTTTGAGTCTGAGTCCATTTTTCTACTATCAGATGCTCCCCGATTGTCTGGCAGTCCAGTTGTTAGCACACTGATTAGGTTAAATTCACTAACCTATTATATAACAGCCTGGTTAAGATGGTATTCCATAAAACTATGATAGCCACCCCAACTGTCATTATAGTGTTGTGGACCAAACAACTCTAATCTTGAAACTTCCTGGCAGATTAAAACTGTGTGCCAGACCGAGACTCGTACTCGGGACCTTCGCCTTTCGCGGGCAAGTGCTCTACCAACTAAGCTACCCAAGCACGACTCACGCCCCACCCTCACAGCTTGCCCGCGAAAGGCAAAGGTCCCAAGCTTGAGTCTTGGTCCGGCACACAGTTTTAATCTGCTAGGAAGTTTCATATCAGCGCATTCTCCACTGCAGAGTGAAAATCTCATTCTGGGAACTCTAATCTTAGTTTCCTCTGCACATTTTTTACCAGTATTTGGCCTCCAACATTTTAGAGAGATCTTCAGTATTGATTCAGTACTAACTTTTTAAGAGTAAGCACTGCCCAGTGAGGAGCATCTCCATCTAAATGGCTAACTATAAATCTAATACTCCTTTGAGTATTCCATATGGCAGGCAAAGCCAATCACATTTGCTAATATTCTGACACCAAAGCTAGAGTATTCATATACCTAGCATTATAAAGCCTCACAAAAATTTCTGTCCTCTCCACCTAAATTATTTTATTTAAAGTTCAGAACTGACTGTATACCACTATTTGGTATGATTTTGAATAGATCACAGGGTGTACTTTGCCATTCGGTTTAAAACATGAGAATTCATCATGCCATATCCTATTCCCTCTAGCCAATCAAGTCTATTTTCCCTACAGGCTGCAAGATTTCCTTTATTATGGCAGCAATATGGTGCCACATCAACCCCATTCAGAGCTTCCTCATACTTCTTCCTTCTACACTACCCAGAGCCTCAACTAATAAGTATCTGCTACTTGAATTTCGTTCATTCCTATGGGCTTCACCCTTTCCAAAAGAACTTGCTTCTTCTAAGGGTACACTAGCTCCTTTCACTTTCTCAAATACCCACTCTTGAGTTCTCAAACTTGGCATTGAACACAATTCCTATGCCTTTTACTGTTTCATGTATTTGCCTTTTTCCCTGTTCTACTGCAAAAATTTATTGTTCTGGTGTAACTCAGCTTTGTTCTTACCTTAGATACCCTCACCAACTACTAGGAAAAACAAGAAACAACCACACCTACTACCTTATGATACCACTAATGTAACCTTCACTTAGTTACATCCACCAAAATCTAAAGTTCCACTACAAACAACAAATAATATAATTATTTATTTGTAAACTTAATCTAGTCCTGACTGGCAGGACAGCTGCTATGCTACTTCGTTGGCTCGCTGCACTATTGACTTATAAAGGGTGACAGCAGTGCGTTTGTCTCCCACTCCTGATCAGGTCAAGTGTCACACCATTACTCTTACAGGCTGACTTTGATCCTGTATTTGTTGTCTCCCCCTTAAGGTCAAGTCATCATTTTCTTCTTCCTGTACACAGACATCAAAAGTCATGTGATTCCTCCTAATATTGTGTTGGACCACCTCCTGCATGGCATAGTGGAGCAACTCTAGGTGCATGGACTCCACAAGTTTTTGGAGGTGTTTCAGGTGCAAGATTTTGTGCACAAACTGATCTCTTGATTGTGTCCCACAAATTTTCAGTGTGATTCATGTCAGGCAATCTGGGTGGCCCAATCATTCACTTGAATTGTCCAGAATGTTCTTCAAACCAATCATGAACAATTGTGGCCCGGTGACATGGCAAATTGTTGTTTGGGAACATGAAATCCACAAATGGCTGCAAATGGTCTCCAAGTAGCCAAACATAACCATTTCCAGCCAATGATTGGTTCTGTTGGATCAAAGGATCCAGTCCACTGCATGTAAACCCAGCCCACATCATTATGGAACCACCACTAGCTTGCACAGTGCCATGTTGACAACTTGGGTTCATGGCTTTGTGGGGTGTGCACCATACTCAAACTCTACCATCAGCTCTACCAACTGAAATTGGGACTTATCTGACCAGGCCACAGTTTTCCTGTCATCTATAGTCCAACAGATATAGTCACAAGCCCAGGTAAATAGTTGCAGGCGATGTCGGTTACCAAAGGCACTCACGTTGGTTTTCTGCTGCCACAGCCTATTTACGCTAAATTTTGCAACATTCTCCTAACTTACATTCGTCGAGGTATCACATTGATGTTCGCGTTTATTTCATGCACTCTATCTTGTCTGTTAGCAATGACAACTCTTGAGCAAATGCTGTTGCTGTTGGTCATTAAGTTAAGACCGTTAGCCACTGCATTCTCTGTGGCAACAGGTAATGCCTGAAATTTTATATTCTCGGCATGCTCTTGATGCTGTGCATCTCAGAACATTGAATTCCCTAACAATTTCTGAAATGGAATGTTCCACGAGTCTAGCTGCAACTACCATTCTGCGTTCAAAGTGTGATAATTCCTGTCATGTGGCCATGATCATATGATACCACCACCATCTGCGTTATGTACATATCATTATCTCATGATTTTTGTCATCTCAGTGTATATTGATAATAAATAGTTTCCTTAATATTATTTCCAGCATCAGGCAGGGTCATCAGTTTTGTAACAACCTGAAGTACTTTTGTAGTTTGTTCTTGTGTTAGAGAGATCAGTCACTAATATACCCTGGCCACATACTTTAATAAAAGTTAAAGCCTTACTGGTTTATACTTCTCTTACTTGGGTGAAAGATTTTAATCAGACTACTGCTCAATGATCTTAATGGTATACCTGTAAGCTTTAGTCTCAAGGAATTCTCCAGTGACTTAATGTCACATTATGTGATCATACTGTGATATTTCCTACTTTGGAACAATTCGTGTAGAAGCACACTAATTCTCGTCTTGTCCTTTGCGATAATTTTTTTTAACCATTTACCTTTCAACAGGGTCTATCAGATGTCCTCCTTGCTGTTTAATTCAGTTTATTTACGTAGTATTTATGTACAAGAGGTTGACAAAATTTTTGAACAGTTCAATCACTTGTTACCTACTCACAGCTGAAAAGCAAAGATGTTCGTCGCTCAACAGTCTGCGATGAAACATCCTTTGTACAAACTTTCTGTTGATCACTTTTTATCAACTGCTTTTACTAAGAAAGATTTATTCCTTTATATGAGAATATATGTTTATATTCTGTATCTAATCTACTTCTTTCAGCATGTACACACAAGGGGAGTTATAAGCACAGTAATTGCTGTTATTTCCACTTTAAGCTGTGGAAATTCCAAAGGCCATACCAGATATACCTTTTGTTTCATAACCACTCCATGCAGACGTTTATCTTCTTGACTGTTCCTACAGGAAACTGATTTTCACCGTATATCCTTTTGATATCTCCTTATTTTTCTGTCCGTTAAATTAATCTTGTCAAACCTCTCCCTCTTCAGGCATCAGCTACTGTCAATCTACTTTCTCCCACTAGTTTTTCCATAAAAATATCATGCAATATATGCTTAAATTTAGGCACCAATGAACTGAAGGTACTCCTTCAAACTGTTCAATGATTGGGTATCTTCAGGAGGTTATATACTTTCAACATATCAATTTCTGTGGCAAGACTTTCCTCATCCAGATAACCGTTTAATTCAGACACTTACTTTACCACTTCAGAATAAAGATTTGTTTTTTCTTTGATTGGGACTATGTTGTCATCAAAATTAAAAGTCCCCAACAGTGTGAATTTTATCACTGGCACTGTCTGATCAAATCAATGTAAACTAGCGGCTCACCATTTAGGTGTCACAAATTTATTTCAGACCAGACTAGCATCCAAAATTGCAACAGTTTCCCATTCTATATCAGTAATTCACACCTATTACTAGTTCTACAATCCATAGAGAGTGTAAGAAAGCAAATGCCAACCAAATTAAGTAACCAAATGAGTAAGCATATTTAGCCCCTATCCAAGAACATCTTTGTCTTTTGCAGATAGCTTCACAGCTCTTCCTTGTGGCCAGTTTCCTGGCTTTTGTGGGTAACAGCCAGCCACGGATTTTCTGACTCTTGTGTCTCTCTTGCATCCGATTGGTTCCAGTTCTCATTTCTCTTACCAATCTACAACACAATACATATTTCAGACTTCTCACTAAGAAAAAATGTATTAATCACTTCCTATTGGTCAGTAGTGGATATCATGTAATAACATTATACTTGTTGTGACCATTGTCACCCTCCCTGACGATAGGAGCACTCCATTTGAGCCCCAAGACGCTTTTGATTTGGAACAATCGGGGGAGCACATGTGGCTTTATCAAAAATACCACGGACACAGCTACCATTATCCCCCACTCTCAGTCACATGAGAACAAGGGTCCGCCCCTGGTAGCTGAATGGTCAGCGCGATGAAATCTCATACCTAATGGCCTGGGTTCGTTTCCCAGCTGGGTTGGAGATTTTCTCCACTCAGGGACTGGGTGTTGTGTTACCATCATCATCATCATCATCATCATCATCATCATTTCATCCCCATCGACATGGAAGTCGCCGACGTGGTGTCAACTCGAAAGACTTGCACAAGGCAAATGTTCTATTCGACAGGAGGCCCTAGCCACACGGCATTTCCATGAGAACAAGGGAAATCACCTTGCTGCAAACAAAGTGATCTTCGAGATAAATTCAATGTGTTATATAGTACCTGCAAGAATGATTCATATTATGAACCTATATTAATTTTAAAAATTCAAAGAAAATTGTTAAATGATGACAAAATTTTCCATGAAAAACTACTACTAATATGGCGATTCATACTTACAAACCAAGTGATTAAGCCATCAAACAATTTTAAAAAACTTGTACCTTATCTGCTTCCTGTTCACTTCAGCATTTATTGTATGAGAAATATCAGTGATGGGTATAAACAGGCAGCAAGATAGTTTCAATAAATTTAAATTATTAAAGTAATTGTTCATTTATTTATACAAAAATTATTATTAGACTTTTAAAACCAATCTAAAATTGATACACTACACCAGATTGTAGAAAAAAATATCATATTTAAATAAATGCATAAATTTTGAAAATACTATACTAAAACCAAACAATCGAAATTTCAGGATGGAATAACAACAACAATAGACTGCTACTCACCATATAGAGAAGGGGCTGAGTTGCAGACTGGCACAACAAAGAAGACTGCTAAAAATAATTATGAGCTTTTGGATGAAGTCATCCTTCCAACTAAGAAAACACACACACACACACACACACACACACACAAGCACAACTTACAAACACATGGCCGCTGTCTGTGGACACTGGGCCTGAATGTGATTGCAGCTGCACCTGCATTTAATGTGAGCCACAGTCTGCTGGGTGCTTGGTGAGGTAAAGGGGAGACATGGGAGATGCGACAGGGATGGATAGCAGGGTAGTGTCCGAGGAAGGCACTGTGCTGCCTGTTGAAGTGTGCTGGGATGTGTTGGGGACAGTATAGCGCTGCTAGGTGCCATACTGTGAGGCTGTGCTTGGGATGGGGGTGCACGGAAGAGGGAGGACGATAGACAGAGGGGAGAAGAGAGAATTAGAGATGGAGAAAAGACTAGTAGGTGCAGTGGTGAGAAAAAAGGCATGTGTAGTGCTGGACTGTAAGCAAGAAAGGGAATAAGTACATGTCGGACATGGACTACTGAAGACAGAGCCTTAGACTGGGCGTGGAGGATTACGGGAATAAAGGATATGTTGTAGGGAGAGTTCCTGCTTGTGAAAGTCAAAAAAGCTCGAGTTAGTAGAGAGAATCCAGATGGCCCAGGCTGTAAAGCTGTAACTGAAATGAAGCACATCATGTTGGGTGGCATATACAGCAACTGAGTGGTCCAGCTGTCTCTTGGCCAGTTTACTGGGAAGACACCTTGTTAATTTTCATGCCCACATAGAACATGGCACAGTGGTTGCATTTTAACTGATAGATTGCATAGCCCATTTCATAGACAGTACTGACTTTGATCAGGTGGACGGGGTTGTAACAGAACTAGAGTGGGTGGTAGTGAGAGCATATATACGACAGGTGTCTTGCATCTAGGTCTACTGCAGGGACAGAAACCTGAGGCAATGAGTTTGGAGCAGGGGAGGAGTAGGAATGGGTAAGGTTATTGTATAAGTTTGGTCGGTGGCAGAATGCCACTGTGAGAGTGGTGGGACAGTTATTCCTTATTTCAGGGCGTAAACACTGCCCGACTCTGTTCACTCCACTCAACTGTGATCCTCCCCCACTGCTCCCGATTCACCCACTGTGAACTTTTCAGAATTTTCTAATCCCAAATCTTGCTCACTGTAACTCCCCCAACTTTTCAACATGGAAACCAACCTTACATCAGCAGAAAGAACTGTAATCCTCCACCTAAAAACTGATGTTGACGTTCTAATCCCATCTGCTGATAATGGCTCCACACAGAGATTATTAACTGCAGCGATCACCTGCTGGACTCCATCAGCTGTCAGTTAAGTCCATCTGCAAACCCTGCCGCAATCCTCAAATCCAATAGCATTCAGCACCTCCCCAATGAGCTCTCTCTCTCTCTCTCTCTCTCTCTCTCTCTCTCTCTCTCTCTCTCTCTCTCTCACACACACACACACACACACACACACACACACAGCTCTCCTACATGCTTCCTAAAGTTCGTAAGTTCATAACCCCAACAATCTATTGTGGCTGGTTACTGTCGTTCCACTGGGAAAATTTCTGCTGTCGTGAGCCAACACCTTCAGCTTATTATTATATTTCCTCCACTGACACTCCACAGTTCCTGTTTCTTTACCATCCAGTGTCTTTCTTATCACTGTCAATGCTATCTCTCCCTACAGTAACATCCCCAATGTTCATCGCCTTGCCACTGTCCAATTTTATCTTTCCCAATGACCGACTGATTTCAAACCTATAACCTCCCTCCTGGCCACCATGAAAAACCATATTGTCACCCACAAACAAATCCATGGCACAGCAATGGGCACCCACTTGCCACCATTCTATGTCAACCTATTTATGGGCCACCTGGAAGAGTTTTTCCTTACCACCGAGAATCCATAACCTAAATCAGATACGAAGCCCACACCTACTACAGTAGTACAAGTTTATTTGCCAACAAGCTCTGCAGATGACGAAGAAATGGAAGAAATGTATGATGAAATAAAAGAAATTATTCAGATAGTGAAGGGTGATGAACATTTAATAGTCATGGGTGACTGGAATTCAGTAGTAGGAAAAGGGAGAGAAGGAAACGTAGTAGGTGAATATGGATTGGGGCTAAGAAATGAAAGAGGAAGCCGCCTGGTACAATTTTGCACAGAGCATAACTTAATCATAGCTAACACTTGGTTCAAGAATCATGAAAGAACGTTGTTATACATGGTAGAACCCTGGAGATACTAAAAGGTATCAGATAGATTATATAATGGTAAGACAGAGATTTAGGAACCAGGTTTTAAATTGTAAGACATTTCCAGGGGCAGATGTGGACTCTGACCACAATCTATTGGTTATAACCTGTAGATTAAAACTGAAGAAACTGCAAAAACATGGGAATTGAAGGGGATGGGATCTGGATAAACTGAAAGAACCAGAGGTTGTACAGAGTTTCAGGGAGAGCATAAGGGAACAATTGACAAGAATGGGGGAAAGAAATACAGTAGAAGAAGAATGGGGGAAAGAAATACAGTAGAAGAAGAATGGGTAGCTTTGAGGGATGAAGTAGTGAAGGCAGCAGAGTATCAAGTAGGTAAAAAGACGAGAGCTAGTAGCAATCCTTGGGTAACAGAAGAGATACTGAATTTAATTTATGAAGGAAGAAAATAAAAAATGCAGTAACTGAAGCAGGCAAAAAGGAATACAAACATCTCAAAAATGAGATGGACAGAAAGTGCAAAATGGCTAAGCAGGGATGGCTAGAGGACAAATGTAAGGATGTAGAGGCTTATCTCACTAGGGGTAAGATAGATACTGCCTACAGGAAAATTAAAGAGACCTTTGGAGATAAGAGAACCACTTGCATGAACATCGAGAGCTCAGATGGCAACCAAGTTCCAAGCAAAGAAGGGGAAACAGAAAGGTGGAAGGGGTATATAGAGGGTCTATACAGGGGCGATGTACTTGAGGACAATATTATGGAAATGGAAGAGGATGAAGATGAAGATGAAGATGAAATGGGAGATACAATACTGCGCGAAGAGTTTGACAGAGCACTGAAAGACCTGAGTCAAAACAAGGCCCCCGGAGTATACAACATTCCATTGGAATTACTGACGGCCTTGGGAGAGCCAGTCCTGACAAAACTCTACCCTCTGGTGAGCAAGATGTGTGAAACAGGCGAAATACCCTCAGACTTCAAGAAGAATATAATTATTCCAATCCCAAAGAAAGCAGGTGTTGACAGATGTGAAAATTACCGAACAATCAGTTTAATAAGCCACAGCTGCAAAATACTAACACAAATTCTTTACAGACAAATGGAAAAAGTAGTAGAAGCCAACCTTGGGGAAAATCAGTTTGGATTCCGTAGAAATACTGGGACACGTGAGGCAATACTGACCTTACGACTTATCTTAGAAGAAAGATTAAGGAAAGGCAAATCTACGTTTCTAGCATTTGTAGACTTAGAGAAAGCTTTTGACAATGTTGACTGGAATACTCTCTTTCAAATTCTAAAGGTGGCAGGGGTAAAATACAGGGAGCGAAAGGCTATTTACAATTTGTACACAAACCAGATGGCAGTTATAAGAGTCGAGGGACATGAAAGGGAAGCAGTGGTTGGGAAGGGAGTAAGACAGGGTTGTAGCCTCTCCCTGATGTTATTCAAGATGTATATTGAGCAAGCAGTAAAGGAAAAAAAAAAAAAAAAAAAAAAAAAAAAAAAAAAAAAAAAAAAAAAAAAAAAAACACCAGTCGGTATTAAAATCCACAGAGAAGAAATAAAAACTTTGAGGTTTGCCGATGACATCGTAATTCTGTCAGAGACAGCAAAAGACTTGGAAGAGCAGTGGAATCGAATGGAAAGTGTATTGAAAGGAGGATATAAGATGAACATCAACAAAAGCAAAACGAGGATAATTGAATGTGGTTATATTAAATTGGGCGATGCTAAGTGGATTATATATGGAAATGAGACAAAGTAGTAAAGGAGTTTGGGTATTTGGGGAGCAAAATAACTGATGATGGTCAAAGTAGAGAGGATATAAAATGTAGACTGGCAATGGCAAGGGAAGTGTTTCTGAAGAAGAGAAATTTGTTTACATCGAGTATAGATTTAAGTGTCAGGAAGTTGTTTCTGAAAGTATTTGTGTGGAGTGTAGCCATGTATGAAAGTGAAACATGGACGATAAATAGTTTAGACAAGAAGAGAATAGAAGCTTTCGAAATGTGGTGCTACAGAAGAATGCTGATGATTAGATGGGTAGACCACATAACTAATGAGGAAGTATTGAATAGGATTGGGGAGAAGAGGAGTTTGTGGCACAACTTGACCAGAAGAAGGGATCGGTTGGTAGGACATGTTCTGAGGCATCAAGGGATCACAAATTTAGTATTGGAGGGCAGCGGGGAGGGTAAAAATCATAGAGGGAGACCAAAAGATCAATACACTAAGCAGATTCAGAAGGATGTAGGTTGCAGTAGGTACTGGGAGATGAAGCAGCTTGCACAGGGTAGAGTAGCATGGAGAGCTGCATCAAACCAGTCTCAGGACTGAAGACCACAAGAACACAACAACAATCAGATTCACTGATGACATATTTGTGATCTGTAGGAAAAGGTGAGCACACCCTCTCCACATTCCTCAACACCTTCTCCCCCATTCACTTCGCCTGGTCTTCCCCAAACCAAGAAGCCACCACCATCTTTAACGTTGATCCACACCTCAACAATTGGTAAATCGGTTCCTTCAATACACATCAAACCTACCAGCCAGCATCAATACCTCCACAATCCCAGTCACCACCAATACCACCCATTCCATACCTAATACTGTATTTAGCAGTTTTCCTTTTTCCACCATATCCTTGCACACTCCCATAGGCCGCACATCATCTTCTCCCACTGCTACTGCACCATCTCTCCTCCTCCCCACCCTGTACCACACCTTACCCTCATCACCCACACCAGGTGAGATTCCTGCTCATGTCAGGTGCAGTCACACTTTGGGCTCAGCACCTGGAGACAGTGGCTGTGTGCACATCTACAGAGGTTAGTACAGTAGACTACTTGCCTCAGATGGTACAGTGGAAAATTGTTTTAGGAAACTTTGACAATTTCATGTTAGATTTCCTGCTCATGTTATGGTATTGGGGAGTTTCTAAGTATCTTATTGGGCAATTACCTTGAGCAGTTAACCAGAGAACTGGCTCTTTATCTTATACCTACTGGTTCAAAACAGGTCCAAACTTTTTGACTGAACTGACAGAGAGAAGGGAATTAGCGATCATAAGGCCATTTAGGATCACTCCATCTCTGAATAACCACTGCGAGCTACATCTTTCTGAATCTGCTTACTATGTTTATCACTTAGTCTCCCTCTACAATTTTCCCCCCTCACACTTCCCCTAAGACTACATTGGTGATCCCTTCATGTCTCAGAATGTGTCCTATCTACCAATCCCTGTGTGTGTTTAAATGAGAATGTATGTAGAAAGTTAAAATGTAATGTACAATACGTCTAAGATTGGTATGTACCGATTAAAGTTGTGAAGGATGGGAAAGGCGTTGTCGTGACACACATTGACTATAATGACACTGAAATAGACATGGCAGAGAGAAGATCAAAATTAAAGATGAAATGATATCCAGCATACATCCAGTACCTGGTCATATACCACATTTTCAATAAATTATGAAAATTTCAACAAATGCCTTTACTGAATTCATATGTAAGATATTCTAAACACAAATAAAATCACAATGCCTCCAAATCAACACACTATTTATTATTCATTCTAAAAAAAATGTTGCTCCTACTGAGCAAGAAGTAAATTGCGTTGATTGAACACCAATGTCTCTGCACTAAGAAGTAATCATTAGTTTCGCTTGTTTTCATAAATAAAGCCAGCCACATAGACAATTCTCACACTATACACATCACTGCATGGTGCTGATACACAAATTTTGGCATACTTTGTCACATTTTGGAACTGTTTCACTGTAGCTTACCGCTAAATATAAGAGTCACAATTACAATCAATTCAAACTGTCTTCAAATAATGGTCAAACATGTCTTGAGCTTCATGGGTCACAGTTGATTCAGTCTTGTCTCCTCTACTTCTTTTAGCATGCAATGGGAGATGAACTGCTACTGGTGGCAGATTCTTCGCAAAATTCCAATAGGACCTCCTAATGAGGTGTTTCAACTTCAACAACACTCAAATTGTACGTATTTTATCGTGGTCTGGAAAGTTCGCAATCAAGTAAATTGGACCGTCATTTGAGGAGATGAAACAACTTTCTAATTCAGCTTTTAAAAAAAAGCTCTGAGCACTATGCGACTTAACTGCTGGGGTCATGAGCCCCTTGAAACTTAGAACTAACTAAACCAACTAAACTAGGGACATCACATACATCCATGCCCGAAGCATGATTCAAACCTGCAACTGTAGCGATTGTGTGGTTCCAGACTGTAGCGCCTAGAACTGCTCGGCCACTCCAGCCAGCTTCAGCTTTCAACAAGGCCTTCAAGTGTGGTGATTATGGTGGTGGTGGTGAATGTGCATTTAGAGGCACTAAATTAATTGGTTATCAATCTTTCATTTCATGTGACATTCACGTAAACAGGAATAAAATGAGAAACAGAGAGTTGTCGGCTCCATGATCTGCGACTGTGTTGTCATGGTTGGAAAGATGCATAATAATACCTTTAGCCACACAGTTAGCAACGAGGTAAAACAAGGCAACTAAAAACTGTAGCTGGTCACTGATGAAAACACAAAGAAGGGTCATCATTGTCAGTACAAATAAGATGGCATGAGAAAATGCATACTGTACGGTCCAGAGAGTTAATTAGCTCAAACAGTAAGATAAATAAAATACATATGTGAAATTTTAAAAATGCGGACAATGTGGAGGGAGAAAGTAGACCACGGCTGCTCAGGACACATGCCGGAGCAAGGAGGACTCCCCCCAACGACAATCCCCAACACCGAACATTGAGGTGCATTAAATTTTGTTATAAAATCTGCTCTACCTTCAGGAAACTCAGGACTCTAGTAGATGTTAAGCCACTGTCTGCAAGTATCTGAGGTAGTTAGGTAGACAGGTTAACTGCTCATCACACGTCAGCTACCAGGGTGCACTGTGAGAATGTGGACTATTGTGAGATTACTAGCACCGCTGTATTGAGGGGAACCATCTTAATGAGTTAGTATGGCTGATGGTGGAGTATGACAGCATCTTTCTGAGAGACAAAAAGAAGTATGCCATGACTTGGTGGGCCCCTCGATTGCTCTCATCTTGTTGGCAATCATGGTAGCCTGCCGTTCTGTATCACAGTTTGTAACCTCCCCACAAAATATATTCCATAACCTCCCAACAGTAAAAACAATATAAATAATATTCTCATTTAGCGTAACTACCCAACAGTGAAAATATGTATAGCATTGACATTTAGCGTAACCTACCAACAGATAAATTCCGTAACCCACCAATAATACAATATGATTAACCTTTCAATAAAATTGTGACTCACTTATAACCTTTCAATAATTGACTGTCAATTTAACCTGGTAAATTTTGGACGTCAGCAGTGCTGTGTCATGGCCCTGAAAAATCATACTGAATAAATTGAAAACTCTTACCTCAGTCTTGTCGCCGGATAACGCATATATATCTGCTCCTATATGAAACTAAACTTTTCTGGCACAGCCCAGTGCAATGCTGGCAGATAGATTTGTCATGTATAAAAAGAAACAACAGATTTTTCGTTTCAATAATCGGGATGACCAAGGATTGGAGAAATTAGTAAATTCTTTAAATTGAAATGAATGATTGTCAAAAGTTACTTTTCATGAGAAAGATTATTATTAAGAGATTTTTTTTAAAAAAAACATTTACATGGGACTTGATATAACAATACTACATATGCGCGAGGCTGCTTTTACCTTATACTACAACGGTCAGGCTCCGCCATCGCTCCACCACTACACGCCCAGCCAACACTATACACCAGACTGCTTGCTAGCAACTACTTACTGCTACTGCCACACAGTTCCTAATGCAGTCAACATTGCTCTTTGGTCTCAGATTCTCTTACAGCTTACATATCACAGGCAGCGCGTGAGCAATCCATCGAAATTACATCTGCTCGAGTGCACTAGCAAATTCCCTAATCATGGACCTCTTACAAGTTTCAAAATTTGATGTTGCAGTTGCAATTGTATGTCTGTGATCAGTACTCTGAGTTCGCATTTGAGGGCCACTAACAAAGTCCATCCAAATAATAGGACTGGATACATACCACAAATGTACCGAGAAGAAACACTTTGAACACTAACAAGAGGATACAGTTTTCACTAATCCTGCTGTTCCTTTTGGGTCTATGTGATGGGAAATGGTTATAAATTTCGTTTCTTATTATTTAACTATCAAATCAGTTTATGAAATTTGGTGACTGTCTGAAAATACGAGGGCAATATGTGGTTAAAAAAGTTTTAGAATATTTTAAGTCATCTGGTCATAAACCTTAAGAGTTACATACATGATGTTCAGGTCAATGTGACCCAAGGGATTAATAAGAGTGCTCTAAAGTCAGATACCTTCTGGCTGTCTCATATACTATAGTAGTAATGACGTTCATTGTTCATATGCTTACTCTCAATATTCAAGAAGTCAACAAAGGCACTGAGTTTACAATAATGGACTTGTCACCTGTTCAAACTATCCATTGTTTCTGCCCATTTTGTATTCTTTACCATTTGTGATCAGTCTGAATTGTGACGACATTTCGATTACATCATTGACTTACGTCGAGTTGAGAGAATTAGCAAATAGCTCAACATATAAAGGATCACTTTCTGAGTTCAAAGATCATGTAAGTAATGCATCTGAAAGCAAGTGTTCTGATGACATTGATGACAGTCCAGAGCCTCTTCAAAGTAGTGTACAGACTTCTGTTTCTAAAAAAGAGAACAGAGAATGGCTGTTGCTACCACCAGCACAACATGGCCAGCTACCTGCTTCAAACATCATCAGCAGTATCCCGGGAGTTACCACGTATGCAAGCAACAGAATAAGTGATGTAAAAAATTCATTTGAAGTATTATTTTTCTGCAGCACTTCAGAATGAAATAATAGAGATTTCAAATATTGAGGCGCAACAAGCTTATGGTAAACAATGGAAAAACATTGATGAGTATTTTTAACACATACTTAGGACTTCTATTCCTTGTGGGTGTATATAACTCACATGGGGAATCTACAAAAAGTCTATAGGATAAGGAAACTGGGCAGAAAATATTTCTAGCAACAAAGTCCCTACAAACATTTTGTAAGCTATTGTGCATCTAGTGATTTGATAAGAAATCCCCAAAAGAGGAAAGATGGCATACTGATAAACTCGCCGCAATTCGCAGTACCTAGGAGAAGTGGTTAGAAGTCCTTTCTAAATTGTAAAAGCCAGGGAAAAATGTGACCCGTTGATGATCAGTGGGTAGTATTTAGAGGCTGCTGTCCATTCAAGAAGTACATTCCAATCAAACCTGAAAATATGTGATCAAGATATGGAATCTGTGAGACAGCAAATCTCCATATGTTCTGAAAGCCCAAATTTATACATGAAAGGAGAGTGGAGTGGCACAAGGAAAATAAATAAATAAATTAGGGAATGAGAGTAGTTCTGATCTTATCCCTAATTTGCAAAGTCAGAATTTAGTATGTGAAAGTCATACAATTTGCAGCAGCTGCTGCTGCTGAAAAGGAAACTGACAATGTTAGGAACTATACTCAAAAATAAGCCAGAGATTCCACAAAATATGACCAACAAGGAGGTTCATAAGTCTTCATTTTACTTCACGAATGGCACTATGGTTGTCAACTACATTCCTAAGAGAGAGAAGGATGTTGCACTAATGGGTACTCTCCATCATGGTGGGGAAATAGCTAACAGAGTTGAAAGAAGCCAAAAATGATTTTAGATTATAATTCAACCAAAGAAGCTCTAGACACACTCGATCAAACTTGCAAATGAAAAACCAACAGATGGCCCATGACAGCTTTCTACAATACTGTTGCTGCTAATAACGCATGTTTTGTGGACTTGACTAACTGGAATGCAAGAAAACTGACTAGATTCTTTGAGAATGATCAGGAGCATCCAAGGCCCTGAAAGAGTGGCAGGTGTGGCTAAATCAAAAACAACAAGAAACTCAAACGTGCATGCTGTAAGTTCTGTCCATCAAGCAATGACCATAAAACAAATATGTTGTGTGGAAAGTATAATAAACATGTATACAAAACACATGTCACCTACTTGTGTGTAAACTGCAGTGAGTACGAAGGAAAGAAAGTGATAAGGGCAGAGGGATATATGGTTGTTGGCAATGACTTTTCGGTGGAAATGTCTGTTGTTCCTGATGTACCCTGCATGAATATCAAAATAATAAACCACCACCACCACTACTACTATTTGGCTCTGAGTACTATGGGACTTAACTTCTGAGGTTATCAGTCCCCTAGACTTAGAACTACTTAAACCTAACTAACCTAAGGACATCACACACATCCATGCCCGAGGCAGGATTCGAACCTACGACTGCCATCATTACTATTATCACTATGATCATTAACAACATACTGTAATATAACAACAATGTCGATGGCTTACAACTGTATCAAAAGTAGGTGTAAGTAGAATTTTCTTTTAGCATTTTATGACCCGAACAGTACATTTGTATAATAAAAGTGAACAGAACAGTAGAGTTAATACAATTGGCATATTACTGTATTGATTGAAAGGTACTCTTTTGTAAAGGGTAATTGAAATTAACTAACTGTTGTCCAAAACTGAACCTTTTACGTAAAGAAAATAATCATTATCTACTCCATTTGCATTTCATAAGCCCCCCCCCCTCTCCATTCCTCCAATTCTGAAGTTTCTTTACAATTAGTTGCCACTGCCTTGAGATTGTCATGAGGCTAAAAGAAGAGCAGCAAATTACAAAAATCATCCACAAATAAGAAACACTGGATAGGGACCATTATCATGGATGCAATAGCATTAATAACTAACAAAGAAATGCCTTAACATCAGCATAAGGAGCGCATTCTTCTAATATAAGGTTATCCGACAGTACAATACCAGCTCTAAAATAATGTTGGACTGTCCCTAGGAAAAATTGGATAACGTTCCAGAAAGTCACATATGTGAAGCTGACTGAATATGTTATGCTTCCAAGTGGAAAAAGGAATGTGTCATACAAATTCCTTTGAAAAAACAAACTTTGCACTATTTTTTTTTTGGAAAAGGCATATACTCTGCATCTTTCAGAAGATGGTTTAGTTTTATTTAAACAGTTGGGCTCATTCAAAATTTTGTTACTGCTATCTTATGAGAGAAAAGTTGAAGCCAAAGTTACATTCCAAGACATAGTAGTAGTCACATTTGAAAGCCCACTGAATTACTTATGCATTAGAAATCATGTTATACATCATAAGCAGATATTTTTAAATTTCTTTAATGTGTGAGCGGGTTTGGTCAAAAACCAATATTAAGCACAGTTTTGGTTAACAGCAAAGAATTTCATATACACGTAAAAAAAAGAGGGAACACGGTGTAAGCATATGGCTAGGCAACACACAGACACGAAATCAACTACAGACATGTTATAAGGATAGAGCTGCATTTGCCTGCAGTGGAAATGACACGACAGAAAAATATTTCAGTGTGTGTGATGTACTCAGGCATCACCTCGTCTACCAGTGGTAAAATGAGAGTCACTTGTATAACAGTGTATTATAAACAATTACATAGTTATAATTAGAATGGAATAATTTAACTTGATCACAGGGGCGGGTAGTAGCAGAACCCCTTTCCTCATGATACGCATTAAAATCCCCAGAGATGACAGGGGGCAGGTAGATAAGGATAGCAAGGTTTTTTTTTTTTTTTTTGGTCAACTGGTTAGCTGGGTGGCAGATAAAAGGAAGGAGGATTTTGAGTTTAACATCCCGTTGACAGCACAGTCATTAGCGATGAAGCACAATTTCAGATTATGAAAGGACGGGGAAGGAAATTGGCTGTGACCTCTTCAAAGAAAGCATCCTGGACATTTGACTGATGCAATTTACAGACCTCACAGAAAGCCTATAACAGGATGGCAGAACAAGGATTTGAACTGTCAACCTCCTGAATGTGAGTCCAGTGTACAAACCACTGCCCCTCCTCACTCAACATGCAGACAAAAGGAATTTCATGCCACATATAGATGGTGTTGACAGGAAGATATGACGAATGGTACGCACCATGTATTTACTTGTATCTAAGCCGCACTTTTTTTCTGCTTTTTGTAATCCAAAAAAACGCCTGCGGCTTAGAATCGAGTGCAAAGTAAGCGAAAGTTCTGAAAAATGTTGGTAGTTGCCGCCACAACTAACTTCTACCATCAAATATATGTAGCGCTACACAGGCATGCTTTGCAAAGATAAATACTGGCGCCAAAACCTCTGCGTCAGTAAACAAAATTTAAAAAATAAGGTGGAAGACGAGCTTTTTTTCTCCGCCCCGAGTTTCGACCACTGCATTTTCATACATTATACAATGAAGTAAATACAAATTCCGTATTGTTCATCTCCGAATGTAGCAGAATTCAAATGTACTATGAAAATCCGACTGGCAAGACTGTTTGGGATGTTTGTCAATATGGCCAACTCTACATTCTGAATTTTTTCCTACCTGTGAGAAGAGATGGTTGCTAATAGGAACTTTTATGAATTGTGAATCACATGCAGTATTCTCTTCACCATAAGAATAATACGAATATAAACGTTTTGCCATGTATTCTTTCGTGTTTGCTGCTATCTCATTTAAATCTTGTCTGCCTAATAAACTATGAAACTAGTGTGAGACAACAGCAAACGCAGAAGAATATGCATATCATGTCATGCATATATTCATATTATTCTTATGCCTAATACTGACACAGTCAGAAATGAAATATGGCAATTGACTAGATTTTTAAATCTAAGATGACTAATTTCTGTGCAGAATGTAATGTACAAAAGAGGCGTCTGCAAAGATTTTCAAACGGCGAAAAATTTTAGATCAACTCTCGTTCAGAATATCTACTGTCATATGCAGTCTATTATTTGGTTCTTGTTGATCATTATCAAAGAAAGCAGCAGTCTAAGTAACAACAAATAGCAGTCTCTTGCCACTGTTTCGCTAATGAGACAATTCCTCTTTTCTTAACAGAAGCGGCGGTAACACGCACAAAAACAAGCCATGGCGCGAGCAGCGACAGGTCGTATACACACATTATCAGAATGCAACAAACAATGCAGGAGACAGTACAATAACGCATTTTCAGCTAAGAGTGACGTAAACACCTATAACAAAGAGAACAGCACGTATCAGATCAACGAAAAATAAGCAATCGATTCAAACCAGACGAAGCACATGAAAAAGGAAGGGTATCCGTATAAATACGGACAGAGCGCCTGACGCATAGCAATGGCTACCTGGTAAAGCTAAGCTTACGACTCGAACCAAACTACTGTAGCTGTATCGTCACTCATTCGACCTAAATTGTGTCTCATATTACAATGGACCAACTTTGTTTCGATTTGGAGGTGCGGCCTAAAACTTTTCTCCCCCTTGAATTTCGAGTCTCAAATTTCAGGTGCGGCTTAGATTCGGGAAATTTTTTTTTCCTTGATTTCGAGTCTCATTTTTCAGGTGCGGCTTAGTTTCAAGTAAATACGGTACTCCTCTATCTTCTGCCTAAATAGGCAACACATGATAACCTGTTGCAAAGGTTGGAGGAAGGAAATTGGCTGAAGCCTTTTCCAAGAAAGCATGCTGGCATTTGACTGGTGCAATTTCCAGAGATAACAGAAAACATACAAATGTGACCTCTGCATCTGTTTTGCCACACTTGCCATTTAAATTCTTGCCTCCAGACACTAGTTTCTCAAAACTTTGCAAGTGGAAACTGATGTTACAACATGTCCTTGGTTCTCACTGCTCACCTGACCGTACATCACATTAATTACTTTCTGTCATTTTCTCAGTCTCCGCATTTCTTCTCAGGAATTATTCCTTTTTCCATTCCCTTTTACTTTTCTATATCTTTTATTTTCCAACCTGTCTATTCTCCCTCCCCCTCCCTCCAACTAAGGGCCCACTACCACCACCACCACCACCACCACCACCACCACCACCACCACCACCACATACAATGCACTTAGCTTCCCACTCTTATTAACTCTTGCACAATGTTTTGTTAGTAATTTCTGTCTTGCGTATTACTCTCTCTGCAAGCCTCCAAATGGTGTGTGATGGTGGATACTTCTGGTACCACTAACAGACCCCATAGCCTTTTCCACACCCAAATGGCGTCTGGACAGAATGATTGGTAAGTCTCTGCATTAGCTGTAATTTCTAAAATTTTCTTATTGTGGTCTTTTTGCGAGACATATATGGGAGAAAGTAATATGTTGTCCAACCTTTCCTGGAAAAACTCTCAAAATCTCAATAGTAAACATCTCAGTGGTGCACAACACTTCTCTTCTAATGTTCGCCACTGGATTTTGTCAAGCACATCTGTAACGTTCTTCTGTCATATAAACGATTCTGTGATGAAACACGTGACTCTCTCTCTCTGTCCTACCTGGTCAGGATCCAATACTGTTCAACAGTATTCAAGAACGAGTTGAACAAGTGCCATATAAGCCACTTTTTTCATGGGTCAGTTTTTACATTTCCTTAAGAACATTTCTCTAAATGTGTCTGGCATCTGCTTTCCCTGCTATTTATGTGGTAATTCCACTTAAGGTTGACCTGGATATCCACTCCTAAGTATCTTATGGTAAACAGTGTTTCCAGCCTGTTTGTCATCAACAGCATAGTTGTACAGCAGTGCACTTCTTTTCCTAAGTATTCACAATGTATTTCACAGCCAATTGCCAGAGCCTGCTCCATTCATCAATCCTCTGCAAGTTATTCCACAAATCGGTACTGTCTTCTGGCATTGCTGCTTTGTTGTAGAAAACTGCATCGTTTGCAAACAGTCTGAATGAGCATCCCATGCTTTCTACTAGGTTATTTATATACATTGTAAACAGTAAAGGTCCTCTCACTCTCTTGGGGCACTCCAGAAATTACCTCTACATTTGTCAATTTTGTTGCATTCAGAGTACTATGTTCAGTTCTGTCTGAAAGGAAGTCTTGAAATCAATCGCAAATCTGGTCGATACTCAATAAGTCACCCTGACTCTAGGTTCTGGGTGACTCTTCTAAACTCTCCCAATTTTCTAAATCTTGCCAGTCCTTTTGCTTCATCAGTCTTCCTTCCTCTTCACCCCTTCCACTAGCACTGGCTCCAAAAGTTTGTACATTTTGTTAACCATTATACGTGGTTTTTTTTTTCCTGCCGCTGCTTGGTGAGTACATATTTTTATCTGTCCAGTTGTATCAGATAATTTAATAAGTGTTTCTTGGAAACCAGAGTGCAAAGGTCTGCCCTGAGTTACTTGTGTCTTACTTTGCACGTGTCTTGAACTCAGTTTCATTACACTGTAAAATGGGAGACACTGTCTACACTTCTTTTTATCTTTCCCCTGGAGAGAACATTTTGCAACAGAGGGGGGTTTTGTTGGGTGGGTGTTCCTCATCGTACGTTGTCCCAAGTGCTTATACAGCACCTGGTGAAATCCCTTGTCATCGTGGCCAGAGCCTACAAACTCTTAGCGTACTACAGTGCATGAGACTAATCAAGTGTCATACTGCTCTGCAGACTCCCTTGGAAATGTCTGGATAATTTCTATGTCCTGCCACACACACGTCATCAAGCTAAATAAGGGTTTCCAGCCTTCCTTTTACCCCAAAGACAAGGTTAATTTAGTCATTTCCACTTTATCATTACTCTATGCCTTGCAGCAATCTCGTACTCTCAAGAGACTCTTGATGCAACCTCACTACTCTCAAGAGACTAAATTCCAGCCACTAGATTTGTCAACAAACACCACAATCAGTCTCTGCAGCATCACTAACCAGTTTCTACCATCTTCCCTGTAAACTACACAGGATCGCTGTCTAAAAGTTAAAGAAAATAAGGGCATACACAAACTCCACAGTTCAAACTTCCATCAGAGAAAAAAGGCAGTTTATTCTCTTCTAATGTCCCTTGCCATATTAGCTTCACACCTCAGACACCCCCCCCCCCCCCCCCCCCCCCGGTGCCTAGTTGTTACAGACACTGTTATGCAGCCTTTTCCAGTACCAGGCAACACACTAGCCCATTTCCCATGCATACAACACATACAGAACAACCTTACTGTTCCCAAACTACAAACTTCTGAAATATGCCTCCTCCTCCCACTGCTCAAACTTGCCTCCTGCATGTACCAGAGCCACCGACCAACTCCTAGATGTTTCCAGCTGCTCACAGCTCCAAGATATTCTTTTTGCTTGCTGACGTTTCAGCCAATCACTCTCCAAACAGAAAATAGGCACTGCAATTGGCCACATTTCCTGTTAATACTTGCAGCCTTTAGTAAAGTGTTGCTGTCTGTGGACACCGAGTAGTTCATTCCTAAGCAGTAATAGGAAATGCCAGGCATTCCATGGGAAACACTCACCTCCGAAAACCTTTCAGCCAGGCTAGAGCACACCCATAAGCTGGATTAAGCAAAGACTTTTTTCCATGTGTGAGAACAGTTCCCGTCCTCTGAAAGCCAGGAAACATGTTTTTGCCCACTAAAGCAACCAGCATTTGCCAGCTGTCACAGTGTGGAAATGATCCATTACAAATTTTTAATTGCAGCTTCCATTTCATGTCCTTTGACTCTTACAACTGCAGTCCAGTATACATTCAAGTGGTAGATAACCTATTATTATTATTATTATTATTTCTTTCTTATCTCAGAAGTTATGTCTGGTCAAAAGTGGAAAGTGACGCGGACCTTGATCAAGCGTGACTTCCTTTTAATTGTACGGTATATGTTATATTGCATTTAGGAACTTTCGGGTAATTGAACATGTATCAATAATTACGGATTTCTGTAATTGTATATAGAAGTTTGGATGTAGCTGTATTGCATTGATGTACTGGTGGATATTGTGTGGTATGACTCCTGTAGTTGATAGTATAATTGGTATAATGTCAACTTTATCCTGATGCCACATATCCTTGACTTCCTCAGCCAGTTGGATGTATTTTTCAATTTTTTCTCCCGTTTTCTTTTGTATATTTGTTGTATTGGGTATGGATATTTTCTTTTGTATATTTGTTGTATTGGGTATGGATATTTCGATTAGTTGTGTTAATTTCTTCTTTTTATTGGTGAGTATGATGTCAGGTTTGTTATGTGGTGTTGTTTTATCCGTTATAATGGTTCTGTTCCAGTATAATTTGTATTCATCATTCTCCAGTATATTTTGTGGTGCATACTTGTATGTGGGAACGTGTTGTTTTATAAGTTTATGTTGCAAGGCAAGCTGTTGATGTATTATTTTTGCTACATTGTCATGTCTTCTGGGGTATTCTGTATTTGCTAGTATTGTACATCCGCTTGTGATGTGATCTACTGTTTCTATTTGTTGTTTGCAAAGTCTGCATTTATCTGTTGTGGTATTGGGATCTTTAATAATGTGCTTGCTGTAATATCTGGTGTTTATTGTTTGATCCTGTATTGCAATCATGAATCCTTCCGTCTCACTGTATATATTGCCTTTTCTTAGCCATGTGTTGGATGCGTCTTGATCGATGTGTGGCTGTGTTAGATGATACGGGTGCTTGCCATGTAGTGTTTTCTTTTTCCAATTTACTTTCTTCGTATCTGTTGATGTTATGTGATCTAAAGGGTTGTAGAAGTGGTTATGAAATTGCAGTGGTGTAGCCGATGTACTTATATGAGTGATTGCTTTGTGTATTTTCCTAGTTTCTGCTCGTTCTAGAAAGAATTTTCTTAAATTGTCTACCTGTCCATAATGCAGGTTTTTTATGTCGATAAATACCCTTCCTCCTTCCTTTCTGCTTAATGTGAATCTTTCTGTTGCTGAATGTATGTGATGTATCCTATATTTGTGGCATTGTGATCATGTAAGTGTATTGAGTGCTTCTAGGTCTGTGTTCCTACATTTCACTACTCCAAATGAGTAGGTCAATATTGGTATAGCATAAGTATTTGTAGCTTTTGTTTTGTTTCTTGCTGTCAATTCTGTTTTCAGTATTTTTGTTAGTCTTTGTCTATATTTTTCTTTTAGTTCTTCTTTAATATTTGTATTATCTATTCCTATTTTTTGTCTGTATCCTAGATATTTATTGGCATCTGTTTTTTCCATCGCTTCTATGCAGTCGCTGTGGTTATCCAATATGTTATCTTCTTGTTTAGTGTGTTTTCCCTTGACTGTGCTATTTTTCTTACATTTGTCTGTTCCAAAAGCCATATTTATATCATTGCTGAATACTTCTGTTATCTTTAGTAACTGGTTGAGTTGTTGCTGCCAGTAGTTTTAGATCATCCATGTATAGCTAATATGTGATTTTGTGTGGGTATGTTCCAGTAATATTGTATCCATAATTTGAATTATTTAGCATGTTGGATAGTGGGTTCAGAGCAAGGCAGAACCAGAAAGGACTCAATGAGTCTCCTTGGTATATTCCACACTTAATCTGTATTGGCTGTCATGTGATATTATTTGAATTTGTTTGGATATTAAATGTAGTTTTCCAATTTTCATTACTATGTTTAGGAACTGTATCAATTTAGGATCTACTTTGTATATTTCCAATATTTGTAGTAACCATGAGTGGGTTACACTATCAAAAGCTTTTCAGTAATCAAGGTATGCGTAGTGTAGCGACCTTTGTTTAGTTTTAGCTTGATATGTCACCTCTGCATCTATTATCAGTTGCTCTTTACATCCTCATGCTCCTTTGCAACAGCTTTTTTGTTCTTCATTTATAATTTTGTTCTGTGTTGTACGTGTCAACGTGTCATTAATTTTTGTGTAATAACTGAAGTTAATATTTTGTATATTGTTGGTAGGCATGTTATGGGGTGGTATTTAGCTGGGTTCACTGTGTCTGCTTGATTTTAGGTTTCATATAAGTTATTCCATGTGTAAGTGTATCAGGGAATGTGTATGGGTCTGCCATGTAACTGTTAAATAATTTAGTTAGATGTGAATGTGTTGAGGTGAACTTCTTTAGCCAGAAATTAGCTATTTTATATTTTCCAGGGGCTTTCCAATTGTGAGTAGAATAAATTGCTTTGCTGACTTCATGTGGCAAAATTATCACTTCAGGCATTTGTGGTACCATCTTGTATGTGTCTGTTTCTGCTTCTATCCACCGTGCATACCTGTTATGTTGTACCGGGTTTGATCATATGTTGCTCCAGAAGTGTTCTATGTCTGTTATGTTTGGTGGATTGTCTGTTTTAATGTGTGTTATCTATTGTCTGGTAAAATTTCTTTTGGTTTGTGTTGAATGTTTGGTTTTGTTTCCTTCTATTTTCACTTTTTTTGTATCTTCTAAGTCGTTTGGCCAATGCTTGTAATTTCTGCTTCTTTTCATCTAATTGCTCTATCGCTTCTTGTTGTGAGATTTTACCTAACCTTTTCCGGTTTTTTTTGTCCCCCCCCCCCCCCCCCAAATACCATTACTTCACTCTTATCTTTATTTATTTTTAATCCAAAACTTTTTCATTATTTCCTTCCAAGCATCAAATGTAACTGTACATCTCTCTCTTTATCACCCCACATTACCATATCATCTGCAAAAATCGTCTTATTCTTTTACTATACCTTTAACTGCCCTATTCACTCCCTCCACCACAGTATTAAAAAGTGCAGATGATAGAATACTTCCTTGCTTAAGCCCTTGTCTTATTTCAAAATATTCAGAGTTCCCCAATGGTGTTCTAATTCTACTATTGTGTCCTCTGTACATTGTCTTTATTATATTAATGTATCTATCTTCTTCATTTCTTCCCAGAGTCTTTCCCTGTTAACTGAGTCATATACCTTTTCTGTGTCTATAAAAACCATTATCATCCTTTTGTTATACTCTCAAATTTATTCCATCAGTTGACAGATACAAAATGTCAGGTCGATCATGCTTCTTCCATTCCTAAACCCATGCTGTTCTTCACTTAGCTCCTTTTCTATCTTTTCACTTATTCGATTTAGTAAAATTCTTTCAAAAATCTTGGCTGTATGACTCTTAAGGGTTATTCCTCTGTAGTTTTTACAAAGTCTTCTATTGCCTTTCTTGGAGATGGAAACAGTGTCTCCTTTTCTCCAATCGTCAGGTATCGTACTATTTCTCCACACAGTTGCTCACTTTATAGTGCTCTATTCAGCCACTGCATTCCCAGTGGACTTGCTGCTCTTATGTCCACTGACACTTCATTAGGTCCTGGGGCTTCCCCCCCCCCATTCATTTTCTTCACAGCTTTTTCCATTTCTTCCCGTGTAATTTGTCCTAATTCTGCTTCCCAACTTCTCTCAATTTCTCCATTATTCGCTGTTTCCTCATGTACCTGCTCCTCAGCATTTAACAGCTTCTTAAAATGTTCTTTCCAGAGATCTTTTATATTCCCTGGATCTTCAATCACGGTACCGTCCTCAGTTTCCATCTTTACTGGCACTTCAGAAGTCTTCCTTTTATTTTTTATCATTTTATACAACATTTTCTTATTGCTCTTCACATCGTCAAGCTTTTTTGTAAACTCTCCCCATGCCTTTTTCTTGGCCATTTTCACTATTTCTTTGCACTTCTTTTCCTCTATATATGTTTTATGGTCTTCTTCATTTTTAGTTTTCCACC
Source organism: Schistocerca gregaria (assembly GCF_023897955.1). Classification (NCBI taxonomy): domain Eukaryota; kingdom Metazoa; phylum Arthropoda; class Insecta; order Orthoptera; family Acrididae; genus Schistocerca; species Schistocerca gregaria. Next base: position 414,260,740 of record NC_064923.1, read on the forward strand.
ACTTTCTCCATGCTCCATTTTTTCTTCTAACTGCTTGGATTGTGGTATCATCCCACCAACTTGTCTGCCTTACTTTTTCCTTTCCAATGTTCTACCACATACTTTTTGTGCTGCTTCGACTAAAGTGTCTTAGAATAAATGCCATTCTTTTTCTACATCACAGAAAAATTCTTTTGGAAATTTGTGTGTGATTAATTCTCTGTACTTCTCAGCACATTCACTCTCCTTCAGTTTCAAATCCCGTATCCTCATCACTTTCTTCTGTTTTCTATTTTTCACACACTGATTCATTTTCCATTGTCCCTCCAGTAATCTATGATCTCCATCTGCACTCACACTTGGAATTACCTTCACATTTGTTACTTTCTCTCCCCATTCCCTATCTACTAGAATATAATCAATTACACTCTTGGTTCTTCCATCCCAACTGTATCTGGTGATAACATGACTTTCTCTCTTCATAAACCAGTTGTTTGCTATTTTCATTCCATTACTCTGGCACAAATCCAGGAGTCTTTCCCCTTCTTCATTTCTGCCTACATATCCAAAACATCCCAATACTTGCTCAAATCCCTTTCTGCCTTTGCCTGCCTGTGCATTAAAATGTCCTATCACTATATTAGCACTTTCTATATGGTTTTCCAACACATTTTCAAAGTTCATCTTCTCTTCTTCGCTACATCCCACTTGAGGTGCATAAATCTGGATTACTTTTAGTGTTTCTTTTTGGAATCTCAGGTTTAAGATTATGATCCTGTCTGTTATATATCTCACACTTTCAATACAGCTTTGTACGTTCTTATTCACCATCACTGCCACATCATTTCTTCCAGACCTGTTATTCCCACTCCAGTAGTTTTCCTCCACCTCTCAAATTCTTCTCACATTTTCCCTTCCATTTTGTTTCACTTAATCCCAATATATAAGTAAAAGATGATACACACTATTCATACACACAAGCAAACACATCACATGCACACATGACTGTCAACTCCAGCAATGTGAGCCGGAATACAACTATTACATGGGATGCAAGCAGCTATCTGGAGGAGGCAGGGCAGGAGAAGGGATAGTAGTGTATGGGTGCGGAAAGAGAGAAACACTGTCTGGTGGAGTGCACAGGGACTAGAATGCCAACAGGTGCAGTGTCAGGAGATTGTGGGGCAGGAAAGTGAGCTAAAAACAAGGAGTGGGCAAAGATGGGTGGAAGTGTCAGCAAAGGGCAGCAAATAAACAGGGTGGGTAATGAGAATGGGGAGGAGATGATGGGACAGAGGGAGTGGAAACTGTTGTATGGAGGGTGTGGGGACAGTATGTTACTGTAGCTTGAGGCCGGAATAATTATGGGAGTGGAGAATGTGTTTTAAGGATAACTCCCACCCGCACAGTTCAGAAAAGCTAGTGGTCGAGGGAAGGATCCTGATGACTTGGGTAGTGAAAAAGCCACTGAAATCGAGTGTGTTATGTTCAGCTGCATGTTGTGCCACATGGTCGTCTACTATGGTTTTGGCCAAAGTTAGGCGGTGGTCGTTCATACTGGTGTTTGATATTCCTACCTAGAGCTTCCATTGTTTGAAATTGGGGAAAGGGATTTATTATTTCCATGGTATCATTCATCGTAAAGTTTACATAAAATAAAGGACAGACAAACACTTGTCTAAAGCCCACTGATGTGTGGTGCACAGAAACTGTTTAAACTGGCTTTTGAGCTCTATGTTTTTTTGTAGTGGAAGTACACACATTCAAGCACACAACCACACAGACACCCAAATATACACACCTGTGACTATGGCAAGACTGACTGTTCTTAGTCGGTCAGTTCCATCATGTCCACAGGCATGTGCATCTGAGTGCCTATATGTATGAATGTGTGTACTTACACCATCTGAAAAATAGCAACAGCTTGAAAACTAGTGTAAGTAGTTTTCTGTTGGGTGTTCCTATGTGCCACACATTCGTCAGCTATAGCTGATTGGTTGTCTTTTCTTTATTTCATGTTATTATTCCATCCAGGAATTTCCATTGTTGTTTGTAAAGTTTGCTTATCAGACTATCTTTATCTATAGAAGGGAATCAGGCAGTTCTTATATTAGACATTTCTCCCACAGCAGACCTATGAATCTTGTCAACAATTCACTCTATTGATGACAGAGCCATGTGTATATTATTAATCTTGAACCAGAGTGAAAGATTTTTTTTTTTTTTTTTTGGTGTGACATTTTATAGACATATTTCTACAAGATGTCTAATGTATATAGAAGAATTATTTATTCAACAAGGTTTTACAAATTTTACCCAAATAATAGGGTTCTGCAGACTTAAGATGAACTGACGTTTATGGACACTGCTGGGTTGAACAAGTAGAACAGGAGAATAAGCTGCAAAGAAAAAATCCCGGAAAGTTTCTGAGAAACTTTGAAGACAAGATGTTGGTAGATAGGAACTGTAAAGTACACTTCCTACACCACATGACTCATGCCATGGCAGCTAATACCTTGGACCACAGCATCCAAACTTACACTGATCTGGAATCTTGCATTAAACAAAACCTGTAATCAGAATATGGCAAGCACCTCACTCTCAAGTAGGAGAGGAGGGGTGTGAGTGGTGTGTTGTGTGCAAAACCACCAGATCACATTAAAAAGGAAACAAAGAACATTATAATTCCTGACTGCAAGGACTGGAATTCAGAATTACCATTAACACCCATACCTGAAACACGAGAATACAAGTGTAACTGTTGTCTGGTTGGAACTAAGGACACAATTGAGAGTAGCATATGTCGGTACTCTGCCCATAACGAAATATGAGTAACAGCAACACTCACTCACTCACTCTCTCTCTGGTAACAAAACAAAAATGCTGCCATCCTAGCCAGAGCATGGCAACTGGCTTTCTCATGTAATAATGATGTATGCTTAGCATTAACATACATATAAATAAATATTTCCTAAGTGAGTGTCCGAAGCTGTTTGCATCTGTTATTTCAAAAGTTGAATGGATCCATGGGTCGGCATAGGCGCAATGCCATACTAACATTAACAATTTATTTGTTCTTCCTTACCTTGCCACAAACATGAAAATCAAACTACTGAATTAATTCACATGTTTCACCTCACTTACTCTCTTTTGCTGTGAGTAACATGCTTAATTTTTGAAACATTTATACAGAATATTTTGCTTACTTGAGCATGTATTTACATATCTTGTTTTTTTTCACACATTCCTGGTAGTTTACTGAATAAACTACTTGCCTCGGTCCATACTACCAAAAGGAAGTTTCTTACTAACTAAATGAATCCTAATAAATAATACACGAGTGTAATGATAAACAATCTCTTAGTGTTACCAGAATTGTGTGCAGGCATATGACTATCCGAGATTAAATAAAATAAATATCAAAATGAAAGACAGACTGTTTCTGAGAAGCTGTATTAACGAATCAGATATTAGCTCCACAAAATTTGGTCAGGGAATTATTAACAAATGCAACATGATATGTTTTAAGGTACATTGGGCAAATATTAAACAAATAAGGAAAATCACTTATGTATATAAATATATATGTATATATGTACACAAATTAACTATAAAAACTACATAGAAAATACCTACAAACACAAACCAAATGCAATTGGCCGATCAGTCTGGAACAGAGGTACACGATCCTTGCACAGTGGCGACGGTCAGAACAATATCACACAAGTCTCAAATGCAGCACACATCAACGTGTTTTGTCATTAGCCAACCTAACTGCCAGTCAGAATTTCATTTAAATATCACTGCTTCATGAACAGACAACATTACACAATATTCAGTAAACTTCACCAGTCACTTAAAACGTTCACACCTCAGTCAAGTTCATCCACATCATCCCGTTTCTTAGGCGACGAGTCAACATAAATTTTTAAAGCTCTTTCTTTTCGAGGGGAATAAGAGGATACTGAACCCAGTTTATTCACGCGGGATCCTTCCCTATTAGCTATTTCTTTCCGTTCTTCATTACTCAGCTCCTTTACAGGCTCGGTTTTATCCCTGCCAAATAAAACACAAGACACTGCGGTTATCAACATACATTTATCATTTTATGTATCTAGCTTAGTACAGGTCAGTAAGTGAGATCTGCTACACGATTTTCATGAAATCATAGTGCACATAAAAAACCTGGTAAAACGTAATTAAGGCAAAATTAAATACCTGTAAAATAGTATTTCACCATCCTCAAGCATATTAAGGTGCCACGAATCCTGTGGTGACTGAGCATTCCATTCGAGATCTTTCTGGATGGCTAGGACAGAAATTTCCGCAGGGAAATGTGTCTGCACTTTTGCATATTCTATATTCTCTTGTGGAATACCACTTAGCTCTGCCAACTAAAAAAAGCAACACAGTGAATTCATGATGACAACAACTAAAATAAGTAAAATAACTTAAATTGCAAATAAGACTATAACAATGAGGTGATTTTCAAGTAAAGACAAAATGTATTAATGGTCTTACTGCATCTGTTGAAATCTTAAAACTTATAACAGCTATCAAACAAGTTCTGATATAGATAAAAATTAATAATATTTGATTTCGGGTAGTTTTCAGTCAATTTTGAATATTCATATTTACCCAGAATGTAGCAGATCTATATAAACACTTGTTGTTGTTGTTGTTATTATTATTATTATTATTATTATTATTTATTTTTTATTTTATTAGTAGTAGTAGTAGTAGTAGTAGTCGTGGTGGTGGTGGTGGTGGTGGTGGTGGTAGTAGTAGTAGTAGTAGTAATGGTTGTAGCAGTTTTATTCATCTGCTGATCACTTTTTCAAGGATATTTGGTAGGTTATGGTATTGTAATTTAGTTGTTCTTAACAGAGAACTAGTTTGATAGAGAGAGGACATTTGTAAATAAATGAAAGGTCATACACAAATGACCTTAACATCACAATGGGGCAGCTGAAAAGAAATGTGGGTGAACAACAGCTTAAAAAGATGACTTGGCATTAAGTGTTATCTGGTGCAATTTGTAAGATAATGAGAACTAACACACCATTCACACACAAGACAAACATGTTTAAACGTATCCGAGTGCCAAGTATAACTATGATTTTACTTTAACATTTTTTCTACTTTTTACGATTTTATTTCAAATTCTTCAGCACGATGACCTACATTTTATTTTTTCTCAGACAATCCACATAAACAGTTATAGTGTACATCTTACATTAAAATTTTAATTCAATCAAGCAGATTGACATTAATAATCGAACACTACAACATGCAAACAGCTGACAATGTACATACCTTTTTCTTGATTTCTGTATCAGTGATATTGTTGTTGTCGAGGACAATTTCCTCAAATGGCATTAATTCATAAGTAGAAGGGCACCAACGACGCACAAATAGGATCAGCTGGTTGACTGAGGTAACAACTTCTGGTCCAGGCAACTCTTGTAGGAACATTTCCCAATTAGCAAAGAGTTTTAGGTCATCATCTTCAAACTGCTGATGATTCAGATAAACTTTCTTAGGGGTTTTCCAAGTTTTTTTCCTCAATCTACACCTGTTAATGGATTTCAGAAAAAATTAATAAACAGTACAGTACTAACTCTACGTAGTGAGATTACTCTGTTAATTGACCACGAGTAGCCAATGGGTCTTTATACCACGCACTTTACCTAGACCTGCATTAATGCTCTTCAGAAATCCGGTGCCTCTCTGATGGTCAGTAGTTACCTCTCATGGTGAAAGATTGTAAACGATTGTTAGCAAATGCCTCTCTGATCTTATTTCCAACAATAACAGAATCTTTGAGCAATTGACTGTGCACGTCTCATAGAGAAACTTAAAACTTTAACTTGTGGCTTGCTTCCCTCCATACTTGCAAGATCCACAAGGATTCTCATGCTATGCTACTGGATTAGCAGCACTGGGAAAACTAGACCAGTGGCTCTGGGAGAAAGGATATACTTTTTGCACTCTCATCAACGTTCACCACAGCACAAACTCTCCTAAAACGTACAAAAATATCAGCTCAATGAAACATCAAGGCTGTGGTTAAGGTTAACATACCACTGTACCCTTTAAATGAAGGCTCTAGTACATCAGCAAAGCAAGAGAACCTTCCGTGAGATGGATAAAAATAGCACAACTGGTGGAGAACTGCCTCCCAAAAGGCAGGGATTCAGAATTGAGTAGTGACCCACCACAATTTCAACTTGTCACAAATATTCGTTGTAGAGTAAACTCCACTGAAAAGAAGAAAAATTTAAGCTCATGCTCAGAGCATACTAAAAGTCATAAAAGAGTGACGAACCACATACAGCTGCTAAATGATCAATTACCACAGAGCAAAAACAAAACATTTCAAAATACCCAGGACTACTTTGAAATCAACCTGTCATCTGGTACATTAATGACATTGGCCATTAAAGCCTTGGAACGCAAAATTTCCAATACTAGTTTTACACATACAAACAAACTAGACCTGGCAAAAATTCAGTTGGCAAACCTTGTTTGTATGTGGGTCCACAGCCTCAATCTACGACACACAGTCATAAATATGTCATTTATTTACATGTGCAATAATATCATGCATCATGTTGCATCAGATGTGATGTACAAATCAATTTGTCAGTCCACATGTGGAACCACACATCAATATTTGCATACTCAGTATTGAAAACAATCAGAAAAAAAGGAACATTAAAATGTGTGAATTATCTACATACAGTATAACTTGAGTGTGAAATTAACATCTATTTGCTACACATCCACACTACATAATGTGTGAACTACAAATAATATATTGTTTACCTCAACATACAGACTGAAGTCTTAATTAGCTGGTTTAACTTATGTGGAAGATATAATCAAAGATAACATATACATCGAGGGTGAGCACAAATGGGATTTCCTCGATGGTAGGAAAAGGAAGAGAAGGAAAAATAGTGAGTGAATATGGGCTGGTAGAATTTTGCACAGAGCACAATTTGCTAACACTTGTTTTAAGAATCATGAAAGAAGGTTGTAGACATGGAAGAGACCTGGAGTCATTGGAAGGTTTCAGGTTTAATGTATAATGGTAAGACAGAATTTTCGGAACCAGATTTTAAATTGTGGGCAAATGTGGACTCTGATCACAATTTACTGGTTAAGAACTGTAGATTAAAACTGCAAGAAGGTAGGAATTTAACAGATGGGATCTGGGTAAAGTGAAAGTACCAGAAGTTGTAGGGAGTTTCAGAGAGAGCATTGGGGAACGACTGGCAAGGACAGGGGAAAGGAATACAGTAGAGAAGAATGGATAGCTTTGAGAGGTGAAATAGTGAAGACAGTAGACTATCAAGTAGGTAAAAAGACAAGGGCTAGTGAAATCCTTGGGTAACAGAAGAGATACTGAATTTAATTGATGAAAGGAGAAAATATAAAACTGCAATAAATTAAGCAGGGAAAAACGAATACAATCATCTCAAAAATGAGATCGACAGGAAGTGCAAAATGGCTAAGCATGAATGGCTAGAGCAAAAATGTAAAGATGTAAAGGTACATACCACTAGGGGAGAGATACATGCAGGAAAATTAAAGACACCTATGGAGAAAAGAAAACCACTTGTATGAATATCAAGAGCTCAGATGGAAACCCAGTTCTAAGCAAAGAAGGGAAAGCAGAAAGGTGGAAGGAGTATATATAGAGGACCTATGCAAGGAAGATGTACTTGATGACAATATTTTGGAAATGGACAAGCACGTAGATGAAGACGAGATACGAGATATGATGCTGCATGAAGAATCTGACATAGCACTGAAAGACTCAAATTGAAACAAGGCCCCAGGAGTGGACAACAACTACTGATAGCCTTCGGAGAGCCAGCCACAACGGAGCTCTTCCATCTCGTGAGCAAGATGTATGAGGCAGGTAAAATACCCTCACACTTCAAGAACTAATAATTCCAATTCCAAAGAAAGCAGGTGTTGACAGGTATGAAAATTACTGAACTATCAGTTTCATAATACATGGCTGCAAAATACTAGCATGAATTCTTTATAGAAGAATGTAAAAACTCGTAGAAGCCGACCTTGAGGAAGATCAGCTTGGTTGGATTCAGGAGAAATGTAGGAACATGCGAGGCAATACTGACCCTAAGAATCATCTTAGAAGGTAGATTAAGGAAAGGCAAACCTATGTTTCTAGCATTTGCATACTTAGAGGTGGCTTTTGATAATGTTGACTGAAATACTCTTTCAAATCCTAAAAGTGGTATGGGTAAAATACAGAGAGCAAAAGGCTATTTACATATGTACAGAAACCAGACGGAAGTTGTAGGAGTCGAAGGACGTGAAAGGGAAGCAGTGGTTGTGAAGGGAGTGAAACAGGGTTGCAGTTTATCCCCGATGGTATTCAATCTGTTTATTGAGCAAGCAGTAAAGGAAATTGAAGTAAATACTGGAGTTGGAATTAAAATCCAGGGAGGAGAAATAAAAACTTTGAGGTTTGCCGATGACACTGTCATTCTGTCAGAAACCATAGATACTTACAAGTGCAGTTGAACTGGAGGATATAAGATGAACATCAACAAAACCAAAATGAGTAAAATTGAATGTAATCAAATTAAATAACATGATGCTAAGAGAATTAGGTTAGGAAATAAAACAATTAGAAGTAGTAGAAGATTTTTGCTATTTGGGCAGCAAAATAAATGATGATGGCGGAAGTAAAGGGGACATAAAATTTAGACTGGCAATGGCAAGAAAAGCTGTTCTGAAGAAGAGAAATTTGTTAACACTGAGTACAGATTTAAGAGTGAGGTAGTCTTTTTCTGAAAGTACTTGTGTGGAGTGTAGCCATGTACGGGCTTTAACCTTGGACAATAAAATGATTTCGAGAACGAGAGAGGAGAAGCTTTTGAAATGTGATGATAGAGAAAATTGGTGAAGATTAAATGAGTAAATCACGTAGCTAATCAGGAGGTATTGAACAGAATTTGTGAGAAAAGAAACTTGGGGCACATCTTGACTACAAGAAGGGATCAGTAGGTATGACACATTGTAATATCAAGGGATCACCAATTCATTACTGGAGGGAAACATGGGGGTGGGGGTAAAAATAGTAGAGGGAGACCATGAGATGAATACAGTGAGCAGACTCAGAAGGATGTATGTTGCAGTAGTTACTCTTAGATGAACAGGTATGCACAGGATAGAGTATAATGGAAAGCTGTGTCAAACCTGTCTTCAGACTGAAGACCACAACAACAATGTCCTTGCTATTACACAAATGCCCACAAAATGATAATTTATTATTTTCACTAGTATTCAGATGTTCTCTTGGTCTAATGCTGAAGCTCCTACTAGTCTGTCCTATATATCTGTATTGCAGGTACACTAGCAGAGATATTTGGGAATATTAGTTCAAATAAATTCTTTGATAAATACAGACACTACTGACAAAGTAATATTCTACAAAATATACACTGGCAATACATTACCTCAATGAAAAATAAAATGATCGTATGGCATTATCGGCTGGAAGAACCCATGTGGGTTTGTTCAGCTGCCTAGTGCAACTCTTTATTTGATACCACTTTGGCAACTTGCATGTCAATGATGATGAGGACAACATATCACCCAGTCTCTAGGCAAATAAAATCTCTGACCTGGACAGGAATCAAACCTGGGCCCCATGCATGAAAGTCAGTGGTGCTAACCACCCAGCTACAGAGGCAGACACTAGCTCTATAATGGTTTCTAGCTTCATAGTGAAACTAGAAAAGAAACATACAATTACCTCCTTAGATTTGAAAATTAATAACAATAAGAGCCCCCACAAGTTTGTTGTTTACTGAAAACCAACACGACCAACACAATCATCCACAGTTATTCAAGTCATTCTCTTTCACATGAGAGAGCTTTTTTTTCCAGCACATGGTTAGCAGGGTAATTAATGTTCCACTAGATAGCAATGAAATTAACAAGATACCGAATATACTGGATGCAGGAGTTGTCAAGAACTGATATGGAAATAAAATAGTTGCAGCAATATACAATCAGAAAGTTCACAACAAGAATGAGATATCCAATGATCACATCACATTAGCTAAGCAGCAACCAAACAAAAAAACTAAATATGTTGTACAGCCATATTATGGTCCTACATCAGATATGTTCGCACTAGGATTTAAAGATTTTGAAATACTGGTGAACTTAATAAAATATTTCATCATGATGTGTAGAAAGTATAACTGCTTAAACAATCTGGCATTTACAACATTAAATGTGGTGACTGTGACAAATTCTACATAGGCCACACAGGTAGGAGCTTCACCATATGTTTAAAGAGAACACTTGATGACTAATAAAAATAAAATTTAGTGGACATTTGCGTGATAGCGGGCACAATAAATGCAGGCCAATTAATTTTTTTTTAAGAAACTGAAATTTATACTGTTTTAAAAAATGAACAAACAGACTTAAAAATAGAAACTTTTTACAGAATTTCAAGCATGTACTATGTTGTACTGAAAAGCAGATAACACTTGTGAACTATGTATTTCACTGTAACAGATGTTTAGAGTACTTACCCACTTTTATTCTTCCTCTTCCCAACTTGATTTTATGAGTATGAGTCATCAAACTATGTTGCAACTGTATTTTATTCAGATGATTTACTTACATAGCAAGTATGATGGAAAAGAGTCAGTAACGTGTGGATATTCAGTACCAATACATATTATCTTTGAGAATACCTCTGACCTAAGATAAAACAGCTAATTATGACTTCAGTAAGTATGCTGATGTAACAGACATTATTTGAAGTCTGAAGAACATGTAATGTGGTTCTGTAATGAATTATGTGTGTACTTTGCCCTCAAGTTGTACCATAAGTGGAACTTCCACGTATTTTATTGTCTATTCCTCTCCTCCCAATCATATCCAATACAGAGCACACTAATATTTATATGTGGTCCACACATGGATTGACAAATCAATATGCACATCATATCCTGTGCAATGTGGTGCATGAAGCTGTTTCAAATGTAAGTAAATGCCAAATTTACAACTGTTGTCTTTTATTAGCATAAATTCCAAATTTACAACTTTTGTCTTTTATTAGCTTTTAAGTTCTTTAGACTGTTATACAAGTTTTGTAATTCACTCTTCTGTAATTGATATGCTTTTATAGATACTGCTTGTAGAGGCATAGTCGAAACTGGCCAAAAGCACAACAAATAAAACATCATTTTACAACTTAGAATGAACAATATCTTCTTTTTTTTAAAGGTGCGGTTATTGCCCAGAATGGTAGAACATTCACAAAGGTGATTTACTGAACTAACTTATGACCAGACAAAAATGGCTTTTTAGAAAATCACAGAATTGATCAAATGCATAACTATTTTGTACAAATGGTGCTGTGTCATATGTAATTTTTTGGAAGATGCTTTTTAATTTAACCACTGTCCACAGATTCCAAACTGTCCTGCGAAACTCCCCTACTTCTAAGTGAAAATTAAAACATTATCTTCACACATATGTGATAAAAGAAATGTGCTAAGAGGTACTAACATTTAAAGTTACTACAACCAGTATGGTAATGTGAAAGGGTCGTAATGGTTACAACTGTCTCTTAGATGTTAGTTTGGAGTAACATGTAAAACAATGTTGCATCCTAAGGCAAACTGACTCATTACATTGTCAGTATTTTATTTCCTCCCAGGCTGAAGAGGAGAGATGCTTTGATTGACACAAAAAGGGAAGAGTGACATTCAATTTTACTTTTAATCAACACAAAACTCAAGAATATTGTGATGGACTGCTACATACAGATGCTGGGGCCACTAATTTAGTGGTAGCCAGCCACAGATGGATGTCACTAAAACATGAAACCACTAAAATATGTGATTTGGTTTGTTAGGAGAAGAACCTCAGGTATATGCATAGGCAGGGAAACTGCCATGTAAGTGTTAGTGTAAGGGTAGAATATCATTGAAATAAAGGTAGGTACATTCCTAAAACTGAAATGGTAATTGATGAAGTAAAATGAAATGACTGTATGGCATTAATGGCCAGGAAACCCTGTTCGGGGTTGCTTGGTCGCCTGGTGTAAGCTTTTATGGTTGACATATCAGTGATGACTCCTTACCCTCTCCCTTAAGACCCACATCCTTTCGTCTTTCCCTCTTCTTCCCTCTTTCCTGAAGAAGCAACCGTTGGTTGCAAAAGCCAGAAATTGTGTGTGTGTGTGTTTGTGTGTTATTTTATTGTGCCTGTCTACCGGCGCTTTCCCGCTTGGTAAGTCTTCGAATCTTTGTTTTTAATATATTTTTCCCATGTGGAAGTTTCTTTCTATTTAATTTACAATTAAATTATGAAATATAATTTGTATATCAAGAGAGTGAACTGCTAGAATTTGGACTTTGCGCAGTGAAGGAGAGCATGGAATTGATTTTCATTTTTTTTATGCACAGTCTTCTGATAAACACAAGAAAAAGATTGTTAAAAAAATACAAAATTATAATGTCCTTAGGTCCCTCTACATAAGTGGTAGAGTGTTGACCATGGAAGGCAGATCTCTAGATCAAACCCCCATCTAGTCCAAATACTGAATCTGTCACTTATCTGGAAATTCTGATGCTAACCGAAGATTTGCTTTAAGAGACGAAGTACACTATCTGATCTAAAGTATCTAAACACCTGAATGCAATGCAGAATTGACCACCAGGTGTGATGGGAAGTAGAATGACCAGTATAAAAGGAGGTCGTGAGTACTGCACTGTCAGTAAAGGGAGCAGTAACAGCAGAATAGGTCGATCAGGAGAACTCCGTGACTTTGAACATCACCTAGTCACTGGGTGCCATAGTAACAAATTCATTGAGGACAAAAAAAAACTTCCACATGGGAAAAATATATTAAAAACAAAGATTCCAAGACTTACCAAGCGGGAAAGCGCTGTGTGTGTGTTTGTGTGTTATTTTATTGTGCCTGTCTACCAGCGCTTTCCCGTTTGGTAAGTCTTGGAATCTCTGTGTTTTAATTAGTGGAAGGAGTCACTAATGAATAACGAAGTGCTACCAGTAGTCCAGCTTGCACAATGACTATGCATAGGGAGTTGAAAAGAGCAGGCTATAATGGTCAACCAGCACATCATGAACAACACATTTCTGTAGTCAATGCTGAGCAATGCTTGAGAAATTAGTGATTTGGAGTGATGAATCATGTTATACCGCATTGCAATCCAACAAGTTAGGTTTTAGCAAATGCCTGGATGGTCTCGTACGAGAACAATGAACAGACATATCGCTACTTGTTCTGTAACAGGCGCTGACTTCTGCTGTAAATTTCTAAAATTACTTTGAAAGAAGCAATAGTGAACATAAGAGATGCTGTCAAGAATGAGTAAGTGATTGTGTGCTCATGTTTTCATGTGTGTACCCCAAGTTTTTCTGTTCACTGTAATTCTGCTGGAAATGTCACCTTTATTGGATGAGCAGGAAATTTTGGAATTTCTAGAAGAATAATTCAGTGATTTTTAATCAGAGGGAAGAACATTTGAGAGGGAACGGTTTGAAGAAGATTCATACAGCAATCTGCTACCATTTTTGATCAGTAATATTATTGCTAAAAATATTGCTTCTGTAACTACAATTTAGCTATGCTTTGTCTTCACATTGTATTTTTTACAGGTGAATTTCATGACTTGACAGCATCGAACATGGATTTACAAGATTTATCCATGAAAGACAAAACAAATCTGCTGGCAAAGCAAGCACGAGAGTTATAAGCTAATATTGCCCTGATTGCAGCACCTCTCTCTGCATGCCAGAATGCTTCAATGCTTCAGAATTTTCTATACAAACAGCAATAACTCGTTAAATTGCTCCATAGCTCACCTCACATTCTTTTTTTTTAAGGATAACTGTACTTTTCATTTAATTATTGTAAAATCTGTACTCTATCACAACACTAAAACATGAGGAAAGCCTTGGAGCTTCTCTCTTTTTTTAGTGTGTATTAGCCTTTAAGATACAGTACACTAAAATGTGTCTGTAACATTTCAAATAATGGAACAAATGACTAGTTTTCTAAGCCTGAAATTTGTCTGAGTGACTGGACTTCCAAGTGTTGTTGAAATCTAAAGGCCATATTACAGTGGAACCTCACACTGTAAGTATAATTCATTCCAGAATCTTATTCTTAGTGCAAAACAATTTATCCTGTATAAATTAATATAAAACATGGCAATATGTTCCATGCAGAAAAGTACTAAAAGTTTTATCCTATTCATGCCATTTGCTCAAAGAAAATTACAAATACACTACTATTTACTGTATTATTCACAATACATTATTAATTCTTTTTTACTAGGAAGCTATCTACAGTCATTTGCAGTATGTATACATTCTGGGTGTTTGCAAATTTTTAAATACACATAAATATCAGAGTGTGAAATTAATAGCATCTGCTGTATAACAGTTATGCTTACCATACTTATACAACTTCAGTTGCTGTCAATTAATAATAATAATAATAATAATAATAATAATAATAATAATAATAATAATAATAATAATAATACGCATAACTTGCCTGAAAAGAGGAAGAATTGTTTGCGTGTAATTTTGTTGCTTTGTACATAATTAAGTACAGTTTATGGCAAGAATGATATAGTGTTTAAGCTTTTGCTACTCTCCATTTTGCATTTTTGTGCAAGTGGGAGTTTTCAAACTTTTTCATTTTTTCGGACAAATTACAAGATACCTAATTCATGTATTAGCTAATGAATTAATTAAAGGGTGAAAATCAGACATTCTTGCATTGTACCCACACATCAACTTACACATGTTATACACTTCTTTGTTAGATGTTAACTTGTAGTCACGATTATTTCATTTTGTCACTTTTTTGGATAACAGAACTGGTCTGGGAGGGCCTACTTTCTTTGCGGCTAACTTTTCCTGGTCATTTTCTTTTCTGTCAATGCTTAAAACAGGTACAACAGAGTTCATGTTGACACTACACAGGGAAGGTGATTCCTGCACAGTAAACAACAAACTCCAAACACAAACTGTCATTTGCGGAAATTATTGCATTCAAGTAGTACTATCTACCAACAAGGTCACTTGATTAAAATACAAATGAGGTGCTGAGAGCCATAAGGATCAAAAGCACACCGCCTTCGACACCTTTACCCCATACTTAAGTACATATCAGAGAAACCAGTGAGAGAGCCTTTTGTGAACGTTCAGATACACGTACAATGTGGACCTGTAGTACAGATAAGCTGACCCACAATTAGGTCAACAGCTGTCAGAAGCGTGAATAAAAGCTACAGTCTCACAAACGACGATTTGGTGCTTCATGGTTCTCAGTGACTCAAATGGATTACTGTATGATAGAATCCTAAACTTAATGCAGTATATCTCATTCAGAATCCTATAAAATAGGTTTTCTATCAGTATAATTATATTCTGAAGGCTGATTTAATTTTCTATATAGTGAGTGAATTGGCATATCTGTGGAGTGTGCTACTGCCTAGCAGGATTTCTGCCAAGCAAACATGGGTAAAAGACTGCTCCAGTGTGCTACCACCTGCTGGCATTAACATAAACTATTAGTTGAGTGGTAAGGGCTAGCAGTGCACCCTACAAACTGTGCACATTGTTTATCAAGTCTGTATGTATTTGGCTCATAAGGAAATAATGTCACGCCAGTTGCGCATGCACAGAAGCTCCTTAAAATGTGCACAAGAGAAGGTGTGCTCAGCACCCTTATGCCAAGCTTTATGAAGTCTAGACGAGCAATGTTGCACAGCGCAATAGATTTAGTGCCGCGTATTTCAGATTACTGCGTCTACATTACATTTAACAGCATTCAAATAAAAATAACCAATATATCCATAAGGTGTCAAATGTTAAGTTGTTCATGTGACCTTACAGAATAGCCACCACTGGTAATTTGTTTCTGTTAACACTTAAACACTTGGCTAAAATATGACACAGCATTATCGACAAATAAATTTGTAGCACGCATAGTTTCTGTTTTGTTGGGCTGAAGATTTTCAATGTGCAGTGCAACCTATTCCCATGCTTTCAGCATTTCTCTTATTGTACCACAAGATAGCTGCTTTTGCTGTTACTGCCTCCTGCTCTTCTGAAGAACTCCTCTGAACAACTTCCTGCACACACTGCAACTCAATAAGCACATCGGTGGTCATTTCTTGAACATGAACTTCCATAATCTCATTGGTACCGCTGTTATCCACTTCTAGTCCCATGCTCCCAGTCAAAGACACAATCTTGTTGACTACAGGTTCCAAAGGTACAGACTCAAATGCCTCAGAGTCACATCCAACAACACACTCCAGCCAAAGCTTCTTCCAAGCAGAAGTGTGAGTTCTCTTGGTAACCCCTTCCCATGCCTTTTCGATCATCTTGACGCAGGCAACGATGTTGAAGTGATATTTCCTAAGCTCTCTCAGGGTGAGATTGATGTTGAAGTGATATTTCCTAAGCTCTCTCAGGGTGAGATTGGTAGTTTAAGTCAACTCAGAACAATGCTCAAGTGCTTTAGTGTAGAGCTTCTTAAAGTTGGTTCAGAGGATGGAGTAGTAATTGAGTGGTGTTGGGAGGCAGAAACTGGATCTTGAGGAATTTAAATTCTTCAAGGAGGTGGTCTTGTAGGCCTGGAGAATGAGCAGGAGTGTTGTCCATAACAAGCAAGACATGGAGTAGCAGATTCATCTCGAGCAAATATTTTGTCACTAAAGGACCAAACATTTTATTGACCCAATCACAGAAAAGATCATGTGTCACCCAAGTCTTGTTGTTGGACCTCCAAATCACATTAAACATACTCTTCTGGACGTCACACTTCTTGAAGGCTCATGGAGTTTCCAAATGGTAAGGAAGTAGTGGTTTAATTTTCAAATCAAGGCTTGCATTGGCACTAAATAGCAACGTGAGACAGTCTTTCATTGGCTTGCAATCAGGCAATGCATTCCCTCCTGCTATTATAAAGGTACGTTTCAGTATTTTTTTCCAAACTATACCCGTCTTGTCACAATTAAAAACCTGTTGTGACAGATAACCCTCAGAATCTACAAGCAACTTGAAGTTGCTGGTGATGTTCTCTGCTGCCTTTGTGACAGAGTCGGCTGCTTCACCATGTCTCCCAACGCTGTGTATGCTGGTTCTTCTCTTAGACTTCTTGAACCACTCACGGCTTCCCTTAAACACTTCTTAGGTCACTAATGATCCTGGCATTATCTTAACGAGGTCAGTTAAAATCATTCTCACCTTCTCACAACAGATGTTCTCGTTAGTAATGTCTCACTGCAATTGCTTTTCATTTATCCATATAAGGAGCAACATTTCAACATAATCCAGAATACGAAATCATTGTTTGGTATTCTTGTCCCTCTCTTTGAAGCATGTATCTCCTTGATCTTGTCTTTGTTCTTGTTGATAGTACAAATAGTTGATGTAGAGCAATTAAGCATGCAAGCTGAACCAGCAACAGTCACAGCACATTCGCATTTTTCAATGTTTTTTGTTTCATTGATTAGGCCTCTTATGGTCATCATCTTGCAGCTTTATCTTCAGGAACATTTCTACATTTGCACACAAAGAAACACTGTGTCAACACAAGTTGGAAAAGTGTGTGGTCACAGGCTGTACTAACACAGTAGCAGAAAAAGTACTAAACCAGACTGCAGTACGTACTAAAGACATTGTTCACATGCTGTTGCCAATAATGGAAGGTGTTCATATTGCTGAACATTTCCCTGATTGCCTGTGAACGGCTGGTGATGTTGCTCTCAATCACCTTCACTCATTATGTGGAACATCGTTCGCTAAGCGAGTCATTTTTTATGATTTGTCTTGCTCATTGTATACTTTTTCTGATGACCTGAGACCATGAATGAATGATTAGTCTAACAAGTACAGTAGAACAGTAGGTATAAACAAAGTCAGTGGTGAAAAAGAAAACAGAAATTAAATTTGAAACACTTTTTTCTCAATTTTCTTCTTCTTCTTCTTCTTCTTCTTCCTCCCCCCCACCCCTCTAATTAGAATCTGATAATGTGTGTGAACTAAGGACAAATATTTTCAAATTTGTATCTAGAGTTTTACATTAAGGAAGTTGTTGATATGGTACCTCTTAACCTTGCAAAAGTAAGATTTTCATGATGGTAGAAAATCTCATACTGGATCACATATGACCATTTGGGATCTTAGTATTTTAAGAAGTACATACACACAATTCTCTAAAATTTAATGCATAAATTACAATTGGAGCCAAGGAAGAAAAGAATGGTTAAAGACACAGCATTCCATCAGCAAGGCCTTCATCTGCTTATGATAATTTACTCACTAGGGAACACACTATGTGTTATAAGTAGTATGCAGTTCCCAGGTATATAGTCAACCAAAAATCTTCTCACCTATCAAAAGGAATATCCAAGTCGTGCTTCTTCTTTACCTCTTCTAATATTTCCTTTTTTGCCTCGCCTACTGTCATTCCTTTACCAATAATCCACTCACAGAGAAATTTGCTAGTCTGAAAAGAAATTAAATAATGATTTTATGTGTCAGGCAAAATATGATGTAGCTGAAGACTGAGGTACTTCACACACACACACACACACACACACACACACACACACACACACACACACACACACACACAAAGGCAAGTTTCCAAACTAATAGTGAGCAGAAAACAAAAGATTTGAAATATGACTTACCTCTACAGTATTATTTGGACACAATAAATGGACCTTTCCCCTGAATTCTCCTTCAAGTTTAATGATAAGTTTTTCATCATCACGGAAAGACTTAAGATTTTCTGAAAGACGAGAACACTCCTGCTCTTGTTGGCTGGTACGTACTCTGTTTATCTTGAAATATTCTTGAGGTACACCAACATAAGGCTCTAAATTTTTTTTCAGTGTACTCAGGAACATTCTTTTGTCCACCAGGAACTTCAGTGCTGTACATAATAATTTTCCACCTGTGTAACTTATACACGTACAAACTCAAAAAAATTTAAAACAGCAAATGATTAAATGATAAAACTTACTTCTTTTGCTGTCTGAATCAGCACTTTGTATGTTTTTGAAGTAGTAGTTAGACGATCTACCCATAAAGCCAGGTGTATCACTGTCATCAGCATCCCAGTTGCCTGAGTGTTCCTGCAAGAAAATGAAGTACCTCAGACATTATTTCAGGGATATGGAGAGAGAGGGACACGCGAGGACAGATGGGGTGGGGGGGGTTGGGGACGAACGCGCAGGGGGGGGGGAGACGAACGCGCAGGGGGGGGGGGGGGAGACGAACGCGCGGGGGGGGGGGAGACGAACGCGCAGGGGGGGGGGGAAGACGAACGCGCAGGGGGGGGGGAAGACGAACGCGCAGGGGGGGGGGGAAGACGAACGCGCAGGGTGGGGGGAAGACGAACGCGCAGGGGGGGGGGGGAAGACGAACGCGCAGGGGGGGGGGGAAGACGAACGCGCAGGGGGGGGGGAAGACGAACGCGCAGGGGGGGGGGAAGACGAACGCGCAGGGGGGGGGGGAGACGAACGCGCAACGCGCAGGGGGGGGGAAGACGAACGCGCAGGGGGGGGGGAAGACGAACGCGCAGGGGGGGGGGAAGACGAACGCGCAGGGGGGGGGGAAGACGAACGCGCAGGGGGGGGGAAGACGAACGCGCAGGGGGGGAAGACGAACGCGCAGGGGGGGAAGACGAACGCGCAGGGGGGGAAGACGAACGCGCAGGGGGGGAAGACGAACGCGCAGGGGGGGAAGACGAACGCGCAGGGGGGGAAGACGAACGCGCAGGGGGGGAAGACGAACGCGCAGGGGGGGAAGACGAACGCGCAGGGGGGGAAGACGAACGCGCAGGGGGGGAAGACGAACGCGCAGGGGGGGAAGACGAACGCGCAGGGGGGGAAGACGAACGCGCAGGGGGGGAAGACGAACGCGCAGGGGGGGAAGACGAACGCGCAGGGGGGGAAGACGAACGCCCAGGGGGGGAAGACGAACGCCCAGGGGGGGAAGACGAACGCCCAGGGGGGGAAGACGAACGCCCAGGGGGGGAAGACGAACGCCCAGGGGGGGAAGACGAACGCCCAGGGGGGGAAGACGAACGCCCAGGGGGGGAAGACGAACGCCCAGGGGGGGAAGACGAACGCCCAGGGGGGGAAGACGAACGCCCAGGGGGGGAAGACGAACGCCCAGGGGGGGAAGACGAACGCCCAGGGGGGGAAGACGAACGCCCAGGGGGGGAAGACGAACGCCCAGGGGGGGAAGACGAACGCCCAGGGGGGGAAGACGAACGCCCAGGGGGGGAAGACGAACGCCCAGGGGGGGAAGACGAACGCGCAGGGGGGGAAGACGAACGCGCAGGGGGGGAAGACGAACGCGCAGGGGGGGAAGACGAACGCGCAGGGGGGGAAGACGAACGCGCAGGGGGGGAAGACGAACGCGCAGGGGGGGAAGACGAACGCGCAGGGGGGGAAGACGAACGCGCAGGGGGGGAAGACGAACGCGCAGGGGGGGAAGACGAACGCGCAGGGGGGGAAGACGAACGCGCAGGGGGGGAAGACGAACGCGCAGGGGGGGAAGACGAACGCGCAGGGGGGGAAGACGAACGCGCAGGGGGGGAAGACGAACGCGCAGGGGGGGAAGACGAACGCGCAGGGGGGGAAGACGAACGCGCAGGGGGGGAAGACGAACGCGCAGGGGGGGGAAGACGAACGCGCAGGGGGGGGGGAAGACGAACGCGCAGGGGGGGGGGAAGACGAACGCGCAGGGGGGGGGGAAGACGAACGCGCAGGGGGGGGGGAAGACGAACGCGCAGGGGGGGGAAGACGAACGCGCAGGGGGGGGAAGACGAACGCGCAGGGGGGGGAAGACGAACGCGCAGGGGGGGGAAGACGAACGCGCAGGGGGGGGAAGACGAACGCGCAGGGGGGGGAAGACGAACGCGCAGGGGGGGGAAGACGAACGCGCAGGGGGGGGAAGACGAACGCGCAGGGGGGGGAAGACGAACGCGCAGGGGGGGGAAGACGAACGCGCAGGGGGGGGAAGACGAACGCGCAGGGGGGGGAAGACGAACGCGCAGGGGGGGGAAGACGAACGCGCAGGGGGGGGAAGACGAACGCGCAGGGGGGGGGAAGACGAACGCGCAGGGGGGGGGAAGACGAACGCGCAGGGGGGGGGAAGACGAACGCGCAGGGGGGGGGAAGACGAACGCGCAGGGGGGGGAAGACGAACGCGCAGGGGGGGGAAGACGAACGCGCAGGGGGGGGAAGACGAACGCGCAGGGGGGGGAAGACGAACGCGCAGGGGGGGGAAGACGAACGCGCAGGGGGGGGAAGACGAACGCGCAGGGGGGGGGAAGACGAACGCGCAGGGGGGGGGAAGACGAACGCGCAGGGGGGGGGAAGACGAACGCGCAGGGGGGGGGAAGACGAACGCGCAGGGGGGGGGGAAGACGAACGCGCAGGGGGGGGGAAGACGAACGCGCAGGGGGGGGAAGACGAACGCGCAGGGGGGGGAAGACGAACGCGCAGGGGGGGGAAGACGAACGCGCAGGGGGGGGAAGACGAACGCGCAGGGGGGGGAAGACGAACGCGCAGGGGGGGGGAAGACGAACGCGCAGGGGGGGGGAAGACGAACGCGCAGGGGGGGGAAGACGAACGCGCAGGGGGGGGAAGACGAACGCGCAGGGGGGGGGAAGACGAACGCGCAGGGGGGGGAAGACGAACGCGCAGGGGGGGGAAGACGAACGCGCAGGGGGGGGAAGACGAACGCGCAGGGGGGGGAAGACGAACGCGCAGGGGGGGGAAGACGAACGCGCAGGGGGGGGAAGACGAACGCGCAGGGGGGGAAGACGAACGCGCAGGGGGGGGAAGACGAACGCGCAGGGGGGGGAAGACGAACGCGCAGGGGGGGGAAGACGAACGCGCAGGGGGGGGAAGACGAACGCGCAGGGGGGGAAGACGAACGCGCAGGGGGGAAAGACGAACGCGCAGGGGGGAAAGACGAACGCGCAGGGGGGAAAGACGAACGCGCAGGGGGGAAAGACGAACGCGCAGGGGGGAAAGACGAACGCGCAGGGGGGAAAGACGAACGCGCAGGGGGGAAAGACGAACGCGCAGGGGGGGAGACGAATGCGCAGGGGGGGAGACGAATGCGCAGGGGGGGAGACGAATGCGCAGGGGGGGAGACGAATGCGCAGGGGGGAGACGATTGCGCAGGGGGGGAGACGAATGTGCAGGGTGGGAGTTAATGACAGCAAAACACTAAATGCATCACATGTGAGAGATGGGGAACAGGGGATGGTGAAAAATACAGTTCAGAAAATGAAAGATATAAAAAACCAAAACGGAGTGAAGAATGGAATAGTTACTGTGAGGAAGTGCTGAGATTGAAGAAATTAATGTATATTAAGATCTAGTGGGTGGTGAAAACCATGGACATGTAGTGCCAGTTCACACCTGCAGAGTTCTGAGTAACTCATGTCTGGGGGAAGAATTCAGATGGTATGGTATGTATGGTAAAACATGCACCATGGTCACCACTGTCATGCTATGGAGCATGACATGTAACAAGATATTGTGTATTGCCAGTATATACCCTGTGCCTATGCCTATCCATCGTTATTGATGTCTTGGTGGTAGTTATGCCAATCTGAAAGATCAAACAGTGTTTTCATAACAGCTGGTATATGACATGTGGGAGACACTTTTGAATAATGGAATCACAAATGCTGAAAGGTTTCCGTTCACAATACACAAATTTCTAATAACTTTTCCATTATTTTGGATTTGCACATGGAAGAATGAAATGCTGATAATGGTACAACTCTAACCAACCTGACGAATGGGTTGAAGAAAGCAGTGGTTTACCAGGAAAGGCCCTTGCCTCCCCATGGCCTTCCAAATCCAGTCACCCAGCCTGATAGATGGGAGACCCACAGTTTAAGGTGGACCCAAAACCACATCTTCGTGTTGTTTAATTTAACAAAGCACTTCCAGAAGGGAAAGAAGCAATAAAATGACAATGCAAAGATCCCAGGACTCTCACAGCTTGAACACCAAACCCTTGGATTTGTAGTCCGACATTTAATAACTAAATCTTATCTTGTACATGCAATTTAGTTACAATTTAACAATGAAAGCAAAGGGAGTAAAATTAGTTGTAAGAAACAATCAAGCTTAAGGCAATAGGATGACATGCTACCCAGATTTAAACATAAAGAATGTATACATGTATTACATAGTGAATTTTCTTCTGAAATCTGTAGATGTGACATACACACCCAATGAAATGATTACAATTTCAAAAAAAATTTGATTATTTATTCAAGTGAGAGAGATTCTCAGATTGAACAAACCAGTAACATGTTGGCCCATCTCTGGCCCTTATGCAAGCACTTATTTGGCTTGGCACTGATTGACAGAGTTGTTGGATATCTTTCTGAGGGATATCATGCCAAATTCTGTCCAACCAGTGTGTTAGATCATCAAAATCCTATGCTGGTAGGAGGAACCTGCCCATAATGCTCGAAACATTCTCAATTAGGGAGATATCTGGTGATGTTGCTGCCCAAGGTTGGGTTTGGCAAGAACAACAGTCAGTAGAATCGATCACCATGTGTGGGTAGGCATTATCTTGCTCCAATGTGAGCTCGGGATGGCTTGTGATGAGAGACAACAAAACAAGGCGTAGGATATCATCAATGTATTGCTGTGCTGTAATGTTGCCGCAGATGACAACCAGTCCTGCAATGAAAAGACGTAGCTTTCCAGACCATCAGTCCCGGCTGTCGGGTCATATGGCGAGTGACAGTCAGGTTGGTATCCCACTGCTGTCCAGAGCATCTTCAGACACATCTTTGGCCTGGAATCTCATTGACTCGAGTTAAATTTTCTTCTGTTCTCAGTCCCACTTCAACGGAGCCACAATGACCAGTGAAGACAAGTCTGGAAACATTCTCGACAGTAGTGTGATACCAACCTTATTGCTGCCCAACACACAGCTTGTAACCACGAATGATGGTCTGCAGTGCTATTTCATTCCACAGCAGAATTCCTTTGGTTGTTATCAATGGCAACATTACATCACAGCAGCACGTTTACAATATTCTACATCCTGTTTTGTTGCCTTTCATGTTAGGCTATGCTGAGCTTACATTTCAGCAAGATAATACCCAACCCCACACAGCAAGAGTTCTACTGCTTGCCAAATCCTACCTCTACAATTTCACTGTCCACATACTAGAGTCTTTAAATAGTAAAATGTCACCAACAGGAATTTTTTGTGACTTGTCCAAAGCATTTGATTGTGTGAACCATGATATTATGTTACAGAAATTGCAATTCCGTGGTATAAATGGAATAACATATGAGTGGTTTAAGTCATATCTACAGAACAGCAAGCAAAAAGTTTCCTTATATGGGTCAAGTGATTTAAATAAGTTTGTCACTTCATCTAACTGGGGTAAAATTACATTAGGTGTTCCAAAGGGTTCAATCATGGGTCACCTTCTGTTCTTGATATATGTAAACGACCTCCCTTCCTATCTGAAACAGGAAGCTGAACTGACACTGTTTTCTGATGATACAAGCATCATTATGAATCCGGTAAAAGAAAGTCCAATTGAAAATGATACAAATAAGATCTTTGGAAAAGTCATTAATTGGTTTTCTGCAAATGGGCTTGCTCTAAACTTGGAAAAAACACAGTACATCCAATTTTCTGCTGGAAAAAAGTACAGTTCCTTCAGTAAGTATAACACATCAACAGATGTCAGTAGACAGGGTAGAGCATACTAAGTTTTTGGGTGTACATGTAGATAATCTTAATTGGAAAACTCACATTTTGGATCTCCTAAAGAGACTAGGTTCAGCAACTTTCGTGATCAGAATAACTGCCAATTTTGAGGATATAGAAATTAGTAAGCTAACATACTTTGCATACTTTCACTCTTTGATGTCATATGGAATAATATTTTGGGGTAAAATCAACATTTAGACAAAAAGTATTTACTGCTCAAAAGAAACTGGTTAGAATAATGTTTGGGGATCATAGCTGCACATCTTGTAGGCAACTTTTGAAATGATTGGGAATTCTTAAAACAATCTCACAATGCATCTACTCACTAATGAAATTTGTTCTCAACAACATTGAGCAGTTTAAAAACAAGGGACACTCACGATTATAATACCAGAAAAAGAAATACTTACACTATACTTTGCTCATCCTATCCAGAAAAAAGAAATACTTACACTATACTTTGCTCATCCTATCTTTTGCACAGAAAGGGGTAAAATATGCTGCTATAAAAATTTTCGACAAATTACCAGATGAAATAAGGTGTCTGACAGACAGCAGTAATAGCTTCAAAAATAAACTGAAATCATATCTCCTTGATAATTCCTTCTGTACCACAGAAAAATAGATGAATTCTTGAATAGGAATAAATAAATCTATAAATATAGTACAGTTCAGTTCACAGTTCACAGTTCACAGTTCACAGTTCACAGTTCACAGTTCACAGTTCACAGTTCACAGTTCACAGTTCACAGTTCACAGTTCACAGTTCACAGTTCACAGTTCACAGTTCACAGTTCACAGTTCACATCACATCACATCACACACACACACACACACACACACACACACACACAAACACAAGCAGACATATGTAAAGGCAAAGAGTTTGCGTAGAGATGTCAGTCGAGGCGGAAGTACAGAGGCAAAGATGTTATTGAATGACAGGTGAGGTATGAGCGGCGGCAATTTGAAATTAGCGTAGGTTGAGGCCTGGTGAGTACCGGGAATAGAGAATATTGAAGGGAAGTTCCCATCTCCGGAGTTCTGAAAGGTTGGTGGTGTCAGTGGGAAGTATCCAGATAACCAGGACGATGTAACACTGTGCCAAGATGTGCTGGCAGTGCAACAAGGCATGTATAGTCACAGGGTGATCCTCATTACCAACAAACACTGTCTGCCTGTGTCTGTTCGGACAGTTTGTTGTTGGTCATTCCCGCATAGAAATCTTCACAGTGTTGGCAGGTCAGTTGGTAAATCACGTGGGTGCTGTCACACGTGGTTCTGCCTTCGTAACCTCTTTGTTCATCCCTATGAAATCCCCAAACCACCTTCCCTACCCTCTGGCTCCTACCCTTGTAACCACCCTCGGTGTAAAACCTGTCCCATGCACCCTTCCACCACCACCTACTCCAAAGGCAGAGCCATGTGTGACATGGCATAATGCCATACGAGCTAGAAGATGGAAAACATGCACTTGAAATGAAGCGAACAGTTGAAACTAGCCAATAGTGTGAAATTAAACACTTTGTTTCAAATAAATGGACTGCCTCAGCGCAAAATATTAACAACAACCAAATCTCTCTAGCAAACCAACAAAAATAACTTCATTGTTCAGCAAGGCAATGAAATTGCTTGACTGTCAGAAAGGTGGAAATAAAACCTGAAACTAATGACATATTTTAGCCTTCCGTAATTATGCGAGCGTATTTTAGTTCATTTGGTAGCGCCCGGCCACAAAAATCCGTTTTGTTTTCGTTTAATGTGAGAACAATAAACGAAGAGGAAACAGCAAAATCACTAAACGTAAACACAGGTCACGTGGAGACTACCCACCTCCCCACTACAACTCAGACTGCTCTGTGCGTCAGCTATGGATCTACAATATTTCCGAACCGGAGCAATTTAGGTAATGGCGCCCAGCCACACATCTGTAGCCGGAAGCGGGAGAAGTTACTACTAAGGCAACTCTACTGCGCATGCGCAAGAGCCCACCCGCAACAGTTCAAATGAATCAACTGTAAACAGCTGTCATGTCACGCTCATCGAATGCAATTTGCTGTTAGGAAGCACTACATAGTCTTCCTACAGGTTTTGACACACTTTGGTTGACAGACGCTTGTATGAGCACTGTATTGTTTTGTTGTATATGGCGCACTTACTTTGCGAAATAAGTTTTCTTTTCGTTTCTCCCCCCTCTCATTCATGGTTTTTTGCTGCATCATTATTATGCAGAAACGGGATACAGTAATATCCTTCATTGGAGTATTGGTTATTACCAGTCTAAATCACAAAAATTTAACTTTTAACTAAAACAAGGAAAAGTTCCCGGAATTCTAAAAAATTCGCGGGTTTTTCCCGATTTTCTCCCGGACGAAAAAATTCGTGGGTTTTTCCCGGATGTCCCAGGTCGTATACACCCTGATTGTTCTGTGTACTTGTTAAATGAAGCAGTTATTTAAGGTAAAAATGAAGAGAAGTAGAGTGAACCCCCTTTTTAATGAATCATTGGGGACCCAAATATTTTTTCCTTAAATACGGGTTTTCCTTAGATGGGGGTTTCGCCTAGGTACACAGAGTTACCCAGAATCATGTAAGAGCTACTTAATTACAAACTTACTAATAAACTGTTAAATATTTAAATACAGAATACAGCTATCACACTTTTTGCAACACACATTCTTTATTTTTTTTTAAAATCAAGAAGAGTTGTTTGTTTTCTCCTTCCCGCATACTGTAATGACAGAAGTTGTCACCTGCTGGTTGATGTTTGTTACAACTGAGCAATCTAAATTAAACGATGGAAGATAGTTCCTGATAGTCTCTAGCCCTCATACAGCAGCTGCGAAACTTGGTATCGTGGCCTCCTCATCCTCCTCCTCCTTCATGAACATTGCCACCACCACTTCCTACCTCACAGTGCCCCTTCACTAGACTTTCACATTCCTCTCGGATGTAGAAATCATCACAAGTAACAAAGTCCTGGAAAACATCTATGATTCCACTCCATTCTTCTTGAGGGGCCATGCCATTTTCATCAGCAACTGATGTACCACAACCAGCTTTTGCAAAACAATTTAACAAAAGCTGTTGCATTACACAATTCCATGCAGCAAGTAACGTGTAAGTCCTGTAAAATGTTAAGCCTCATCACTTCCTTCGCCTCGTGGAATGTAATTGATTTCTGGACGTTTGCTACCCTGTATTTTGCTTCAGCAGAGTGTATTATGCCCAAGTCCCAAGGCTGTAGGTGACTTGTGCAGGGCATCGGTCCATCGTAAGTAATATTTTCCTAGCTGCTGCACTACTGGTCTTCCAGGGAACGATCAAAGCGTAGACTGTTTGAGACATTACTCCCGTGGAGGAAAGTGCGCATGGTGACTGTTGTATTCAATCCCAATTGAATTTCTGTGTTTCAACAACACTCTGACAGTCCACAGATTACAGAATACCTTGTAAAGATTTCCAGTGTCAGACAGGCATTGCTGTTGTACTTGCAAGTACAAGGAAGTGTCTTAATGTGTTTGAAACACTGGTAGTTTTAAATTTCCCTATTATCAGTGGCAGCAACTTCTCACTCACATCACTACTTACACACAATAGCACAGTCATTCTTTCCTTATTTTTCTTACCTCTGTATCATTTTTCTCCCTCAACAGGATGTTTTTACAGGAAATATAGAGTTTTTACTATTTTTTCATCAGTGTCAAAAATGCCTCTGGGTTCATAACGCTGCATTAACCCCGGCAATGTAGAGTTCTTCCAGTGATTTTCATTTTCTACGTCCAGAGCCTCAATCTCTCCATTTACACTCTGAAATGAGGGAGTGCGTCATTTCTTAAAACGATCTAACCATCCATTTGATTCACTGAAATTTTCAATGCCAATCTTCTGGCAATTTCCCGAGCATTCTCTTTTACAATTCTTCCGCTTATAGGAATGCCGCCACTTCTCATTTCTTGAAACCATTTTAAAAGAATCACTGAATGTTGACATGCAAATGTTCATCCTTTTGCAACCAGAGGAGTTGCTATCTTCGGCATTTAACAATGCTTCCCTGTTTTCGAGAATGCCACACAATGAAGATAGAGCCCAATCATTTCTTTTCGCCACGTCCTAAAGTTTTATGTTACGACTGAGCTTTAGCCCAATCATTAGCCTCCTACACTTGCACATCAGACCTCCACAAAAGTATAAAATTTATAAATTCAACTACATCTCACATTTTATGTGACTTATGTCATATCACTTGACAAGAATCACATGGTAGGCAGGATGGAAATCACTTTCTGATTTGTTCAACACCTTCTGGTATCGCTACACTGGAATTTGATCTAAATACACCCTGACTGAAACAAGCGATTATTATATACTACTGTCGCACGACATGAAGCACAACAAGTGTAAAACTGAAAGAAATCAAACTTACTCAGACATGTTAGGGATTGCAAAGAAACTGGATTTTAATTTATAGAATGTTTCATGTATATTTCTTAAAAGTGGACTTATTCTTAAAGCTTGATTTGTTAAAAGCAGGGAACAACAACATTGTTTTTATAGGAGTTTTGAGGGGACTGAATGAAATCTTCATTAAAAGCAGGAGTTCCTTAAAAGGAGGTTTGTTAATTACATAATCACAATAGAATCCTGAATTATTATTTCCTTCTGTGGCCCTTTCTTAGTAACTCTGAGGTTTTTGTGGACTGAGGTACTAACAAGTGTGTAGACACCTGTTCTGAACAAATACCTAGAGGAAAAATTTTGTATCAATTTCATATTCTATGTTAACATTCCCTGTTTCAGAAATGCTCTTCTTGTTATTGCCAGCCTGTGTTTCATACCCTCTCTGCTTCTTAAAGGCCAGCAATTTTGCTGCCTACATTGCAAAACTCGTCTATCACTTGTAGTGTCATTTTCTAATCTAATCTTCTCAGCATCGCCTGATTTAATTACACTTTGTTCCATTAACCTTGTTTTAATTTTGTTGCTTTTTACCTTATGACCTGTTTTCGAGACACTATCCATTCAGTTTTGTTGTTCTTCCAAATCTTTTGCCACCTATCAGAACCACGATGTCACTGGCAGACCTCAAACTTTTTATCTCTTCCCACTGTATTTAAAATCCCTTTCTAAATTTCTCCTTGAGTGTTTTTATTGCGTGCCCATATACTGACTGAATAGAACTGCTTTCTTTCAATGACAATTCAACTCAAACAACTGCAGTTCCTCTATAACTTGTTGGTAATCTCTCTCCCCCTTTTTGTTAAACCTTCAAAGATAATATTCCTGTCAACAGTATCAAAAACTTTCTCAGAATGTGTAAATATCATAATTGTCTGTCTGCATTTCTTGATGTACCTTCTAAGACATGTCGGGATTATGTATTATGTTGTACCTATGTCATAAATAATGCAGCAAACATGTACATTAAGCTCAGCAGACACTTAGGTACTATCCAACAGGAATACTTTATATACCGCTTCCAATATTTATCTATTCCTTTTATCACTTTCCTCCTCCACAACAAACATGTTACTATGTTACACAGGTGCTCTGAACAGCCTCGTACACACAACAGTTACAGTTTAAGATATCTGACATGCAAAACATCTGTAACACCATTAACTACAAAGGCTTTTAATAGGCTATGAGCTACACAAGAATACAAAAATAATGTACACTGGGAGTAATGTGTGTGCCAGACAAAGGAAAGTAGTGTAAAGTAGAAGAAAAAACAACATAAAAATTAGAGTACACAAAATATATAAAAAACGTTGAATAAAATACATCGAGTGCGTTATTCTGAATGTGAAATATAGTTTATAGTAAAATTATTGGAAGATATTTTATTTCCGAGGATTGGCTGTGCCAATTTTCCTTCATTTTCTCATGCATTCAAATTACTGAACAGGAAATTTATTTGTTAGAAAGAATATAATAGCTTCAAACCTTCGTATAAGAGTTGTAATTACTCGTGTTTCCCTCTTCTGGAGATGATACATTCTGCTGGTCAGACCCATTACTCGGTGTAGAAATATTATGTGCCAGGCATTCATCAGGAACATCACCAACTAATGTTCTGTGAAAGTAAAGAATACTTCCTTTTACTAACAAACAAGCAATAGAATAAAGGAAATGACATACATACAACAATGCCAAATGATGCATCACTTATCTACCACACTGAAGGTCTGAACTGCATTGATTACAGATTATAACATAGTAACATACGTTACAGTTAACGGTTCTTCAACCATAAAAGTCTGGAAGCTGTCTGGGTGTATGTAATGTCTGTAATATGAAAATATCTAACTCTATGCTGTCCACCAACTAGATCTTTTACACAATACTCAATGCTTATTGTAACAGTTATATTCGCGATATATTTTTATTCACTATGAATAGCAGACTAAATACCCCCATCTCACTCTACTCTACACAGTGAAGATTCTACCCACAGACACTGGCACAGATTTGAAGATAAAGAACACAACCTGTTGTAATATCATAAAACAATTAGAGATTTATATTCTAAACATGGTGTGGGGTGTATTCACACAATAAATTCTCTATAAAATTAAAGCAAATATATGTCTTTGAGCAATTTATCAGATTCTCATTATAGATACGCCAATGCTCAGTACTTCAACCACAAGCTAACAGAAAGAGATTTCAACACCTAGATTAACTACCAGTCCACCATTTGAGAAAGGTGATACTTCTCAAAACACTATGAGAAAAAAGATACCAGCACATCTGTCACAGTTGAGTACAGAGAAGAAATTTTAGTTTTACAGACTACATGTAAGTGCGGCAGAACTTTCAGATGTCAAACCCCAGAACTTTTCACTAACACATATGGAGTCAGGCTACATAGTTTAGTGGTAAACTGCATGCCTGACAACTGAAATGTCCTGGGATCGAATTCTGGTTGGACATTTCAGTCTGCCTTTAACCTAGCCTTCATCTCTCACTGATATTAAGATACACCATCAGTGATTTATGATTTGAATCCCACTTTAAACTGTAGGCCCACTTTCCTGGTAGGATTACTGAGGCTGATTAGGGGCATGCAAGTCACCAAAGTGTTATCATAGGACTCAAATATAAACGTCTCAGTCGTCAGATTGGTCCGATGTGGCATGCCATGACTTCCACTCCTATACCAAATTCTTCATCTCAAATGACCAGTTTCAACCCACTGTACTGATTATTTGCTGGATGTATTCAAAACTCTCGTCTTCCACAGGTTTTACTCTGTAAGGCTCCCTTGCATAAATTAATTTCATTCCAGCATTCACTGGTAAAAAAATGAAGTTGTATGTTACAGCAGATATGTAGCTACTGTATTTATCCAATTGTGAGGTGAAATTTTTCTCCAAATTAATCATTTGAAAAATAAAGGATTGTTTTGTATTCACAGATTAAACTATTGCTGCTGAGGTCAACATTTTTAGTAGCGTATATAGGGGTAGTCTCATATCTATAGTGATCATCTTACATTTAGAGATGAAACTTTGGCTAATGGGATCACATGCAGATTTATTTTGAAGAATTTGGGAGGATGGGGGTCAGCAAATGCCACTCATGTTCCAACAGGCTCAAGATTTCCTAATAAGGTGAAGAGCTTGATAAAGTATCAAAGCTGCCCAATCAATCACGTGGCACTGACTCGCACAGTTCTAGTGCAAAGAGATACATGAGAAACTGAACTATCCTCTACAACAGTTTGGTACTCTCATTAAAATTTGACAATTTTATCATAATAAGGAGGAAATAGCATTATATTATATCATATCATCTTACTAACTTAAGTTATATTCAAACAGGTTTGCAGCGAAAGTTCTCTCACATCTACGGATGCCACATACAAACTTTAATGGCGGTTTTTAAGTAAAGATAACATTCAAAAATTGAAATGGTGTCCTTCAAAAACCATTAGTTGATTCAGAACCCAGACTGGTATTTTATCTGGTTATGAGAGACTGTAATGATTTACCAAGTGGAATGTTCACGTATTAAAATACAGGGTAAAAATGTGACAGCTTTGGAACATGATTGTGATATTCAGTTGAAACAAGAAACAAAATTAATTCAGAATGGAATGTCTAACAAAGGAAATTAAGCACATTAAACTTACCGAAACTGGTATTACGAAAATAAATCACAGCGGCAAGACCTGTCATGAAGATGGTACCAACAGACATCACTATATTGCAGGATGAGTGAAAGTTCAAGAATGGGACAGAATCATAACAGCGATTTGTTATTTATGTATTAGTTGGTGGTGTTACAGATGAGCGGCACACTAGCAGATATTGCCATCTTGTTTTTCACAGTTGCTCTAGCTACACTGCAGAAGGGCCAGCAGGGGAACAGTGACATCTGTTTGGCTGAGAGCTGGGATGGCAGGGAGAAGAGCAGTGAAGGAGAACAAGTTTAATGTTGCCAACCATGGGACTTTAAACCATGTACTTTGGTTTTTTATGAATATCTACCATGTTTAAACTGCAGTTTGCCTGAATCTATTTGTAGTCGGAATTGAACTGACTTTAAAACAAGACAAATACTCAACAATAGTCTTCATTTCTGCAGTAGATGGTAAAAGTCAACACAGGGGCCAGTGGCGTTCATGTGTGTTCCTTCTTGCAATACAGTTGACACTCGCTGTGATGATGGGAATGAAATGGGGGTGTGCTGGCTGGTTCCACATACCCAGTGAGAGAGCAGTGGGCAGGTGATACGTTTGGAAGCAACAGGTATTGTGACTTTCTCACAGCAATATAGAAGTGAAATCTGATATGTATTTGGGGGGAAATATGAAAGCTGTGTTCCCAGGTCAAAGGGTAATGACAACCCCAGAAATAGCAACATACTCACAAGAAATAGCCAAATAATTGTGACAATGAAGATTCAAATTTCGCACTGTGACAGCGACAATTAAAAATAGTGATACCAAAGACAAGAGAGTTAATAAGCAAACAGTCCAAAAATAATGTAAAACTTTTCTTTTAGTTTCTTTTACTTCTCCTAGTCACACCCCACTTTTATGCTTTTCAAGGTACTACAAAAAAGGTGTCAAATGTGGGGAAAATGTGAAATGTGGGAAATAACGTTTTGAACTGTAAAAGTGTAGGATACCCCCTTGCACTATATGCACGATATATGTACATAATACACATCAAGAGACTTGTCAGGGACTTGTTTATTATCTAATGAAGGTTTATTATCCAATAAAAACTGCTAATGTAACTGGAGCTGATTACTGTCTGAGAAGAAGGAACGTTTTGAATGTGTATTATTCAGTGTCTCTTGCAGTGTAGTCTTATTTATGAGATTATCATGTACTGCACTTTATCAGTAATGTAGAAACACACACAACGCCCCCTCTCCCCCCTCCCTCCAAACAAACACAAACACACACAGTTTGCGTAACATCACAAAAAATACATACGAAAATACTGTACTTGACACCAAGAATAAATTCTCGAAAAACGTTTTGCTCAGCACGAATAAAATACGGTGCTATGTTTAAACTAAAAAATTTGAACAATGCAAAGTGAATGACGGTGTCAACTAGTGCTCCAAGTGGCCATACACCGAAACACGCTAAATATGGTTCGATAAAGCTGTCACAATCACGAAACTGTGTTTGCGCAGTAGAGGCAGTTTGGAGAAGGTAGTGATTGGTCAGGATATCTTCGTTTGAACAAACCTTGTTACTCCCATCAGCCACCACACCAAGTATAGCTTGGCAGCAGCAGAAGATGCGGCCAACATCATGCCAGTGTCATATTTTTCTCCACAAACATTTTTTCGTAATGCGTAAATTGCGGGAAAATTATAAATGTGTTGGCGCAGAATCAGGCTCAAATTAACATTGCGAGCATAGAAAATCTGACAAGATGAATAAAAAATATAGTAAACAGCGGGAAAATGTTAACTGCGGGAACATAGAAGCGAAATTGAAGTGGCTATTATGAAGATCCAGATTTGGTAGAATACTTTTCAGTGTATTCTTCAAAGATGTCAAGAAAGTGTCAAACAAGCATGTGTAGTATTTGGAAGCACCAAATTTACTCAAATCAAAACAGACACCTCCCTCCCCCTTTTCTTTCTCAAAAAATTACAAACTTTTTTATCAAAAGAGTAGGGCAAAAAAGTTAACACTGCACTTATTCTAATGTTATGTCATTTATTTCTTGTCTGTATGTTGGTAATATAAGGCCTACAACAGCACTGCATATGCAGCAGTAAATACATTTGTAATGGATTCACTTGAGATTTTGGCCCACCCAATAAGGAACCACTCGCCGAGCATGGATATCGAGGGTTTC
Source organism: Schistocerca gregaria (assembly GCF_023897955.1). Lineage (NCBI taxonomy): Eukaryota > Metazoa > Arthropoda > Insecta > Orthoptera > Acrididae > Schistocerca > Schistocerca gregaria. The sequence continues at coordinate 414,295,908 of NC_064923.1, forward strand.
TGTAACTTCTTCCTGCAAACTCCTTAAAGAAGCCGCTTACTGTAAAGCTGTCGCAGATAGGCCTTAAAACATCTGTTGTTGTGGTTTCAGCCTAGAGACTGGTTTTATGCAGCTCTCCAAGCTACTCTATCTTGTGCAAGTACCTACTGCAACCTACATCCTTCTACATCTGCTTAGTGTATTCATCTCTTGGCCTCTCTCTATGATTTTTACCCTACACGCTGCCTTCCACTATTAAATTGGTGATCCCTTGATGTCTCAAAACATGTCCTAACAACTGATCCCTTCTTCTAGTCAAGTTGTGCCACAAATTTCTCTTCTTCCCAATTCTATTCAATACCTCCTAATTAGTTATGTGTTCTACCCATCTAATCTTCAGCATTCTTCTGTAGTACCACATTTTGAACGCTTCTATTCTCTTCTTGAGTAAACTATTTATCATCCATGTTTCCCTTATATACATGGCTACACACCACACAAATACTTTCAGAAACAACTTCCTGACATTTAAATCTATACTCCATATTATTGTTGTGGTTTTCAGTCCTGAGACTGGTTTGATGCAGCTCTCCATGCTACTCTATCCTGTGCAAGCTTCTTCATCTCCCAGTACCTACTGCAACCTACGTCCTTCTGAATCTGCTTACTATATTCATCTCTTGGTCCCCCTCTACGATTTTTACCCTCCATGGTGCCCTCCAATACTAAATTGGTGATCCCTTGATGCCTCAGAACATGTCCTACCAACCGATCCCTTCTTCTGGTCAAGTTGTGCCACAAACTTCTCTTCTCCCCAATCCTATTCAATACTTCCTCATTAGTTATGTGATCTACCCATTTACAAATTTCTTTTCTTCAGAAACACTTTCCTTGCCATTGCCAGTCTACATTTTATATCCTTTCTACTTTGACCATCATCAGTTATTTTGCTCCCCAAATAGCAAAACTCATCTACTACTTTAAGTGTCTCATTTCCTAATCTAATCCACTTGGCATCGCCCAATTTAATTCAACTACATTCAATTATCCTCATTTTGCTTTTGTTGATGTTCATCTTATATCCTCCTTTCAAGGCACTGTCCATACCATTCAACTGCTCTTCCAGGTCCTATGCTGTCTCTGACAGAATTACAATGCCATCGGCAAACCTCAAAGTTTTTATTTCTTCTCCATGGATTTTAATTCCTACTCCCAATTTTTCTTTTGTTTCCTTTCCTGCTTGCTCAATATACAGTTTGCATAACTCGGAGACAGGCTACAACCCTGTCTCACTTCCTTCCCAACCACTGCTTCACTTTCATGCCCCTCGACTCATAACTGACATCTGGTTTCTGCACAAACTGTAAACAGCCTTTAGCTCCCTGTATTTCATCCCTGCCACCTTCAGAATTTCAAAGAGAGTATTTCAGTCAACATTGTCAAAAGCTTTCTCACAGTCTACTAATGCTAGGAATGTAGGTTTGCCTTTCCTTAATCTATTTTCTAAAATAAGTCATAGGGTCAGTATTGCCTCATGTGTTCAACCATTTCTACGGAATCCAAACTGATCTTTCCCAAGGTTGGCTTCTACCAGTTTTTCCATTCATCTGTAAAGAATTCATGTTACTATTTTGTAGCCGTGGCTTATTAAACTGATAGTTTGGTGATTTTCACATCTGTCAACACCTGCTTTCTTTGGGATTGGAATTCTTCATGAAGTCTGAGGGTATTTCACCTGTCTCATACATCTTACATACTTTTTCCACCTTTCTGCTTTCTCTCCTTTGCTTAGAACTGGGTTTCCATCTGAGCTCTTGATATTCATACAAATGGTTCTCATTTCTCCAAAGGTTTCTTTAATTTTCCTGTAGGCAGTATCTATCTTACCCAAGTGATATATGCCTCTACATCCTTACATTTGTCCTCTAGCCATCCCTGCTTAGCCATTTTGCACTTCCTGTCGATCTCATTTTTGAGACGTTTGTATTCCTTTTTGCCTGCTTCATTTACTGCATTTTTGTATTTTCTCCTTTCATCAATTAAATTCAATATTTCTCCTGTTACCCAAGGATTTCTACTAGCCCTCGCCTTTTTACCTACTTGATACTCTGCTGCCTTCAATGTTTCATCTCTCAAAGCTACCTATCCTCCATCTACTGTATCTCTTTCCTTCATCCTTGTCAATTGTTCCCTAATGCTCTCCCTAAAAGAATCTACAACCTCTGGATCTTTCAGTTTATCCAGGTCCCATCTCTTTAATTTCCCACCTTTTTGCAGTTTCTTCAGTTTTAATCTACATTTCATAATCAATGGAGCCCACATCTGCCCCTGGGTATGTCTTACAATTTAAAACCTGGTTCCTAAATCTCTGTCTTGCCATTATATAATCTTTCTGACACCTTCCAGTATCTCCAGGGCTCTTCCATCTATCACAACAATATACATTACTTGAGGCTGCGATGTCACTACCAGTATATGTTATACTGGCACATAAAGTTCTTAGCATTTCTGTTATGCATGTTGGTATCTGTTTGCTACGGGTTTATTTCTCAATTGTCATTTTTTACTTATAGTTCACTGTTGCTATTTGATTTTATGTATTGTCACTTGGAGATAGTGAATGGAGCTGTAGACACTAAAAAATGGAGTGCGAAGTGGAGGACCCTAAACACTTCTCACATATTATTCTGCTCGAGTTTCATTGAGGAGTGACAGCCATGTAGGCAGACAACATATGCACCAGGATCATTTTGACATCAGTGACATTCCGAGTTCAGGAAGATCTTCGGGGCTTAATGAAGATCATTTGACACATTACTCCATAATGATCCAAATCAGTGTACTCAAGAACTGCCAAATGTGGTAAGACTGATCATTCCCCCATCATGTAACATTTGCTTGCAATGTGAACGGTTCAAATAACTGGGTGTATGGTTACCGCATGCTCTAAGGCAAAATCACAAAAATCAGTGGCTGGCCATATGTGCATCTCTGCTTGTTCATCACCAGTTGGCTTGTGAACACCACCACCATTCCTACCCTGTATCATTACTGGTGACAAGATATGATTCCTTATACTAACTTTTGCAAAAGAAAGGAACAGCTGAGCCCAAACAAAGCAGCAAACCCCTGAACAAAGACCTGCATGCATCCATAAAATATAATGTTACGCATCTGGAGGAGCAGCAATGGTGTGCTATACTACAAAATGCTTCCCCAAGGTGTAACCATCACTGCTGATATTTATTCTTATAGACAAAGCAATCCAAACGATGAGCAAGAAAACTGCTGGAAGTGATGCTAGTCCATGATAACACCTATCTGCATTCTGCCGAACTGACAAAAAACACTATAGAGTAGTTGGGTTGTGAGGTCATTTCACACCAACCTTATTCGCCTGACCTTGCACCCCAGATTTTCATCTTTACAACACACTATCTAACAACCTTCCAGGAATTTCCTTTCTGGATGAAAATGTACCTTCAACACGGCTCGACAAGTTCGTCGTCTCAAAGCTCGTGATTTCTGCAGTCACGGAATTAAAATTACCCCAAAGATTGTAGACTGTTGCATTTATTAAACTTATGGAAAACACCTATGACCTTGTGCACCAACCCACCATCATTAGGTCTGTATTGCTCTTTGCTATCAGATCTATAACTTTCAGGGGACACCTCACCCAGAAAGACTCCCACATCAACATTTTTCTTTCATGAAGCAAAGAGACTCATACTCTGTTCCACACAATCTTCAGTCAGTCTAGCATCATGTAATTCATCAGCCATCCCTTTTCTTGGTACCCAAAGTTAAGTCCTGCAAGCAGTTTTTCTTTCGGTATCTTTTTCCTGTGAGGAATTGCACAAGGGAGAACACCTATCCATCTGCTAATGCACCCATCATTACTGTTACACTGGCTTTTTCACTGACAAACTTTTTATTGGGGCACTTTCACATTGACAGTGCCCAAATGGCTTAGCAAACAAGGGAACAGTTGTTCCGTTTCCTTAGATTAGTTTTTCATCACACACACACACACACACACACACACACACACACACACACACACACACACACACATGAGAGAGAGAGAGAGAGAGAGAGAGAGAGAGAGAGAGAGGTTTTAGGACATAACATAGGCCTCGTCCTCTTCATTCTCGAGCATCTGCCAGTACTTACTTCGAATTTCACAAGGTTTGGGCTTGGAAAATTCTTCTATATCTCCAGTGCCTTACTCAGGTAACTGAAGTAAACAAGAGGCCTTCACTGTGTTTCTCTTGCATGTACTGAATTACCTGCTGCTCCATGTTGTGAAATGTTCCCTGCTTTGGTCCCCTGAAGTTGACATGTTAAAGTCACATTCTTTCATTATTCTTCAGCTGATGATATCGATGAACACTCACTTTCAACAAAAAATTATCTTCGTGCTGCACAGCTGTTTGCAGGCCCTGCTCCATGAATCACCATTTTAAAATCAGCATTGTATTGTCTGCGTGAACCAGTTGTTACAGACTGTGCACTCTTAGATCCAGGTTTCTCAACAGAATCATGATTGGAACTACCAAGTGCAACAATTTTTAGTTCTCATAGTACTGACAACCTAAGCCAGTCAAGTAACAATACCTTGTCCTCTTGGCTCCCTATAGATAACCAGCAGAAATCACACAGTTTCAGATTAACAATGTAGCTAACCTTGAAAAGCCTGAGTGCTCCAGAGCAGTGGGAGCTTTAGTGCCATTGTTGAATCTCATATTTCATTTGTTGTGCAGCATTTAAAGTGTTCTTTGTGAACAGATTTTTGTTAGTATTACTTTGCCTCCTGGGTTGGAGTCTAAATCAGGGTCACAGAAAGTCATAGCAGTGTGTTTCTAATGCTCATATGTTGACAACGAATCAGTTGAAAGTATCCAGTCAGATGTAAAAATGGACCAATACTCCATCTCTTGCTTCCGAATATATCATGTACCTGCTCTCTTACTGGCTGCATGGAACCAGCAGTTGACACATCCATATTACATTCCTATCATACCTCACATTGAGCATTGACAACATAGCTGCATGATACACCTTTGCTCCTATCTAGACCTTTGGCATCACCTGCAGAAATATGTACTATTGCTGAGTATTTGTCTAATTTTTATGTCTATTCAGTTCTGGCTACAAAAGGATTCATGCTAACTTCTGTTTAAACATCGTAGATGTTCATAAAGAGCTAAGGTGCAAGATACACATTATAGATTCCCAGTGTTGGCAACACAATGAAATTTTCTGCCTACCCACTACTCCCCTTCCCATACTCATCCTACTTCTCAGCTAAGCTGTCATTATTTGCCCTACACCCACTCCCAATTTTTTCAAAATGAATCTGCATGTGTCTACAACTGCCAAAGCTTCATCTGTAAATATAAGACAACCTCTATATAAATCCATTACATAATGTTAAAATCATCATTAACTCAGAAGCAATTATCATTTAATTTGTAAATGTAAGATGACGCTGAATTTCTCAAATGAATTTTGAGAAAAAACCTATCAATAATTGCGTAAATAAGATATGTGATGATTGTGTGAAAAGTGTAGTGCTGCATTTGTTTTGTGTAGACAAGCACAGAATGAAAAGATGGCAGAAGATAAACCCTGTGTCAGTAAGTAGAAGACTCTTTTGAACAGCAATGAGGTGGTCACTGAACTTAACACCCTCATCCAACAGAATGATATGGTGCAAATCCTTACCATATTACTCATTCATTATCAACTGACTGACTGACTGGTGACACTAGCCAAATAAAGGTGATTAAAATCTCTCCTGTGGAAAACATTTAATTTGGCAATCTCCAGTGTGATCACCACTGCATTAATGAGAGGTACGAAAATCAGTTATGTGCATAGGATTTGGCAGAAGAGTTACAGAACTTAAACCAGAGCAGTGAAGAAAGACATACCACAAGTTAACCACAGCTGTGATGAGACTGTCCCTTAATGATAATTTAACTTTAGTACAAACAGCCCAACACAATACAGAAAATTTAAAACAAAATATGATGTACCACATTACAGTTACAACTAATGGTGATATGAAGTATGTAACTACTACTTCTGTATTCTCTAAATCATCTAGTAATAATTTAAAATGACACTTATATTGAAAACAGATATTATAGATTCAATTATGAATCAAACCTGTCACTGTCGGTAAGACTGCTATCCTCACTGGCACTCTGATCACTGTGTCCTGTGGAACCAATTCCTTCATCCTCTGGGTCCAATGGTGGCTGTGGGGAATTGTCCCGTGCAGCTGGCAACGGTACAATAGGAGGCTGTGCCTGCACCAACGGTGGTCGGATAGCTGCTTCTGCCGTTCCTGGTAGCAGTGCTGCAGACTGTATTCCTCCAGGTGGTAAACTTGGCACCACTGTTAATCCTGATACACTGTCATCACTTCCTTTATTTTCTTCATGTGTACTGTTGCTGTCATTGTGATTCATGTCTAAATTCAATGGTGGTATTGCCAATTTCCTTAAAACCTCTGAAAAAATGTTGTAAAAATATGACTTAACTACGTATTGTACAGATTATGTAGAAGATGTGCAGGAAAGTTTAGAAATAAAATATCACTAATAGTAACTTCAAAGATAAAAAAGAGGCCACATGATGTGTTGAGAAAGACACAGACAAAATTGGGACCAGTCTGAAGAGAATTTGAACAAAGACATCTTCTAAACTAAGGTCAATAACTAAAAGGATTCCAGGATAACCAATTTGTATTTGCCAAGACTGCCTGAACGGGAGAGAGGAAGAAGAATGTCAAATAAGAACTAAGAGATTCTGGGAAGAAAGGGAGAGAGAATCTGCAAAATAATTGTTCTCTCTTGATCACAGCAGAACAAATAAATGCAATGCACTATTAACATATTCTCTCTCACTATTCAGAAGAATGGGAGTTGAGATTAAGCAAATAGAAATATTCAGACCAATATCACTCCACCTAATTCTGTATACTTGCACAGGGCTATTACAAATGATTGAAGCGATTTAATAAATTCACTGTAACTCCTTTCATTGACATATGGTCACGACACACTACAGATACGTAGAAAAACTCAAAGTTTTGTTCGGCTGAAGCCGCACTTCAGGTTTCTGCCACCAGAGCACTCGAGAGCGCAGCGAGACAAAATGGCGACAGGAGCCGAGAAAGCGTATGTCGTGCTTGAAATGCACTCACATTAGTCACTCATAACAGTGCAACGACACTTCTGGATGAAGTTCAACAAAGATCCACCAACTGCTAACTCCATTCGGCGATGGTATGCACAGTTTAAAGCTTCTGGATGCCTCTGTAAGGGGAAATCAATGGGTCGGCCTGCAGTGAGCGAAGAAATGGTTGAACGCGTGCAGGCAAGTTTCACGTGTAGCCCGCGGAAGTCGACGAATAAAGCAAGCAGGGAGCTAAACGTACCACAGCCGACGGTTTGGAAAATCTTACGGAAAAGGCTAAAGCAGAAGCCTTACCGTTTACAACTGCTACAAGCCCTGACACCCGATGACAAAGTCAAATGCTTTGAATTTTCGGCGCGGTTGCAACAGCTCATGGAAGAGGGTGTGTTCAGTGCGAAACTTGTTTTCAGTGATGAAGCAATGTTTTTTCTTAATGGTGAAGTGAACAGACACAATGTGCAAATCTGGGCAATAGAGAATCCTCACGCATTCGTGCAGCAAATTCGCAATTATCTAAAAATTAACGTGTTTTGTGCAATCTCACGGTTTAAAGTTTACGGCCCCTTTTTCTTCTGCGAAAAAAACATTACAGGACACTTGTACCTGGACATGCTGGAAAATTGGCTCATGCCACAACTGGAGACCAACAGCGCTGACTTCATCTTTCAACAGGATGATGCTCCACCGCACTTCCATCATGATGTTCGGCATTCCTTAAACAGGAGATTGGAAAACCGATGGATCGGTCGTGGTGGAGATTGTGATCAGCAATTCATGTCATGGCCTCCATGCTCTCCCGACTTAACCCCATGCGATTTCTTTCTGTGGGGTTATGTGAAAGATTCAGTGTTTAAACCTCCTCTACCAAGAAACGTGCCAGAACAGCGAGCTCGCATCAACGATGCTTTCGAACTCATTGATAGGGACATGCTGCGCGGAGTGTGAGAGGAACTTGATTATCGGCTCGATGTCTGCTGAATCACTAAATGGGTACATATAGAACATTTGTGAATGCCTAAAAAAACTTTTTGAGCTTTTGTATGTGTGTGCAAAGCATTGTGAACATATCTCAAATAATAAAGATATTGTAGAGCTGTGAAATCGCATCAATCATTTGTAATAACCCTGTAATGATGCAAGAACTAAGTCAAGTCGTCTAAACAATATCGCTGAGTTCAAATACTGGCTGAAGGGGATGCTTGGGATATGTTGTGATAATATTTCAAGAATCCAGGCTTTTACCAAATCAGATTTTTAATTGGGTAGCGTACAAGTATTTTCTAGGTGGTTATTAATAATGGAATGTAATAAATGACTGCAGTAAATATACAAAATGTATAACCATGATGACATACAACCACTAGCAATGCATGTTGATATTTAAGTGATGAAAATGCCTGCAGAGACATAAAACAGCTTTCATGCACAGTTTGAAAGGGCAAATTAAGTACCAAATTATTAACCATTATGTCCAACAGCCAGTCAGATTATCAATATGAATGGTTTTTAAATATTACTGGTAATTAGTGGATGTGGCAAGCACACATCAACCTGAGTGTTCACGAACAATGCTGAACCCTTATTATTTACAGACGATTCATGCCAACACAAGCAGCTTCAAAAGCCAAATTTAATTTCCTCTAAGCTATTTTTATTTTCAATGAGACTGGATTCCTGAACATTTAATCCTTTACAGCAGTAACTGTCAAGTCGATTACTTGAATTTTAAGTAAAGAAGGGTAGATGTTAATGTGCTGATGCCGTTGGAAGGAAGGAAGGAAGGAAGACAGACTAGTGTTTAACATCTCATCAAAAGTGATGTCACTAAAAATAGAGCACAGGCTCTGGCGATTCAAGGATAGGAAATGAAATGGGCTGTGTCCTTATGAGGAGACTATCCCAGCATTCGCCCAGAGCAATTCAGGGAAATCCTGGAAAAGCTAAATCAGACAATGGAAAATCCAGGATGGAATGTACGAATATTATGAAAAGGAAAGTCCCTACTCACAATATAATCAAGATGCTGAATCGCAGATACACATAATAAAAAGACTGTCGCAAGATAAGCTTTCGACCAACAAGGCCTTTGTCAAAAGGCATACGCAAACACGCGCGACTGCAGTTTCTGGTAGCACACAGTGTTGCTTCAGCTGCCAGTGACTGCAATCGTGTGTGTGTGTGTGTGTGTGTGTGTGTGTGTGTGTGTGTGTGTGTGTGTGTGTGTGTTTTCATTTTTGCCAAAGGCCTTGTTGGCTGAAAGTGGTGAGTAGCAACTTTCATTATTACAACCTGATTAAAATTTAAATTAGGATGGTTGAATGCAGCTTTCAAACTGTCATCTTCCCTAATGTCATTGGAGATGATACTGTAGCTGAAGGATGGAAATCGGCCGTCAATGGATCACAGAGACTATCCATCATCTGTCTTCCATGATAAAAGGTAATCATCAAACATCTAACTTAGGATGGGATGACAGATCTGAACCCCACACTTGCCAAACACGCATCTAGTACCTCAACCACTGCATTCCACAGATAAATTATTTACTATTTTAGACCACACAGAAGAACCCTCAAGTTTATAGTATGTCTGCTCCTTTCCCCAGAGGTATTTCACATACACTGTTGGTATATGACCACCTTACATCTAGAATGACTAATTATACCTTTCAAAACATACTAATCTGAATAACATGTGTCACATAATAGCTAATAAAAATTTTATTCACATAGCAGCAGCTGTTTACCAAAATGACTACGACTGTGCAAGTTTACAAACAAGAACATTCATATCAATGTGTCTGCATGTTCTACCATTCTGTAAGCTTTGGTGATTTCTTTTTTAAGAGGAGTAATGGTTGTGTAGCGTTAGTCTTCCACTTATTTTCATCTTTACATGTTGCTGTTCTCTTTTATGGTATACTTTTTCATTTATGCTCTGTTGACCTAACTATTCACCTGAAGATGCTACTACCCACCACAATGATCACCACACACTACACTACTTTATGACTTTACACAGCCTGAATAGAAGTACTATTTACATATTCTTCCCCTTATACAGCGGAACCTTATAGTGAGCACAATCCATTCCAGAATTTTACTCTTAGTGCGAAACACTCGTTAAATTGTTTCACTTATTCCATATAAATTAATGTAAATGCATTCTATGAAGTAAAAGAAGTGAAAGTTTTATCTTATTCATGCCATTTTTTCAAAGAAAATTATACATACAGTATTATGTACATTATCCACAATACATAACTAATTCTTTGTACTAGGAAGCTATCTATAATCATTTGTTTCTAGCAACACTTCAAAACTTGCGAAAGTGCAACACAGCGTCATCGTCAAATTTATAGCATATGTAGCCACTGTTTTATTGGGATGATGATTTTCAATGTACAATGCAACCGATTCCCATGCTTTCAGCATTTCTCTTACTGTTTCAGAAGATTACTGCTTTGCTGTTACAGCCGCCTCCTCCTACTACTATTCTGAAGTCCTCTCCATAACTTCCTGCTGCGAAGCACACTGCAACTCCATAAGCTCTTCGGGGTCATTTCTTGGGTGTGATCTTCCATAACCTCATTGATTCATTGTTATCCAATTCTAGTCCGATATTCTTCGCTAATGACACAATCTTGTTGACGACAGACTCCACAGCTACTGACTCAAATGCTTCAGAGTCACATTTGACAACACACTCCAGCCAAACCACCTTCCAAGCAGGTCAGAGTTCTCTTGGTAACCCCTTCGCATGCCCTTTTGATCATCTTGATGCAGGCAACAATGTTTAAGTAATATTTCCACAGCTCCCTGAGGATGAGATTAGCAGCTTCAGTCAACTCAAAGCAATGCTTTAGTCTAGAGCTTCTTGAAGTTAGAAATAATCTGTTGGTCCACAGGCTGGAGTAACGGAGTGGTGCTGGGAGACAGAAATTGGATCTTGATTAACTGGAATTCTTCAAGGAGGTGGTCTTGTAGGCCTGGAGGAGGGGCAGGAGCATTGTCCGTAACAAGCAAGACATGGAGTGGCAGATTCAACTCAAGCAAATATTTTTTCACCTAAGGACCGAACACTTCACTGAGCCAATCACGAAATATCTTATGTCACCCAAGCCTTGGTGTTGGACCTCCACATCGCACTTAACATGCTCTTCTGGACTTTACACTTCTTGAAGAAACATGGAGTTTCTGAAAGGTAAACAAGCAGTGGTTTTATTTTCAACTCGCTGCTTGCTTTGGCACAGAATAGCAGTGTGAGACGGACTTTCATTGGCTTGCAAAATGGCAATGCATTCTCCTTTGCTGTTATAAAGGTATGCTTCAGCATCTTTTTCCAGAATAGACCCATCTCGTCACAATTAAAAGCCTGTTGCGGCAGACAACCCTCGGAATTTATGAGCATCTTGAAGTTGCTGATGAACTACTCTGCCACCCTTGTGTCAGAGCTCACTCCTCCTCCGTGCCTCACATCTACATGACTACTCTGCAATTCACATTTAAGTGCTTGGCAGAGGGTTCATCGAACCACAATCATACTATCTCTCTACTATTCCACTCCCGAACAGCGAGCGGGAAAAACGAACACCTAAACCTTTCTGTTCGAGCTCTGATTTCTCTATTTTATTTTGATGATCATTCCTACCTATGTAGGTTGGGCTCAACAAAATATTTTCGCATTCGGAAGAGAAAGTTGCTGACTGAAATTTCGTAAAAAGGTCTCGCCGCGACGAAAACGTCTACGCTGTAATGACTTCCATCCCAACTCGTGTATCATATCTGCCACACTCTCTCCCCTATAACGTGATAATACAAAACGAGCTGCCCTTTTTTGCACCCTTTCGATGTCCTCCGTCAATCCCACCTGGTAAGGATCCCACACCGCGCAGCAATATTCTAACAGAGGACGAACGAGTGTAGTGTAAGCTGTCTCTTTAATGGACTTGTTGCATCTTCTAAGTGTCCTGCCAATGAAACGCAACCTTTGGCTCGCCTTCCCGACAATATTATCTATGTGGTCCTTCCAACTGAAGTTGTTCGTAATTTTAACACCCAGGTACTTAGTTGAATTGACAGCCTTGAGAATTGTACTATTTATCGAGTAATCGAATTCCAATGGATTTCTTTTCGAACTCATGTGGATCATCTCACACTTTTCGTTATTTAACGTCAACTGCCACCTGACACACCATACAGCAATCTTTTCTAAATCGCTTTGCAACTGATACTGGTCTTCGGATGACCTTACTAGACGGTAAATTACAGCATCATCTGCGAACAGTCTAAGAGAACTGCTCAGATTGTCACCCAGGTCATTTATATAGATCAGGAACAGTAGAGGTCCCAGGACGCTTCCCTGGGGAACACCTGATATCACTTCAGTTTTACTCGATGATTTGCCGTCTATTACTATGAACTGCGACCTTCCTGACAGGAAACCACGAATCCAGTCGCACAACTGAGACGATACCCCATAGCTCAGCAGCTTGATTAGAAGTCGCTTATGAGGAACGGTGTCAAAAGCTTTCCGGAAATCTAGAAATACGGAATCAACTTGAGATCCCCTGTCGATAGCGGCCATTACTTCGTGCGAATAAAGAGCTAGCTGCGTTGCACAAGAGCGATGTTTTCTGAAGCCATGCTGATTACGTGTCAATAGATCGTTCCCTTCGAGGTGATTCATAATGTTTGAATACAGTATATGCTCCAAAACCCTACTGCAAACCGACGTCAATGATATAGGTCTGTAGTTAAATGGATTACTCCTACTACCCTTCTTGAACACTGGTGCGACCTGCGCAATTTTCCAATCTGTAGGTACAGATCTATCGGTGAGCGAGCGGTTGTATACGAGTGCTAAGTAGGGAGCTATAGTATCAGCGTAATCTGAAAGGAACCTAATCGGTATACAATCTGGACCTGAAGACTTGCCCGTATCAAGCGATCTGAGTTGCTTCGCAACCCCTAAGGTATCTACTTCTAAGAAACTCATGCTAGCAGATGTTCGTGTTTCAAATTCTGGAATATTTCATTCGACTTCCCTGGTGAAGGAATTTCGGAAAACTGCATTCAATAACTCCGCTTTAGCGGCACAGTCGTCGATAACAGTACCATCGGCACTGCGCAATGCTGTGTATGCTGGTTCTTCTCTTAAACTTCTTGAACCACCCATGACTTCTTTTAAACACTTCTTTGGCCACTGATGATGCTGGCATTTTCTTAACGAGTTCAGAGAAAATCATTCTCACCTTCTCACAAATGATGTTCTTGTTTAATAGCTTTTCATTTATCCATATAAGGAGCAACCTTTTGACATTATCCAGAATACAAAACCCTTGTTTATTCTTGTCACTCCATTTGTAGCATCTCTCTCCTTAATCTTGTCCTTGTTCTTGGGGATGGTGCAATTAGTTGATGTAGACTGAATATATGTGTGTGCCAAATCAGCAATGCTCAAATCACATTCGCATTTTTCAATGATTTTACGTTTTATTTCTAAAATCATTTTACTTCTCTTATGGTCATCTTCTCATGGCTTTACCTGTGGGTACATTTCTACAAAGGTTATTAAAATCTGCACACAAAAAAACACTGTGTGAACACAAGTTTAGAAAAATGTGTAATCCAAGCTGCACTAAGATGGTAGTTGAAAGAAAGTTAAACCCAGACTGCAGTACGTCCTAAAGACACTGTTCATATACCGCTGCTGGCAATGAAAGGTGTTCATACTACTGAACGTTTCCCCCAACGCACACGAACAGCTGATTACATCACACGAAATTGTCATCACTCATTATGCAGAACACTGCTTGTTAACCAAGTCATTTTTTTCCTCATTATGCGAATTGCATGTTATGGTAGTGCTCATTAATTAAGGTTCCACTGTATATTCTTTTCTTAATTTCAAAAAGTATTACACAATCTCTGAAGGAACAAACCCCCAGGTATTGATGGAACACCAGCAAAACCCTTGTGAGTTCCAAGCCAAAGGGCAAGGCAAACTACACAAGCCCACAACTGAAATTTTTGAACTGGGAAAGCTCCACCTGAATATGAAAAAATATATAATTACTCCACTTATAAATAAGGCAACAGCAGACATATATGAAAATTATCTCTCAATAATTCATGCATCACATGCATCAAAAACACTCAAAGGAATACATTATCAGTGAATGGAAGGATAGTTGAAAGTAGATTAAGGGAGTGCCAGTCTGACTGTAGGAAGTGCAAAAGCTCTTGAGAAGCAATTTTAGCACTGCAGTTAGTAACAGAAAGCAGATCTGCAAAAAACTAAAAAACATTACACTGGATTCATAGATTTGTGGAAGAGAATACTTTTTCTTCCATTCTTAGGCAATGTGGTAGCAAATACACACACAGAAGGTTAATCCATTCTCTTTAAGCTACGCAGACTGGGATAATCTGCACTGATGGAATGGTGAGGTTAAATAATAAATGTTGTTAAGGCAGCATTGCTCACTGTCACCATTGATATTTAATTCATAGATGGAAAAGGCAGTGACGGAAGCAAGTGACCATCTTGATTTCGGAGTTGACTGTCACGAACAAAAATCCAGCGCAATTTGGTTTGCTGACAAAATGTCAGTAGTCGCTGAAAGCGAAGAGGAATTCAGTTTGGAGCACGGTAAAACAGAACATACACCAACTGAAGACTTTAACAACCACATAAAAAATTAAGATAATTGTATGAACAGTAGGTGAAAACAATGATAAAATATTCCTGTTGAATATATCTTCCAGACCACAGTTCGAGCACCATTACACTGTTGTGAGTCAGCAACCTTTTTCTCGTGGTGGACATGACATTGACAAGGATCAGAAAAGCAGAGAATGTAGCTGGAGGGCACAAAGTATATGCTGTATACAAAATTGTCAGTAAAATTCTGTTTGGTGCTGGCAAGAACAATCTAGAACAAGGCCATGACTATTTTATTGTACAGCATAACAATAATATAAAAAGGATATCCCTTTCATATTACTGTTATTCCATCTTGGACTTTCAATTCTAATGTAAAGTGTGTTATGTGACACTGTGTAATCAGAAAACATTGGGTTTTCTCATATTTCTTAGTTCAGTATACTTTGTGCCAACATAAATAGTTTTTTTAAAAAAAGTTGCATGTCAGCTGACATACAAGTTACTTTCACTTTTCCCTTTGCACAAAGCCACACTTTTATGAACAGTATGAAATTAACAGTTGACCTAACATGTTAATTGTGAAATAGGCTAGAGAACAACTGAAAGCAGTGGTGAAGCTGGTTATGTGTTCCAGGAGTTAACCAATGACTGAACAAATGTCTTTACCATCAACAGCAAGGCTGTACGGAAGGGAGCATACTTAATATGTCTTGCTGCTTTTCTCTTATTTATCTTGATCACATCTATATTTATAAAACAAATCTCTAATTTCATTAATAAGGCATGCAATCTCCTCTTCACATTCTTACGCATGAGTAATGAGCTACCTACACAATCATTATTGGTTACTCCACACCAACTCCTATTTTTTAATTCTCACAGGCAAAAACATTTCAAGAAGAAGCATGATCTAATCATCTAACAAGTTCTTACATTGACTACAACCACTGCTGTATGCATTGCCTGTTTATTTATAATGCCTTTGATCTGACAGTATATTTTCCTTGAGTACATCAACTTCCACAATCTGCCTTTTCAGGTGAAGAATGAGAAATTAAACTACTTGAATTAACAAAGAATGAGGTGGGGACTTAAATCATCCCATTCAAAGATTAAGTATTCACCATTATCTCCAGGAAAACCTATAATTTTTTTACTGAGTATTTTTTATTACTATATGTTTCACAGTTGTTGTGGCCCAGTGTCATGAAAGTTTGCTGGACGTTGCAACCATTAACTTCTTTTAGCAGCCTGAATCTGTAACCATAGAGAATTTGCTGCAGCACAGGCAAATTGTAAATCTTTGCTATTTATGTTTTTGGCTCATTCAGTTTAAAATGTTGGCAGCCACAGACACTATTTTTAGGCTTTCTTCCTTCCCGTTAAAGAGTGGAATGGACTCAAGGAATATGCTTGCCTCTCTAGATATATAATTGTCATCTTTGGTCAGAATATGCATGTTATCAAAAGGATGATATGATGACTGCCTACACCACAGCTAACAAGTCTTTGAATATTTCTGTCTGTAGTTTTTTCTTGGGCCCAAAATTGAGACAGAGAGACTGCTCACATTGTTTCTGAAGATAGCAATGGTTAGGTCCACGGGCACTTCCAGCGATACCTCTGTGAACAATGATGCTGTATCAGATCTGACTATTGGTGATCTGAGTTTTAGCTGCTTCATTTCATCTGTGAACTGTATGATGCAACAAATACAACTGCATCCTGTGAGACGAATTCATAAGTTAACATGCGAACTCTTGCAACAATGTCTTCCTCACTACACCACTAGACTGTTGCTTACAGCTATTGCTGCATCGACTGTGTCACATTAGTGCTGCCATCATTCTTATGTGCATCCACGAATGTTTGTTCTTAAGAGAGCCACTCAAGGAAGAGACAGACAATTTCACTCCAATTCCACCAAGAATTTGCTTAGTTTTATTTACAGATGTACAATTAGGTAAGTACAATAGATTAACTGTTGTTATTGCTCTGGTTATCGTCACGAAGAGTCACTGCATGACGTGCATAACACCTGGACACAAGAGTTGTTTTATGCCAGACACACGAATAAATATTTTAGATTTAAAAAGAGGAAACCAGACTTTTGAGAAATGATTAGTTTCCGGTAGAGGTTTGAAATACTGTGCATTTAGCCAGTGCCACAACTTAACAACTTTCAGATGGTAAGTATAATACAGCAACTAAAATAAAAGGATTTTAATCCCCGATGTGTAGTTATTGGCACAAAATGAGTTTTGAAATTTTCAGTTAATTTCATCCCAGCAGTCAACTTCACTCCATTTGATGGTATAAATGGTTACGTGTTAAAGTCATTTCATTTGATAGACTGCTATTTCGATTAGTATGAGTGTAGGGTTGATACCATCAACAATCTATAGAGCTACAGTGAAATAATTAAATTATATTCTCAGGAACCTTACTGTACCAGTTAGTTTACAATAAGGACAAAGACAGATAGTAAACTAGCCTCCACAGACGATCTACTTACAAGGAAAGGAAAATGCTCGGGCTATATATAAAAGATAAAAGCAAAGTAAAGGAATCAATATACACAAAAATGCTCAAAACCACTGCCACAGTCAGAAAATGACTTGTATAGACATATAACATAAAAGATAAAAACTGACACCAAAAATCAGGTTGCCAGAGGCCAGCTACAGACAAACAAGACCCAACTGCAATAATGGGCCTGCTCTTGTGAATGAGTATACACCAGTATTAGTAATCATCTCGTTTATACACATTAACTAGTTTAACGAGAATGAAGAAAGCTTTGAAACAAAACTTCTTTAGCACCATTAACCAAAAATTAAACAAAAAGGCTAATAAGTTGTAGCGACTCAATCTTCTACCTCAATTACAACAAGACTCTCACCTGAAACTAGCAGTTATGGTAGTTCAGTAACATCTACAGTACCATCATTGGCTACCCTGCTGGCAGTAGTGTGTTAAGCAAAATAACTACATGAGTACAAAAGCAAATTAACCATGAAAAAAAAAGGGAAAGACCATTCTTTCCATGTCATAAACACTATATCAACAACTGGTCTAACGGGAGCCTAAGTAGATGAAACTTAGCTGTTGCAGTGACAGGAGAATCAACTATGGTTTTTAATTCTGTAAAACGAAGAAACCTTTTATTGCATACATGACTGTTTTTGGAAAACTTAAAAGTTACATCATCTGATGTAAAAATAAAATCGCTTAACCATCAGACGTTATTCTCAGCCCCAATGCTTCAATGGAACATACATTCTGTGTCAAATGAGTAAAAAGAGGGGAACAAAGTCCATAGAAGAATGTTCCCCTGTGCTGACCGACCGAGAATACAAACTGGAAAACCAAGCAATTTTAGACATGTGGCCTAACAAAGGCAATGGCATACCACATCTAACAGGACCAAGTGTAGTAAAGCACTGTCAGGGTTCAAACAATTCCTTCGGTTTACAAAAGCTTTACCCAAATTTTTCCTCTCTGCTGCAGAACAACATGAGGAAAATCAAAACAAAAAATCTGCAAGGACATTTTAACAAAAGCATTTGCCTACACAATTTTAACAACAACAAAGAAATGGACACACATTTTGAGAAAGATTATTATTCCCCAGTACTGAACATGTTTTAAGATCAAAATCAACTACTGCAAAAAATCCTACCAGAAGTTCTACTAATATCCTCCCTTATTAAAACCCCCTTAACACATTCACTCTGTTGTGCTTTGTCCTGTAACACCATAACAGCAAGTCACTACTTTCCTGCTAAGATAAGTAATTAATCATATGCTGCCACTTTTTTCAGATAGGTTAAAATAAATGTAGTAACCAAAACACAACTATTACTTGTGTTTACAGGTAAACACAAAAGCTACTGGTGCTATATTTTGTTGAATTTTACACCAAGAAATCTTGCTGTGCTGCAAATCAATATAAAATTAAACTTAAAAAATCAGTGACTTGCAGAGGAATACCTTGGAAACATACAAGCGGAGAACACTTCCAAGATTTAAGTGGAAATCAGAAAAGAAAAACATACCACTATTTTTTACATAAATAAAATAAAATGCATATGGTGATGTATATAACCACAATCTTGTGTTTAGTTGACACTGTTTCCCTCACTGAACTGCCTACATACATTTTACATCCACTTACCTTTATCTATTTCTGGTACCACAACATTCAGTGTTATCACATATTCAAATGTGTCCAAAATTTCCTTAATTATCTCAAACAATCTTGAAGAAAAGTGAGGTTTTTCTGCATCATCCCCAGATGATACAGCAACAAAAATCTGTACAAAGAAATGACACTTCATATATAGAGTCTCCAGATATGGATTTACACTTGCTTTAATAAAAAAATAAAAAAAATATCTGTGATGTTTTACCTTATTAGTATTATGAAGGCCTTCGGACTGTAACGTAGCATCATCACTGCACAAGTACTGTGGGTGGCTATTACTCTTCTCTTGCAAGATGTACATCTTTTGGACATTTAGATTTAAGACCTTAGCAGCTGTGGCTTTGAATTCTCCTACAGTGTGGTAAATATTCCCTCGCACTGTGAAGGGGCCTTCAACATCTTCAGTACTGTGGGCGTTCATATTTATGAGAAATACTTTGAATGTTACACCTGTAAATAATTCACATTTTGTATTAGATTTGTTATCAATGTAAAATCTAAACTATTTACTAGGTTGCAACCTTTTTCAATTTTTTCAAGTACAGAAACCAGTGGTCCTTCACTTACAGTTTCATGTTCTCAGGAAATAGCTGTATTTTAAATCTTTTTACCTCATAAATGGCAATCTGTATTCACTAGATTATTATTTTGTCTTCACTAGCTTGTGAACTACTAATTAATTACTTCTCACTTTGTGATTTACTTAATCCTTCCCACAAAACAAACAAATTATGAACAGTGAGCACAAACTTTATAATCCAATAGGGGAAAATGATTATACTCAAAGTGATTTGTAGTAAAAGAATATTACTAGAACCTTTGGCTAGTCTCTACTTATTTTCAGGAGACAATACTGAAAGTACTATCAACAGACACATGCAAACACTTGTTCTAGCTTCCAGAATAGTTAGTTTCTTCCTTAGTGAGGGAGGAGGGAAAAGTTGGGAGACATCAAAAAGAAAGGGCAGCTCCTCCAAAATTTGAAACAAAAACTGTTTCTCATTAACATATGTTCTCAAGAAGAAATTTCAAGTGATTGTGCCACATTTTATTATCAGTTATTAAAAAAGAAACATCTTGAACTAAAATTATCTCATCAGACAAAGAAACAGCAGTGCTGTATGCTAGAATAGAAGTGACAAGGATCATCTACGTGTGGGTTCCATTCAAAAGAAATTTCGTTTGGTTGATCTGAATGTTGACTTCAAAGGCACAAAAAATAAGTTTCAGAATGACGTATAAGTCAATCTTATGGAATGGTGATGTTAAAAGCATGTGTTTTTGATCTTTCTTTCCTGAAGCCAGACAAAACTAACTTAGTTTCAGTGGTATCATCTTGCATGATTAGTCTTTAGATATTGGTAATCATTACCAATATCTAAAAGCTATTGCAAAAGAATTTGCAGCATAAAATTGCATTAAAAAAGTACCAAAAATCAGGTCAGAAAATAATATGACTTTTCATTTACAATAAAGATTGCGCAATTTTGAAGCATGTGTGCAAACTAAAAGGACGATTCACTCGAAGGGGAAAAACACACACAAAAATGACTGTTGGAGTCATTCCTAATTCTGAGTCACTTTTGTCTAAAATTGACTACACAAGTTTGTGACTTGCAGGACTGTCACATTTTGTATGTCTGTGGTGCACCAAAAATATAAATTTGGAAATCTGCATCAATATTTCATTATTTACAATAATTACACAAATGAGAAAATTAATGCCGACATGCTGGAAACCTTGTATTTATTTGTGTATGCTTCATCCCAACTTCGAAGAAACTTAATGGATAAAATATAACTTTTACTTCTCTACAGGTATTTAATTATATTACAATAGATTTTAGTCAGCAATTCAGTACTCACCCCACAATCAAATATAAGTGGCAACAAAAGAATGCTGCATCACACAGCAATATAATTCAGGGTTGTACACCAGACAGTTTCAAGCATAGAAACTATGTGGGAAATGAACATTTCATAACTGCATTATAATAATTTCTATTTGTCGGCAGTTGAAATTTAGCATGAAAATTTTAGCTGATGTTAACTACAGGTGGCAAAAAAAATGAGGGCAGATTTCAATACAAGTCTTACCATTCACTTGTGAGATATCAATGTGTCAGAAGCGAGATGTGAACCAGAGCTCTGCAAGCTACAGAATATGGAGTCTGTTCCACAAAAAGACACATATTCCGTAACAGATAACGTGCAAAAAGTCAAAACTGTGTGCCTGATTGGAAATCAAATCTGGATCCTTGCTTTTGTGGGCTGCAAACTACAAACACCACCACCTAAGCAATCATCACAGACTCAACGTTTCAAATTTTTCAAGCTTCTCAGTTCTGCTTCAAAACACAGGAGAGAAGCATTATTAGACTTACATCTCCATGCATGAGGGTATGGCAAGTCATTTGTGAATGAACCCACAATAGGTTGAAGCTTTGGTCAGGCTGCTATGGATGCTTGGATGATGCGACTCCAAGTACACTGCCTACAAAAGGCAGGGATCGAAATTCAAATTCTGATTAGACACACAGGTGTACCTGTGAGAATCAACCAATCATATTACAAAATTTATTCCAGATTGAAAATTCATTTGACGTCAGCTGTACTAGGTACAGATAAACGATCTATTAGTGACACATGAAAATTTTTGCCTCTCCGGGACTTGAACCCATATTTCCCACTTACTGCAAGTGGTGACTTTCACCACTTCGGCTTTCTGTGTGTGTTCCCTGGACCGATCCAAACGTCCCACATTATGTGATCTCTGCAGCAGGAAGAGACCAATGGTATTATTATTGTTTTTAGTTCGTCTATGAAAGTAATGCTTACTTTAGCCTAGACAGACTAGAAACGACAACAACAACGTTCGTGTCTCACCACCTGCGACATAGTCGCGTATATGAACATTTATCCAATATTGCCAAATGTTTTTATATCAGTCTTTGATCACAATATCAATTCTTCTGACGATGACCGGTTTCAGTCCGTAATGACCATCTTCGGATCTTTTTTACACCATGTCCTAAAGTGATAAGGCCATAATGCATCGTCAAAACATATAAATATAGTCAGCACAGCATCGTCACATAGATCTAAAATAAGGTGTAGAATAGGCCACATTGTCCACACAGTTATTACTGCAACTATTACAATTATGAGTTGCAATAATCAGTTTCGTACATGGTGTAAAAAAGATCTGAGGATGGTCATTATGGACTGAAACTGGTCATCGTCAAAAGAACTGATATTGTGATCAAAGATTGGAATAAAAAACATTTGACATTGGTCTCTCCCTGTTACATGAATTACGTAATGTGGGAGCATTAAGAGATGTAGACAGTGCAGCATACGGAGGTTTGGACTGCGGTGTGGGAAACATGCACGGATAGCAGAAGTGGTTAAGGTGAACAAGTTTCATAATATTTACTACAACTGTGGATCATCAGCAATTCTGTTTCTTCAAAAATGCAAAATAGAGAAATTTAGCATATACTCTGAATATACCAACAGAATTAACTCTCAAATGTTTCCTACGTATGGTCTGATGATCTAATATTCCGTAAGTAAACATCTGACAGTGAATCCATGTTACTGGCAACTTAAACAATACTTCACAAAATTGAACTTACTATGAGCCAGTCAGTCATTTACTGAAACAATATAATACATGCTTAATCGACCAATACAAATACCTGAGAAACATATGCTTTATGTTACCTGAATGATTTAGCTAAATAAAAATTTCAGAAGAAAAACAGACTAGACTGAGGGCAAACTATCACTTTTTTCCAGTGTGTCAGATGGAACCAGAGCAGGCAGGATACTCTTTAGAATGAAAACTGACTCTAAATACAATATATCTCCAATCTGTATGTCAGCTAGAATGCATATCAATCTTTCATATTCAACTGTATCACACCATATTAAATTACAACTCATCTGCGAAGTGTTCACTAAATTCATATCATGAATAAGATGGGGTGGTGGAAGCGGAGAGGGGGGGTGGGGGGGTAGGGGGGGGTGGATGCTGACAATCACCCTCACCTCCAGGTTGATAAATTTCAAATTCTTCATCCTCTTTCCTGTGCTGTAACAGGAGATCATACCGGCGACCACCCCGTAGATCCAGCACTTCACATAATGCTTTATCTTCCTGACCTTCAAAGCTACACTCTATGGTTTCTTGTGTTCTGTCGTAATTCACCAGGCGGCACCTTTCAAGTGGTACAAGCCCTTGAAGGGACAGAGCCTGTAAAGAATACCTCCATATAATCACAGAGTCAATAATTTTACGAGAATTTATTTTACAGAATCTGAGGAGGAAAAATCACTCTTACATGCACTGGAGAACAGTTAGTAGGGAGCAGATAGGCACATATGCTAGGGGGTGTTGACCAACATTCAGCTATCGAACAGGATTATTTTTCATACAAGAGGGAAAGAAGGAGTCAGAGATAAGTTGCCTATCAAGCAGATACATACTGTGAAGGTAGAGAATCACTATGTAAACAAATCTGGAAGAGGAAAATCACTACATGAACAAAACTATGCTTTTGGAAACATCTACAACCTTAGTAATAATCCAAGAAACTATTACTCCAGACAAAATTAAAATGTCTATAGCTACAATATACAGGCAAAACAAGATAAGTGTGAAATTATTCACTTATATTTAGAGAGGGAGGGAGAGAGAGAGAGAGAGAGAGAGAGAGAGAGAGAGAGAGAGAGAGTGAGAGAGAGAGAGAGAGAGAGAGAGAGTGCAATACATTACAGTTAACACAAACATTAAAATTCCCAATGTGATACCTTATGGGCAAGTTCCGTAGCTTGTCTCACAGTAGTTTTACTTGTGCAGTACACTTTATCATCAAGCAACTTATGGTTTATTGGATGATATGCATAAAATTTTAATTTGTAGTCCTCCAATTCTCTTTCTCGCCTTTTTCGGTCAAATTCTTCTCGTTCCTGTATCTTCTCCAGCAGTTTCTATGGGAGAGAAAAATAATAAAACAATATATATAAATATACTCAGGACAAGAATCAAATAAATTTCCACAGAAAGTAGTTTGGAAGGCATCATCACTAAATAAGATTATTATGTAGGAGCCATTGTAATTGCCCCTTTCCTTCCTGACATCCTACCGACTTATTCTCATACTCTTTTTGCCACAATGAATAGTGTTTATGAAAACAGAAACACTCTTCCCATGACACCTTACTGCACTCTTTATCACATTCACACCAGTGTGTACAAATAGTAGCTCACTAGGCCCTCCCATATGGTGGGAGGTACCACCAAAGGCTCACACTCTACTCTACAGTTATAGTGTATCCCGGTAATATAATAACGGATGATGGATTACCTCTCAGCCAGGCACAACAAACAGCTGCAAATGCAACTTTGTGTGACCCTTCAATGAGAGAGCTTTCTGAACCAATGAGATACAACATATTTTGTGATTAATTTATTGTAAAATAATTTTATACATTTTTAAAAGAATGGACTTATCCCAAGGTCAATATATTAAAATGGTACCCTAGGGCATTTGAATACAACCACCACCACCACAAGGTGATAAACAGGAAAAGCTGAGCTGTCAGATGAAGGAAAGAATGAATATGCACATCATCCCACAGTGAGAAACATGATTCACAGTGCCAGCCTGAACATGTTAAGTCTTGTTGAGCCTTTGCCCTCGGTCTCCAAAAGGTGGCTAGTTTATCTCCAAGTGGTCTGGACTTGACTCTTTGCAGTGTTGTCCATCTGTCCCTCATTATGGAGTGGCATCTGTCATTCCACCAGAGGACATGCTGCCTCTTAATCCTGCCTTGCAGTCTTTTGTGATGAATGTATCAGCAACATGGTGGATCACATTTTTGCTGTGATCTACACAGTTCTGGAAGCTGTCTGTGCTGAAAATTCAACAACGAGATACACACCATTCAATTCACTCTGCTCAGCAGCTATTTTGGTAGTTACTCTTTGTATGGAACACAAGTAAATTTGGAGTTATCACTTAAATGGACATTAGTACCTATTTCCCAGTGAGCATTATCCATGAGGGCAAGCATAACAAGCGGAAAGTATACCATAGAGAAAGACCATGTCATCAAGTTGCCAAGCAGACAGATGTTGACTGCACTTTTGTTTTAAATGATAACTTTTCCTAAATCACTGGAACTGATACTTGTGGAATGCTAGAGATGGTACACATTAAAACTTCCAAGCAGGTGGCACAGCCCACAAAACTCTTAACTCAAGTCTCAAAGCCACTCTGCCAAGTGGGCCATGTGGCAGATGGTAATACCAACCACATGGTGATCTTGAGCAACTCATGAAGAGGTTAATGGACTGGAGTGGGCAGCCACATCACCTTTTTGTCTAACACACTTGGGTCATGCTTGCTGTGAAAGACATAGCCTCTTTATAGGAGTGTTGGTGTCTTGCTGCACTACCACTCAGGTTGATGAGAAATTACACACTCCCTGCAATATGACTGAAATGGAATGCAATCAAACTACTGTCTATAGCTCTATGTTGTCTACAGAGTGGATGCATCCACTGCTTTCAGTTCAGTTAATAAATCAACTGCGCCCAAATTCCTGTAGCTGCAAAAATACATAAAACTGAAGTGGCAAGCTACCATAAATAATTACAGCCATTTATTTAATCATAGTCTTTGAACATTGTTTGCTGGTGCCTATTATAAGTTTAACTAGCATTTACATGAAAGGAAAATTTCTAAGTTCTGAGCACTGTCTGGTTTATGGACTGCTAATTGGCCTGACACTAGTGACTAGTCGCTTACAATCATTTCTCGATTGTTAACTAGTACACTTTGTAAATTTTCTATTGTCAACATATACGATATTCTTACACAGTATATTATTCGACAAGCTATTAATGTAGGCAGTTAACAGGAAAGGTCTGAGAAAAGAGCCTTGAAATATTTCTCATTTTACTGGGAGAACTCCCCCCCCATGAACCATGGACCTTGCCATTGGTGGGGAGGCTTGCGTGCCTCAGCGATACAGATAGCCGTACCGTAGGTTCAACCACAACGGAGGGGTATCTGTTGAGAGGCCAGACAAACGTGTGGTTCCTGAAGAAGGGCAGCAGCCTTTTCAGTAGTTGCAGGGGCAACAGTCTGGATGACTGACTGATCTGGCCTTGTAACAATAACCAAAACAGCCTTGCTGTGCTGGTACTGCGAACGGCTGAAAGCAAGGGGAAACTACGGCCGTAATTTTTCCCGAGGGCATGCAGCTCTACTGTATGATTAAATGATGATGGCGTCCTCTTGGGTAAAATATTCCGGAGGTAAAATAGTCCCCCATTCGGATCTCCGGGTGGGGACTACTCAAGAGGATGTCATTATCAGGAGAAAGAACAATGGCATTCTACGAATCGGAGCGTGGAATGTCAGATCCCTTAATCGGGCAGGTAGGTTAGAAAATTTATAAAGGGAAATGGATAGGTTAAAGATGGATATAGTGGGAATTAGTGAAGTTCGGTGGCAGGAGGAATAAGACTTTTGGTCAGGGTTATAAACATAAAATCAAATAGGGGTAATGCAGGAGTAGGTTTAATAATGAATAGGGAAATAGGAATGCGGGTAAGCTACTACAAACAGCATAGTGAAGGCATTATTGTGGCCAAGATAGATACGATGCCCACATCTACTACAGTAGTACAAGTTTATATGCCAACTAGCTCTGCAGATGACGAAGAAATGTATGATGAAAGAAAAGAAATTATTCAGATAGTGAAGGGAGATGAAAATTTAATAGTCACGGGTGGCTGGAATTCGGGTTTAGGAAAAGGGAGAGAAGGAAACATATCAGGTGAACATGGACTGGGGTAAAGAAATGAAAGAGGAAGCCGCCTGGTAGAATTTTGCACAGAGCACAACTTAATCATAGCTAACACTTGGTTCAAGAATCATAAAAGAAGGCTGTATACATGGAAGAAGCCTGGAGATACTGACAGGTTTCAGATAGATTATATAATGGTAAGACAGAGATTTAGGAACCAGGTTTTAAATTGTAAGACATTTCCAGGGGCAGATGTGGACTCTGACCACAATCTATTGGTTATGACTTGTTGTTTAAAACTGAAGAAACTGCAAAAACATGGGAATTTAAGAAGATGGGACCTGGATAAACTGAAAGAACCAGAGGTTGTACAGAGTTTCAGGGAGAGCATAAGGGAGAATTGACAGGAATTGGGGAAAGAAATACAGTAGAAGAAGAATGGGTAGCTTTGAGGGATGAAGTAGTGAAGGCAGCAGAGAATCAAGTAGGTAAAAAGACGAGGGCGAGTAGAAATCCTTGGGTAACAGAAAAAATACTGAATTTAATTGATGAAAGGAGAAAATATAAAAATGCAGTAAATGAAGCAGGCAAAAAGGAATACAGAAGTCTCAAAAATGAGATCGATAGGAAGTGCAAAATGGCTAAGCAGGGATGGCTAGAGAACAAATTTAAAGATGTAGAGGCTTATTTCACTAGGGATAAGATAGATACTGCCTACAGGAAAATTAAAGAGACCTTTGGAGATAAGAGAACCACTTGTACGAACATCAAGAGCTCAGATAGAAACCCAGTTCTAAGCAAAGAAGGGAAAGCAGAAAGGTGGAAGGAGTATATAGAGGGTCTATACAAGGGCGATGTACTTGAGGACAATATTATGGAAATGGAAGAGGATGTAGATGAAGATGAAATGGGAAATATGATACTGCGTGAAGAGTTTGACACAGCACTGAAAGACCTGAGTCGAAACAAGGCCCCCGGAGTAGACAACATTCCATTGGAACTACTGACGGCCTTGGGAGAGCCAGTCCTG
Source organism: Schistocerca gregaria (assembly GCF_023897955.1). NCBI lineage: Eukaryota > Metazoa > Arthropoda > Insecta > Orthoptera > Acrididae > Schistocerca > Schistocerca gregaria. The sequence continues at coordinate 414,323,828 of NC_064923.1, forward strand.
ACAAAACTCTACCATCTGGTGAGCAAGATGTATTAGACAGGCGAAGTACCCTCAGACTTCAAGAAGAATATAATAATTCCAATCCCAAAGTAAACAGGTGTTGACAGATGTGAAAATTACCGAACAATCAGTTTAATAAGCCACAGCTGCAAAATACTAACACAAATTCTTTACAGACAAATGGAAAAAGTAGTAGAATCCGACCTCGGGAAAGATCAGTTTGGATTCCGTAGAAATGTTGGAACACGTGAGGCAATACTGACCCTAAGACTTATCTTAGAAGCTAGATTAAGGAAGGGCAAACCTACGTTTCTAGCATTTGTAGACTTAGAGAAAGCTTTTGACAAAGTTGACTGGAATACTCTCTTTCAAATTCTGAAGGTGGCAGGGGTAAAAGACAGGGAGCGAAAGGCTATTTACAATTTGTACAGAAACCAGATGGCAGTTATAAGAGTCGAGGGGCATGAAAGGGAAGCAGTGGTTGGAAAGGGAGTGAGACAGGGTTGTAGCCTCTCCTCGATGTTATTCAATCTGTATATTAAGCAAGCACTGTAGGAAACAAAAGTTCGGAGTAGGTATTAAAATCCATGGAGAAGAAATCAAAACTTTGAGGTTCATCGATGACATTGTAATTCTGTCAGAGACAGCAAAGGACTTGGAAGAGCAGTTGAACGGAATGGATAGTGTCTTGAAAGGAGGATATAAGATGAACATCAACAAAAGCAAAACGAGGATAATGGAATGTAGTCGAATTAAGTCGGGTGATGCTGAGGGAATTAGATTAGGAAATGAGACAAAGTAGTAAAGGAGTTTTGCTATTTGGGGAGCAAAATAACTGATGATGGTCGAAGTAGAGAGGATATAAAATGTAGACTGGCAATGGCAAGGAAAGCGTTTCTGAAGAAGAGAAATTTGTTAACATCGAATACAGATTTATGTATCAGGAAGTCGTTTCTGAAAGTATTTGTATGGAGTGTAGCCATGTATGGAAGTGAAACATGGACGATAAATAGTTTGGACAAGAAGAGAATAGAAGCTTTCAAAATGTGGTGTTACAGAAGAATGCGGAAGATTAGATGGGTAGATCACGTAACTAATGATGAGGTATTGAATAGAATCAGGGAGAAGAGAAATTTGTGGCAAAACTTGACTAGAAGAAGAGATCAGTTGGTAGAGCATCTTCTGAGACATGAAGGGATCACCAATTTAGTATTGGAGGGCAGCGTGGAGGGTAAAAATCATAGAGGGAGACCAAGAGATGAATACACTAGGCAGAATCAGAAGGATGTAGGTTGCAGTGGGTACTGGGAGATGAAGAAGCTTGCAGAGGATAGAGTAGCATGGAGAGCTGCATCAAAACAGTCTCAGGACTGAAGACCACAACAACAACAACAACAACAACAACACTGGGAGAACTACTGAACTCTACCTACCTGCATATACAAGCTGTAAACTATTGCTTGAACAACATTTCTATAAAGTGAAACATTTATGTTCAGTGCAACAGTATTCTAACATCTTTATTATTATGGCATGTGACACTGAGTTAAACACTTCGCTTAAATTAGTAAGGTGTGAAATAAGTATCACAGACATAGATAGTTTTTTTCTATTCCCTTTATAAACGTTATTTACCAAAGCTTCAATCACTTTTACAGTTGATAAATGATATCAGAATCCAAAATGTCATTCACTTACAACTTTGTTGTTTTCAAAGTAGTTCTATATTTGTTTATGTACACAATTTTCAATAATCTTGGGATGTGGCTGGTGCTACTGAAATGGTTTGATAGTTACCTGAGGTGTTTTCACCTTTTTCTCTACATAGGCAATGTACCTGCCAGCTTCTGGGGAAACTCCTACATCTACTACTCTCTTTGACAGTAAGAGAAATGGTCTCTCTTTATTTTCTCTGTTACACGTTTTGTGATGAAGTTAATGAGTCCAAAATAGTTATCTGTTTTGGTACTGCTAGCTTGTTTATTGATTTGTAAATGTCATTTCAAGTGATTAAGGTCCAAGAAAATTTCTCACTTCTCGTCTGCTTTGCATGAGTAAGCAGAGCTTCTCCATCTAAAGCTGAATTACTGGGTAGTCTTGGTGCTGGCACTATTTACAAAATATTCACAGACATTATCACAATCAACAGGGATGCCGATTTCTTTACTGATATTATTAATTTCCCTATTAATGACATTCCAGACTGCATTATATTTATTTTTACCATTTTAATACACACTCTTCATCTGCAATACACTTTCCATTTTTTTAAATTTTGGATCTGTACAATTTTCTTATATATATGTAATTTTCATTGTCCATATCAGTTTAACGAGATTTATATTTCAGAATGATTAGTAGTAGCCTTATTTTGTTAAGTCGCACAGCGCACATGCCAGAGGGTATCTTGTATCACTAATGGTAATTTCCTTTCTTGGTCTACAAGCAAATGAAGTGATGGAAGAGCACTTGTCTACATGTCTCCACATGAGCCCTAATCTCTTTACTCTTATCTTCGTGGTCCTTATGCGGAATGTACATTGGCAGCAGTAGAACTGAAGCATCTCCTAATACCTGTTGTCGGACCTACCTGTAACAAATCTAACAGCTTGCCTCTGAATTGCTTCAATGTCTTCCTTTAATCTGACCTAGTGCGGATCTCAAACATTCAAACAGTACTCAAAAATGGGGCGCACTAGCAGCCTATATGAGGTCTCCTTTACAGTAGAAGCACACTTTCCTAAAATTGTCTCCCTAAACCAAAGCCTACCATTCGTCTTACCTACTGCAATCCTTACATGTTCATTCCATTTCATATTGCTTTGCAACATTATGCGTAGATATTTATCCGATGTGACTGTGTCAAGCAGCATGCTACTAATGCTGTACTCGAACACTGTGGGTTTGTTTTTCCTACTCATCTGGATTAACTTACATTTTTTTTACATTTAGACTGAGCTGTCATTCATCATACCAACTAGAAATTTTGTCCAAGTCCTCTTGTAGCCTCCTACAGTCACTCAATGACCACACCTTCCCTCACACCAAAGCATCATCAGCAAAAAGCCCGCAGACTGCTGCTTATCTTGTCCACATGATCATTTATGTATGCAGAAAGTAACAGTAATACTATCACACTTCCCTGGGGCACTCCTAACAACAGCCTAGTCTATATGTCCGGAGCTCGTGGTCTAATGGCTAGCATTGCTGCCCCTGCATCACAGGTTCCTGGGTTAGATTCCCGGCCAGGTTGGGGATTTTCTCTGCCTGGTGACTGGGTGTTTGCGTTGTCCTCATCATTTCATCACCACCACCAGTTGTGATAGTGACTAGACTGGACTGGGTAAAAAATTGGAGTTTGGAAAAAAAAAATTGAGACTTTATACAGGTGCTGATGACCCCGCAGTTCAGCACCCCACAAACCAATCATCATCAAACCCTAGTCTATGATGGAACACTCGCTGTCAAGGGCAACATACTGGGTTCTGTTACTTCGAGCCACTTTCATACCTGGAAACCGATTCTGTATGCTTGTCTAGGAATACGGAATCTGCCTGTTGCCCTTCATCCATGGTTCGCAGGATCTTATGTGAGAAAAGGATAAGTTGTGTTTTGCACAAGCGATTACTTCAAAAACTGTGCTGATGTGCAGATAGAAGCCCTTCCTTCTCAAAAGTAAATTATTATATTTCAAATGAGAATACGTTCAAGGATTCTGCAGGTCTGTTCTTTTATCCTTCTCATATATAAGTCACCTGCACTTTTTTCCAGACATTTCAGACTTTGAGCTACGTGAGCGATTCACAGTAAAATCAAGCTGAATATGGCGCCAATGCAGTAGAGTACTCGCGATAAAACCAAACTGGGATTCCATCAGAAACTGACAACTTACCTGCTTTCAATTCTTTCAGCTGTTTCTCTACTCCAGGGATCCTTATTATTATGCCCTAAGGGAGTCTGTGCGATGGTCAAACAATGGTGTGGCTGAACATTTTTCCTGCACGAATGATTTCTTAAATGCGAAATTTAAAACTTTGTCTTAACTTTTGCTATCTTTTACTGTCATCCCAGACTGGTCAATGAGTGACTGTATAGAAGCCTTAGACCCACTTAGCAATTTTATGCAGGATCAGAATGTTCTCAGTAGAGCTATTGCTAAGGTAGTATTAAAGCAGTTGTTTGCAAGCTTTGCACATCAATCTTTCTACAGATGCATGAATTTCTATTAACTTTTGTCTCAGCATTTTTCCATCCTTAATCCACTTATTTGGCATATACTTCTCCAGAATATTAGTGGCAATCCATTTAAACTTTACCCTTAATTCCTGTACATCCATCATACTGGAACTCAATGATGTCAGTTCATTTTCTCAGTGGGTTACTAACAATTGTCTATCGACTCTTTCTAGCATAAATACTCTCCTACCTTGATTGATTTATCAACTTTAGTAACCACTAGGACGACGTCATGGTCACTAATCCATGCATGAAGTATACTTGATGCTGTCGATTAGGTAGGATGAAATGGTGATGTACACCGTCAACGCATTTATTTCTATTGATGTCATGCAAGGACTGCCCAATGACGCAGATGATGTCTTCTCTTGTGCAGTAGTGCATGTCACTCAAAGGTTCCTTCAGTTTGGTGAACAAGTCATAATCACATGAACTCGCATCAGGTGATTACAGTGGATATTATAGTACCTCCCACCCAGACATATACAGGAGCTCCCTCAACGTGTTCGCTGTGTGGCATCGTGCAGTGTCATGAAGGTGATGAGATGCTGTGCCAGAAGGTGCCATATTCTTCTCAGGGATGAATGTAGGTGATATTGCAATAAATTGTAGTAGTAGGCTGCAGTGACAGTCTGCCATGCAATCAACGTGATGCAGAATTAACCGATGGATATTATACGCCACAAAACCATCACTTTGGTACCAGATGTCCTCGTGGTGCGCATTCTGTGGGCGAGGAGGACCAGGATGTTTCCCTTCTTTGGATGGCCACTTTGATCATGATTTGTGCGACCGACCACCAATATCGCCAATGGTGACAATCCTCACCCTCCCTGCAATAGCAATTGAGTAATTCCTCTGCAAGTGCATAACAATGCCACTGTTGCAACTCAGCCATTGCAAACGGTATCCAACATGCTGTAATTTTGTGGAACCCAACAATACCATGCAAAATGTGGTACACACCTACTTCTGCAGTTAACTCGTGCACAGTCCACTGGCGATTCACATCCAGCAGGGAGGTAACGGGCTCAATTGTCATGTTATGCATGGAGGGTCATCCCAAATGGGGCTGATACTGAACAATGTCCCTGCCATCCCAAAACACTTTCACCAATATCGGTACTGTAAGATATGGCAATGCTGCATCACCACAACACGCCTCACGCAGTCCCTGAAAACTGTTGTACGCTCCAACCGTGTGCCACTTCAACCTTGGTCCATGGAAATAGTTCGACATAGTTCATGTTTCCTAAACAAACTGCTAGTGCACTTCAGCTGGCCTCCCATACTTTCAGACAGTACATGCTGGAGCTGCCTCACACACACCCAGCACTGCTCGCTGCAGTACTTTAACTGACCACCTATTCGCTACAACAGCGCGCATGCCTCATGACGCACAGCCGTCATAGTAAGACAGTGTTGTCAATACTTTTAGCCACTACTATCATTATATCTTTTGGGTACAGTGGGGTACATCTTTTCTACTATTCGCTGAATCTGTCAGGAAAATATGAAGTTTGGAAGCCATTGTGGAGAATGTAAAACTTATTTCCTTGCATTAGCATTGATATCTATTGCAGCCTTGACTCTACATTCGTGCAGCAATGTTGGTTTTAAGAACAAATTTCTTCAGGGCTATGGTAAGCAGGTCATAATCTCAGTATGCTGAACAGCCTGCACAATTAGAGATTGCACTGTTTACATCATTAAGTTGCTGAACTCTCTATTCTTCCACATGGATATGGCATTCTTTGCTCCACATGGGACAATCACTGTTGTAGTTAATGCACTTTGATGGATGTGCATGTAGTGATTCTGTTTCGTATTTGTCGGTCATTATCGATCACTGGCGTATTAATCTCTACATACAAACCTCTTGCATTTGACATGCCTCGTTGGGGGTGGTATAATGGGTCAAACATTAAGCCAATCTGTAAGTGTTAAGTAATACAGTAATGACAGATGTTAATATGAATGCTGTTATCTTTTCCATTTTATCATTTATTTCCTTCACAATATTTTGTATGTCTGTGACAGTCCCACCTGGCTATACCTTCTACAAAACTTTGAAATCTATGTCACTAATATGATGGCAGCTGACAAAGCTCTTACAGCAGCTGAGTATATTGGGAAGCTCACAAAAGATAGGACAATCACAAAGTTACTTTGCTGTTAGTAATTTTGCTGCCTACTGCGCTGCAGCAGTCTGGCAGAAATCTGCCATCTCACAGTTTTTTTGCACAGCTGTCTAGTTATTCTCTGAATATAAACAGGGGTTAATGTTCTCAAAGGCACATTGTTTCGTCTTAACAACAACAACAACAAATTAATTTTGTTAATGGTGTTTTCTTGTGTTTGATTTTATTTTGAGACTGATCTGGAGAACTTTCATCTCTAATTTCTTGGCAGGTTGTGAGCTAAGACTGCCTTGTGAAAGTACAAACTATTGGTAAAATTGGGAAGCTGATTTTTAGTTTCCATGAGCAGTTAGGAAAATACATGTCAATTCAGGCAGAACCCCTACACACCACAGCAATCCTAACTAACTGTGTTGTGAAAGGCCACCCATGCTGCCTGTCACTGACTGTTTCACCCCCTTCAATACCTAATCTGTTTAGGCAGGTGTTTCTCACAGTGTGTTATACAACCTGCACAATCAAAGCATTTACCTATAATACACATCCTTCATTGTTGCATCAAACACTGGACAATGATGCCATCTCAGAAGTTACAGTTACAAAGGTTTGGCAGTGCCAACAGCTCTAGCTATGAATTCCTGATTTTCCAAATCAATATCCCATCTAGACTTATTGAGATGCTCACCATTTGGCACAGCACCGGGGCCCCTCACAGCTTATTGAATCCTACACACATGATAGGAATTACTATTTAAAATTTAGCGACATGCCACTGGCGGGAAATTATCAGCACATTTCAAAATCAGTGATTTTAATTGTTCAATACCTAGGAAGGAAAGCTGCTACTCACCATATAGCAGAGATGCTGAGTCGCAATAGGCACAACAAAAATATTCACACAATTATAGCTTTCGGCCAATAAGGCCTTTGTCAGCAGTAGACAAGAGCGCCCACGCACCCACACCCGCAAACACAACTTGCACACATATCTGCAGTCTCAGAGAGCTGAAACTACACTGCAAGTAGTTGGGAGTTGCGACTGGGTGGTGGTAAGGTGGGGGGTGGGGGTAAGGAGGGGGCTGGGGTGGGGAGGGATAGCATGGTTGGAGTGGCAGACAATGAAGTGTTGCATTTTAGACGGAGGGCAGGAGAGAAGGTGCAGAGGAGGGAGGGAATAAGTAGCGGGAAGGAGAGAAATTATAAGACTGGGTGTGGCGGTGAAATGATAGCTGTGTAGTGCTGGAATGGGAACAGGGAGGGAGCTGGATGGGTGAGGACAGTGACTAACAAAGGTTGAGGCCAGGAGGGTTACGGGAACGTAGGATGTATCGCAGGGAAAATTCCCAACTGCGCAATTCAGAAAGGCTGGTGTTTGTGGGAAGGATCCATATGGCACAGGCTCTGAAGTAGTCATTAGGATCAGGGATATCATGTTTGGCAATATGTTCACCAACAGGGTGGTCCACTTGTTTTTTGACCACAGTTTGTCGGTGGCCATTCATGCAGACAAGCAGCTTGTTTGTGGTCATGCCTACATAGAATGCAGCACAGTGGTTGCAGCTTAGCTTGTAAATCACATGACTGATTTCACAGGTAGCCCTGCCTTTGATGGGATAGGTGATGTTAGTGACCAGACTGGAGTAGGTGGTGATAGGAGGATGTATGGGACAAGTCTTGCATCTAGGTCTATTAAAGGGTATGAGCCATGAGGTGAAGGATTGGGAGCAGGGGTTGTGTAATCATGGACGAGTATATTGTGTAGGTTCGGTGGGCGGCGGAATACCACGGTTGGAGGGGTGGGAAGGATAGTGGTCAGGACATTCCTCATTTCAGGGCACGACGAGAGGTAATCAAAACCCTTTCCGCTACTTATCCCCTCCCTCCTCCGCACCTTCTCTCCTGCCCTCCGTCTAAAATGCACACGAAGTTGGTATGGTCTCTGGTCACTTGACAACACTTTTGGAATGATGTGAATTTAGGCTTTCCCAGTGTATGCTGTCGAAAATCCGCAACATTTCAATGAGTGGCATTCTCATCATCTTCTGGCGAAGACGAAGCTACCCGGATGGAAGCCCAAGAAGATTTCTTCAACTTTTGGTAAGAATTTTCCAGACACTCAACACATCTTCAGGTCTTCAGTTAAAATTGACTGAAAACTGCATAGAAACTTAAATTAAGTTCATCAGCCATCTCCTAATTGTAAGTCTACAATCAGACCGCACTAAGTTGCGAACTTTCACAACATTTTCACCTATTTTTGAGGTGGAAGGACGGCCAGACCGTGGTTCATCTTAAAATGATTCATGGCTATTAAAAATATTATCTCCAAAAGCTGTTTGTAATAGATCGTAAATCTCAGAAGCTGATTTCCCGGTTTTAAAACAAAATTCCACACAAACTCATTGCTCCATTTTTACGTTCCATTTTCACGCAGACAGAATCCAGCAACAAGCCCGAACAGACCCGCACTCAACCACCTGCCACAACAAACTGAATAAAGGAAACGCAGTTTCCTGTCAGAGGGCATTCACAGACAAGGTAATGACTCGCCCCCACCCTCCATGTACCTGCTTGACAAACCAGTAAGCAGTAGCAGATCCATTCTTAGAACTTTCCAATCATATCTCATATTTATCAATCCATCTTCCCTGAAATAACTACAATCAGCTTCCATTATCTTATCTAAATAAGACAAGGCATTTGACCATAACATGCTTTAACAATTCACACTTATCTAGTTTGAAGAGATACACTTCGTGTCAATTAACACTATAAGGACCATCTACATTATCATCTATCTGTTGGTCTTTGCATCCACAGATGTCGGTCCAAAATTGTATAATTTGAAACACTGGATGGAGTTTATGACATACGACTTTCCATTGCAACAAAAATCCAATCATGATCTGACCAGAAAGTGTAAATAAGCTAAGATGAAGGTCAATACAGCTGATTCCCCAAGTCTACTGCTGATTGGTTTCATTATGTTACACGATTTCATTACGCCAGTTCAAGCTGAACTTTTGGTATCTCATCCATGAAGATGACCATATCATTTAAATTAAAGTAGTGATTGAGTTCCATTGTAAATTTATCTCCCATAGTTCCTTTGTAAGTACATTTAACTACAAGGCGTACAATTTTGCTTCCGCAGTTTACTGATAGGTGGCGACAACAGTAAGTAGCAGTCGAAAGAAACAGATCACAGACATCAGGCAGTTAACTTGGACCTCGGTCAACATAACCTCCTTCAAACATAGTCCATTTGTATCTGCATCATAAAGTTGTTCTTGATTGAAAATGTCAGTTTACAAGCCTAATTCTTGTCATTTGCGGAAAGTGTTAATGTTTTGTTTAAATATGATGAAAACAGAGGCTGAGTCTCACCAAATGCTCTCAAGTACATATGGTAAGGACGCTAGTAGTGCAATGACACGTCTTGAGTGGTTTTAACGCTTCAAGAATGGTGATTTCAACATCATAGACTGGCATACTGGTGGGCGAGAGTGTTTTCGAAGATACAGAATTGGAGATATTGCTGAGTGAAGACTCATATCAAACTCAAGAAGAAATGGCGTGATTGGTGGGAGTGACACAGCAAGCCATTTCAAAATGTCTCTAGGCTATGGACATGATTCAGAAAGAAGGAACTTTGGTCCCATGTGAGCTGAAACCAAGAGACATTGAACGGCATTTGTGTGTTTGTGAACAGTTGCTTCAGAGGCAAAAACTGAAGGGATTTCTGCATCACATTGTGCTGGGAACGAAAAATGGATTCATTATAATAACCCTAAACACAAAAAAATCATGGGGATATCCCGGCCATGCTTCCATATCGATGGCCAAATTGAATAATCATAGCTCCAAGATCATGCTCTGCATTTGGTGGGACCAGCTCAGCATCGTGTACTATGAGATGTTAAAACCAAGTGAAACAATCACAGGAGCTCATTATCAAATGCAATTAATGTGTTTGAGTAGAGCATTAAAAGACAAATGGCCACAATACAGCGAGAGGCACGATAAAGTGATTTGCAGCACGACAACGTTCAACCCCACATTGCAAAAGAGGTCAAAACATACTTGGAAACGTTAAAATGGGAAGTCCTAGCCCACCCGCTGTATTCTCCAGACATTGCTCCCTCTGACTACCACATGTTTAGATCAATGGCGCATGGCCTGGCTGACCAACAAGTCTGATCTCCTGAAGAAGTCACAAATCAATCAGGAATCATAAGAAGCAAGTTAAAAACGCACACAAACTCCACAAGTTCCCTAAAGTCTTTCGCTTGCTCATTTTTTCTCTTAAAAAGCTGCAAAAACATGTCTCAAAATCGTTTTTATAAGAGTTAACAATTTGATCAATGTCTGTCAGGTGTCCCAGAGTAATTTTTCTATTTTTTACAAATTCCTGTGGCATTTTAAATCTGAAGTTTTTGTTATAACATTGATCAAGACTTTTGGAGTTTTGCACAGTCACAAACGTTTAGGTACTTTGAGGTGCAGATGAGCAACTGCTGGAACACTTATGCGACAGTTAAATTACAAGCACACTTAAACAGTAAGTACTTCCATTTGCTTATACACTTCGATGACCTGTAGATCAGACTTCTGCAATTCTGTGTTTAAAATTTCTACTCAATGAAATACATCAGTTGCACTCTTAAATTAAAATAGTACTAGGACCTGATGCTTTCGCCAATACCATACCATGAATTCCCTAAACAATAGAATATTGTTATAAAAACTACATGAGCTGTTTATAATTTTCCCTTATAGCCCTCAGAAATTTTATTCATACTACCCATCTGCAAAATAAAATTATATATAAATATAAATATTAATCACAATTCAATAAAATTCTGATTGTAATACAGGATGTCTGTAAATAAAGTTCCAGTTTCAAATGCTGTAGAAAGAGAACCACTGCTCAAAATGACATCAAATTTGAACAGCATGTTACTGACACAGGGTGAAGTGGCGGGGGAGGGGAGGGGGGGAGGGGGGAATTGCCCAATACATGACACTGTAAGCATCAGAATATGCATGCCAAGAGACACTTGGCATGCAGCTGTTCCTCAATTGACATGTGAGACATCCAACATAACTGTTTCATGAATGATCATGTAATGCTGATAAAGCTCTTTTACAAGAATGGCGGCCATGCACCAGTAGCCCTGCAGAAGTTCCAGAAACTCGAGGGTATGAAGAAAAGCATTGGATCAACATCTGCTAAGTGGCGGGAGAAAATGATTACAAAATCTGAAAGACATTTTCATTTGAAGTGCAATGTGGCAGAGAGAGGAAAGCAGTTTATCTGACATCTGTTAAAGATGTGGCCACAACATTTCAGGAGGGACTGAGCAAAGGTGTGCAACATGCAGTGCGTCAGGAATAGCTTGAAAGTTCAACATGCCTATGAGCACAGTGCATAAAATCCTTTGCAACATTCTACACTGCTATCCGTACAAAATCACCCACATTCAGGAGTTACTTCCTGCTGTCCTGCCAGCAAGACAAGCATTCACTCTGGAATTTCCTACTCACATGGAAGGGGAACATGAATGGCCATGCAACATTCTGTGGACAGACAAAACCCATTTCCATCTCCAAGAACTCCAATACACACAACAGCAGAATATATGCAATGGAAAATCAGCACGCACACTAACTGATACCATTTCATTCTGCAAAAGTGACTGTGTGGTGCGGGTTGACGGCATTGTTTATTGTAGGGCCATATTTATTCGAAGAGATCCTGTGGGCCCTGTTACCTGTACCATCACTAGTAAACACTAGGAGAGTCTTTTGCAACCAAGATCATTTCAACCCTTCAGCAGCATGGGTGTGTAGATAGGATAATTTTTTTGCAATATGGTGCTCTTCTGTACACCACACAGCCAGTGAAGTGACTACTAAGAGGCATTTTGGAAATGCTAGAATTAACAGCCCCCATTTTCCCTACAGTCTGGCCATCCACATTACCTTATCTTAATCCATTGGACTTCTTTCTGTGAGATTATCTGGAAGATGTGTTCAAAGGCACTCCGGTTTGTTGTGGAACATGCCGTTTCTCAATTTCAACTTGCATGGAAAATAGTGGAGAGCATATTGAACATCTTTCACACCGATCTTTTGACAACTGTTAACTGATGTCACTTTGCTTTTACGTGGTTTTTAGCCTCAGGACAATTAAAAACCAATTTTTATCATCTGATGTGGTATGACCTTGGTGTGATGGATGGGCTCACCTAACAGTGCCCCGACCGTTGACTGTCAAACTTTTTGCATTTGTATACACTGAACAGTACGGATGGTGTAATCTGCAACTCATATCACAGTCGTCATATTGCTATATCTGTAATTTTTAGCCAACCTCATTTACATTAAGATGCTTACAACACTATCTACTGAGAAAATTTCCCATTACATTTTTGTTTCTTCCACGATGTTTCACCCTGCATCAATAATAGGCCATCCAAATTTAACATCATTCTGAGCAATGGTTCTCTTTCAATGGCAATTTGAAACTGACCCTTTAATTATGGATAACCTGTATAAAGCACACTCAAAAACATCTCCGTTTGAGGGTTATACAGCCCAGAATCGGTATACCAATCATGCAAAGTCGCTGTGAGCAGTGAGGCAATCATCCTACTGACACGTTTCAAGATACCTGTTTGGTAAAACACCATGTCCTGCTGCGCGATGAAGCTCATAACTGTCTGCTGCATATCCTGATTCGATTAACATTTCTATGCCTTTTTTAAGGAACTGAAGGCATAATTGCATGGGGAATGATCAGGACTATAGAGTGGGTGCTCAAAAGTCTCGCACTTAAATTAGCCTAACTTCTGTATTACGACATTTGCAATATGAGGATATGGATTACCATGAAACATCATTCCCCTAGTCACAGTTTTCCACAACGGCGGTTTTGACAGACAAGCTGCCCCGTACACATTCTTCATTCTCCAACAGATGTCTACCAGTGACGGCCAAGAAAAGAAATACAGCAAGTTGATCCTGTTTGGACACATCTAGTAATAACATTTTCATAGTTCACATTTCCACAGTTACGACATACACATCAGAAAGAAATGAATGTCAAACTAATGCCTTGTCTACAAGTTGGTGCTTATATACTCACAGCAGGGTCGTGCTATGCTGCTTATATGCTGCAGCAATACCATCAAACAGAAACTTTTCGATTGCTCCATATATACATTTAAATAAAAGCCATGTACCATGTAGGAATTATATGAATAGGATGGAAATCAGTAAATGTGTTATACATACAGGCATTACTATTTCGAAAAAATTTGATGATTTATTCGAAACAAAAAGCTTCACAAATTTGGCAAGTCAATAACGTGTTAGTCCATTTCTGCCCCTTGTACAAGCAGTTATTCAATTCGGCATTGATTGATAGAGTAGTTGCTTGCCTTCTCGAGGGATATTGTGCCAAATTCTGTCCAACTGATGTGCTAGGCGGCAAAATCCCAAGCTGGTTGGAGGGTCCTGCCCATATTGTTCCAAACATTCTCAATTGAGGCAGATCTGGCAACCTTGCTGGGCAAAGTAGGGTTTGGCAAGCAAGAAGACAAGCAGAAGGAATGTTTGCTCTGAGCACATTATCTTGCTGAAATGTAAGCCCAGGACAATTTGCCACGAAGGGCAAGACAACTGAACATAGAATATAGCCAATGTACTACTGTACTGAAGGATGCAACATGACAACCAAAGAGGTCCTGCTATGAAAAAAAGCACCCTAGACCTGTAGGGCCAGATGGTGGGCGACTGTCAGCCTCGTATCCAAAGATGTCCACAGCATCTCCAGACACACCTTCAACGGTCATCTGAGCTCAGTCCAAAGCAGGACTCACCACTCAAGAGAACTCCACTCCAATCAATGAGATTATAGGCTTAATATTCCAGACAGCGCTGCACAGTCTTGTCGGCATACAGAGGTCAATGGCAGCCAGCAGAAGGCGTGCCATGAGCTCAATCCCCTTTCTGTAAGCTACCTACTAATGACTTTTTTTTAGTCACTGAAGCGCCAATTGCACACAGCATCAACGATAAGGCTGAATCCAGGACTGAGTGCCCCCCTGACAACTGCTCCATGCTTACCTTCTGTAATCTCTAGGTCGACTGCTTCCTTCATGATGCTGCATTTGGCCATGGTTCACTCATTCCTGTCAACACTGTCTAATAATGGTAGCACTCGTATTCAAATGTTGATTGATTTATCAATCATCCCAACCATTTTCTTTGAGCCCAATTACATATCATTTCTCAAATGTTGACATCTGTGTACACTGCTCATGCACCTGTCTGCTAGGCTTATTACTGTCCAACTGAGAATACACAATGAAATTCATAAAGCCTTTAAGCTTTGTTATCATCAAGTCCCCTGTTTACTATGCTTGCCAGCTACATGGTGAAACTGCACTATAGTTACACATTCATCCATTAGCTGCCAACATTTACAATTTTGCATTTTCTGCCAATACTTGCAAAAATATCAATTTGTGATCCACTTGCATAACTCTTTTGTCAGAGGGCAGGTGGGCAACCAGTGGAGCACAATTCGTGTCAATGCATTCTGAGAAAGAAATCTGTGGGAGAGAGAGCATTGTACTCTACCTAGGAAGCATTTTCAGATATTTCCGCCAATGCTCGGGTTGCCCCAGGTTTGCAGTTCATGTAGCAGACCAATGATACAAACTGAAAAAAGAGAAATATGTTTCCAGTCTAAGATTGAAGTTATGCAACAGCACTTTTTAAGACAGTTATTGTAAAACAATGTTGACATGTGAATAAATGGTGAATGTAAAATGAATGCAGCCTCAAAAATGCTTGTTCTGATGCATAATTTGTTGCCGTGGCATGTCGAGAAAGGAGCACCATTCATATTGGTGTTTTAGCCCATAAACATGAACGTCACACATGCTATAGATCTGACTTTACATACTAAGCGATGCTGTCGCATCCTGTGTCATGTGATGAGGTGGCTTGTGGCCTTATTGAAGTACGTGAATCAGGCCCCCAGGTCAGCAAATGTTGCCCACACCTGTCTTAGATTGTGTAAGCTACTGTGTTGTACAAAAGGCTGAGAGAGAATGTAAATATTATTCAGCTTCTTTCTGGACTTCAATCTGCAGCTCTTAGGAAAGGGCACAGTAATTCACTGAGACCCATACAAAGTTATTATATGTTCTAATCTTAAATTATTCCAAGAAATTTCCTTGCTGGCAAAGATTTTTTGATTGTAACCTGAATGCCGAGGTAAAGATTGTGAGTGTTACACTGCACAAACAATGCTCTATTCTCTTCCTAGTTTATCCAAAACTTCCATTAAGAGATTTCTCCCAAAACATTAAACATCCTGTCATAACACTGGTCACTAAATTTTCAGAGTGCTAACTTGTGCAGAATTAAAATGTCTTTGACAAGATCAAATAATGTTTCTGATGAAGTTCTAGTCATAGAATAAAATCCAATGAAAAAGTAATCCATGGCCAAATCACAAGCGAACTGAGACTTGTTCAGTTTGGAACACGTCAGAGGTTTCATCCAATAAACTTGAAAAACATTAAGAAGTTTTTATTTCATTCATAATTCCTGACAAGCCTACAGCTGCCATCATCTTGAGAATTTTCTGTACCTGAATTATCAGAGTGAAGCCATTTGTAACTATCTGTCTGTAAGCAAGATTTTAATTCTGCCACTTTTCTGCTCAAGCCTTTTAAGAACATCATAATGTTGAAATTTTCATCATTGTTGGACACTCATATAGGAAGACCCTCCCTCACCAATGCCTTTTAATATGCTGAATATTTTCAATGACACATTTCAATTACCCACCATTTGTTCCAACTTAAAAGCTTTTTACACCATTCCTCATACACGACTTCTAAACTACGTGCCTATGGAATATTGTCTCAGCTGTGTGACTGGATTCATGGTTTCCTGCCAGACAGGTCACAGTTCATAACAACTGATGGAAAGTCACAGAGTAAACTGAAATTAATATCTGGAATTCCCAACCAAGTATTACGGCCCTCTGTTGTTCCTGATCTACATAAATGATTTCGAAGATAATCTGAGCACTCCTCTTAAGACTGTTTGCAGATGATGCTGTCATTTACAATCAAGTAATGGTCTCATATAATCAAAACTAATTGCAAAATGATTTAGACAAGATACCTGTATGGTGCAAAAAGTGGCAAATGACCCTAACTCATGAAAAGTGCGAAGTTATCCATAAACGAATCCGCTAAATTGCAGTTACGTGATTAATCACAAAATCTAAAGGCTGTAAACTCAACAATTACGAATAACTTAAATTGGAATGATCATGTAGATAATGTCGTGGAAAAAACAAACCCAAGACTGTGATGTATTGGTAGAACATGTAGAAAATGTAACAGGTTTACTAAAGGGGCTGCTTACACTACACTTGTTCACCTTCTGGAGTACTGCTGTGTGGGCTGGGGTCCACATCAGACAGGATTGACAGAGAACACCGAAGAAGTTCAAAGGAGGGCAGCATGTTTCGTATTATCGCGGAATAGTGGGGAGAGTGCCACGGGTATGATGGATGAACTGGGGTGGCAGATATTTGAAAAAGGGTGTTTTTCACAAGACCTTCTCATGAAATTTCAAATACCATCTTTTTCCTCAGAGTGTGAAAATATTTTGTTGGTGACCACTTACATAGGGGAGAATGTACATCATAATAGCATAAGAGAAATCAGAACTCTCACAGTAAGATTTAAGTGATCACTTTTCCCCAGACACTGTTCGAGAGTGTAACGATAGAGAAATTGTTGAAGGTGGTTCAATGAACCCTCTGCCACACACTCAATTATGAATAGCTCATTAGTCATGTAGATGAAATGACAAAATTGGTTGAATGACATTACTAGTTTCAAAGATTTTTTTTCTTACACACACACACACACACACACACACACACACACACACACACACACACCTCTACAATTTATTTTCATAAATGCATGTGTTCGTACACTGGGACAACAGTGGTGGAGCTGCTGTCCAGATTAGAACAGCTGCTGTATCTCTCATGATGAATAGCAACAATCTCATCGCTTCAGTACGCTGCAACCCCATTTGACGCTGCAGTGTTTCCAAATTTGTGGCAGCAGCTACACCAGGTATGTAAGGTTAGTAGCACCCTAAAGTAAGGAAGAACTCTAAGAGACAAATACATCAATGTAGCTGCAGTTGGCACATCTGTGACATTAAGATACTCTGTGTTCATATATTGCCTCTCTGTTTAATATATTACCCACTCAAATTCTTTTATAGGTACAATTACCCACAATACCCATACCAACTGCTGTCCCTGCCTTCACTATGCTTCTGGATGTAAAAGAACTGTTCTATTTCTAAGCTGCAATTTCTTTCTTTGTAATGATAAATATATTTTAACACACTGGTTAGGTCATCTAAGTGCTTTCTGTTTTTGTTGATGCCTTATCAGACCTCCTAGTTCAGTTATCTTGGTGTTGCTGATGGCACCAACATTATTTCTAAGAACAGGGAACCGAAGGAGCTAATGAATTGCAAGCAAACATAATACACCTAAAATTAAACTGATGTCTCTGAAGTGGAATTTAGTTTTATTTCAACATTCGTTTCTAGTTTGGCATTTTGAGGTTCCTTTTCCTCTTCACATCCCCGGCTCCAGATGGTGAAGCCAATATCTTCACTCTGCAACACGCCCTTTTCTGTCATACCCAAAGGTGGCATCTGATGCCTACAAAGAGTGTACAATACTGGAGGACAGACAAATTAACTGACACCTTAAACAGAAAGCTAAATTCACCAAATTCACACACATCATAGGACTTCTGGGTGAATCTAATGCATTTTGTACCACATGTGAGGCACAACAATTATTAAAAGGTATTCCTGTCTAGCTTTTTTATTGCCTATGAATAGCCCAACTGAGAATAAACTATCCCCTTCGTCATAATAAATTATTAATGAAACAAGAGTTAAGTTACTAACTTTAACTGCATTGTTCCAAAAGAAAACATATTCTCTACTATATATTCCCCCCTCCCCCTAAAGAAGGAGAATGTAACCTGGAGGAATCCCACCTGGATGTAGGTTTTATTGTTGGTACAGGTGTGTAAGTGTTAAGTGTTACCCTTAGAAGATGTGCCAAGTCAAATATGGCAAATTTAGAGTTATATATTTTAGACCAAATTTAAGTCCCTGCCCCCTTCCTCTAGCATTCTGCTTAAACACCTTTAAATTTCTGTAATTTGACTATTACATTGCCTTTCATCTACTGTGAAAACTGAACACTTACACCAAGCTTGAAATAACACCCAGATTTGTTTATTGCAAGCTGCCTCTCACAGCAATTAGGTCACAAGAGCACATAACTAAAACAGTACACCCTCAATATCACTGAAGTTCCCTCCTTTCTGAGTTGGTTAAGCCATACGTTTGCAATAAACAGGACATCTGGATTAAAATACCAACTGTCAGCAAATTTTTGACTGTCAAGATAGACAAATAATATTACAGTAACTGCATTACTAAACTGATCTCATAGATTTCAAAGTTCTTCATGAGCATACACAGAAGTACCTCAACTGCACTGGAAATGTATATGTAAAGTTTAATTTCAAGTGGAATTCTCTTCAGTTGTTCTAGAAAAGAATTACAAATCCAAATTCTTAGTGATACTTTCCAAAACTGCCTACCTATTCTGGCAACAAAAATCAGTTTATATATTTGGTGGATCACATCAGTATATCACTGTTAACACTGATTCTATGCTCACAAGTCTGAAGTTTAAAAATCAGCTGCTTATCTTTTATATTTGCAAATGGTCTGTACTTCATTTTGCTATTCTGAATGAACTAAACCCCCCACTTTTCTTGCTGGCCTCTCACATGTACAATAATGTTATTTATTACTCCAGCTCAGGATCGTCGTCATCTAGCAGCCACAGCACTAGACTCCAGCCCTGGAGGTCCCACATTCAATCTCGTATAGGGACGGGCATTTTTTCCTCACTGTAGTCCCTCCATGATGGTCCCAGGTGCTCTCCACCTGCTGTCAAATGAGTATTAGAGACCTCTTGTGGGGTAAAAGATCCGCACAATTGGTTTGCAATCATCCCGCTCCTAGTGCTGCTGTAAAGAAAGTCTGTTCTGTGGGAAGGTGGCTGGTGAGGGAGGTGGGAGGGGGTGGGTGACGCACAAGGACAGACATTCATAGTATGATTTTGTGGGGATACACTTCACAGCCAACTTAACAATGGTATGCCAAAGAATGCAATAATGTACAACACTATGTCAAAGAAGGGAGTACTGTACAACAATACACCAAAGAAGGCTATTGACTTGTACAGCATTATGCCGAAGAATGTTGCACAACAGTATGGCAAAGATGGCCATAATGTACAACAGTATGTCATAGAAGGGAATAATGTACAGTATGTCATAGAATGAAATAATGTAGAGTGGCATGACATAAAAGAACAAGATTTTTTCCCGTCTTTCTTTGTTGCACAGTACAGCAGAGGGTTCCAAAAATATCAGAGGTACAAAAACTCCTAAAGGAACAAAATCTGCACTCTAAAACTGAGTGCACTGTTTTAGCTTTCTAGCTACTTTTTAACAGAATATATGGTATTTTCTGCATGATAAACTGAAACGTCTATCACTTGAACTCGTCATTCTTATATCAATACAAAAAACAAGTCCAACAATTTCATGATGTCGTCCCTCCAATGAAATTTAGTTTTTATAGGATACCACCACCTCCCATGGAAGTTTTTGTGGATGCCCATAATGTTATATATAACTGAACAGAATAAAATCACAAATATATCTATGTACTATGAAATAACCTTCAATTTTGATTTACTACGAAGTTTCATCACACTAATACCTGTATGTGGGGTGGAAATTGTTCAACTGTCATTGCCTCAGAATTCCTTTGTTTGTCAATCTGACGGTACATGAGCATATATGCATTTGTGCTTGAGCTGTATGCACCTGAATAGTATCCCCTTGATGGTCCACCACCATACGTTTTAGTGATGTCATCCTGAGTTATCTGGAAACAGAATAAAACCACCATAAGAATAAGAAGAGCACCCGATTTCTAAAACACTAAATTAGACAGTCTTCACATACCCTAGTCACAATCTGATCATTGAAACAGAACCATTCATTTTTCTTAAAGTCTTTGATGTAAGCATAGTAATGGCCTCCCGATGCACTTCCTGAGTGTATCATAATAGAAAACAATTCATACACATAAGGTCCTTTCTCATGAGTGTGTCTCCGATTTTTCTCGTTTTCATGGTGATTTGCACAGCTGCCCATATCTATTCCTTCATCATCTTCCTGAAAAAGAAAAGAAAAATTATGTTACTACTGATTTACTATAAACGTCAGTTTACTTTTATTATGTGCTACCAGAATGAACAGTCTGGGTAACATTACCACACAAAAACACTTAAACCTTAGTACAATCAGGAACTAGCTTGGAAAAGTGACAAAACACAGCCACACTCCAGTTCAAAAATTTTTGCACAATACCACTTACTGCAAGCATATTAAGCGATTGCAAAAAAACCTCTTTGCTGAGAGGTGCAACAGTTTGCTGTAAAAGCCCAAATTTTCAGAAGAAAAGAAAGGGAGTGCTCATGGAGCAGAAAGCAGAACATATCTGCACAATTTTAAAACTGTAGAAATCGATACAGTGTAAATTAACAAAACAGACATCTGATGTTAAGCAGAATGAGATTATAATGTGTACTGCTGAGCAATGAAGTGTCCACAAAAAATATTTCACTGACATTATAATTAATCAGTTATAGCATGTCACATTTGCGAGTAAGCAGAAATATGAATTTTTGTTATCAATGCAGAATATGAACAGCATGTTTCCAAAAGAATTATACTTTGTTTCATTTATCTCATCCAAGATGTTTCAATGCATAACGCTAAGACTTACATCACTCATTTACTGCTAGGTTGTAAACTGAAGAAGATGTAATGCCTAGGAAATGTCACTGCACCCCTTGAGAATGGAGCTGCAGCTCTGAAACACATTGTGTAACTGTGTAAGGTGGGATTATCCTACTCATTCTTATACAACTCTGATTTTTTTTTATGATCTCTTTTCATTACTAATCAGGAGGTGGGAGGGGGGGGGGATAAACCTGAATAAGAGTAATACACAGAGGAGGATTGATGATGTCAGCTGTTTTTATTTGCCACTGAACAAAGAAACAGGGTGTATATGAAATTACCAAATTCTTATTCATGCAGAATTTCACTAAATTTTGTTAATTCACAGTATAATTTACAGTCACCTGATGAAAATGATACAAACAGTTCATAAGGAACATTTTATATACAGAAATATTTATAATTTATACAGCTGTAAACTACGAGATCACTGAAATTCCACTCCACTAAAAACTGTTCGTTTTTATATTGACAGAGCTTATTTGAGAAGTCCCCATTCTCCCCTTTAAAAGGGAGCATTTTACTTTTTCCTTCCTAAATCTTAATATTTCAGAAGTTATTTGTATTCAACATTTTTGTTTTCCAGAATGTTCCAATCATGACATGTAATTATTTCTTAAATCCAATTTATAACTCTGGAGCCCTAATTCTTCTCTTTCCAAAAATGGATACCTTTATGGAAATAATCCATTAGTTTACTAATTTAACCAATTAGAAAATTCTTGGCAAACTTTGGGAATCCCGTGTACATTAGAACTTACCGCCAAATAGTACCTGTGATTTGTCATTTTCTAATTATAAAGCCTTTAGTTAAGTAACTTTGCTTCATTGCCTATTGTACCATTCAGTTTTTCTATATTTTATATTAATATCCAAAATGTAACAGTTGTGTATTTTTACTGTTTTGTAATATCTGTAATATGCACGTCTATAAATAGGTGACATATACAAAGCTGCAGTCAGGCAGGTTCCAGCGTTGAGCTTCCAAACTTCTACGTCAATTGAAATGTCTTTTGTTCGGTATTATTACAGGGTGTATACGGGGACAAGGAAAAAAAATTCCCGTATTATTCCCGGATATCTCGTTTAAAAAATACGCTTTTTCCCGGGCGAGAATACACTTTTTCTGTGCTAAGTGACAGTAGATTTTCCGTAGACTTTCCCTCGGAACTGTAAAACTTATCAATTCTTTGAATAGTTAACGTTTTATACAATCGTGTAGAACTTCCCAAAAAAATAAAAAAAGAATAAAAGGGGAGAAGTGTTGGAAAGTCCTTTGATTTGCAGCAACATATATGTTGCATATTTTCGTATTACAAAAGTGTAAATTCGAATTGCACCAAACACAGCACGTTAGTTTGTGGAGCGTTGAAACCGAGGTTGCGATGTCCTTTTGTAAGCGACTCATATCTCAGCCATGAGATTGGCAGCCGATGACAGCAGCTATTCAGAGCATAGGACACGTGTTATAGTCAGCCAATAGCAAGATCACTGGTTAAATAGTGCGAACACGCAAGAGGAAAAGTTAACGGTTTACATTAATGTACACAGTACCGTTATCTTCAATAAAAGCTAAGCTTTCACATATAATAATAGTCGCTAAGATTAAACGCTACAACAGAAGCATAGCTTACACATGTAATATTGATCTTTTTTACGTGTGTTATACTTTAAGATACATCACACAAATGTGCCAGTAGATGTAATATTATGACATAAATGTCTCGGCTCGAAATTCTTGTAAGTGGCTGGTCCTCTAACTGTTCAGTTTCGAACGCTCTGTGATTTAGATATCCATCCCACTTTCTCACACGTAACGTAATTCATCTTGGGTAAAAAGAAATTTACTTTGAAAGTAACACTTTTCTAACCACCGTTCGCAATACTATCCGAAGACTGTTAGAAATAGGTTCGATTTACCAGCTTCCATAGAGCGCCAGAAAACAGGCATTATTGTGCGTGTGCAACTGCAGTGGTGTAGGAAGCCCGTATGTTCGTGTGTATAAAGCACTAAAAGAGATTACATTACACCATAAAAGAAACAGGGCATCAGAGGGTACTCCAAAGACCATCGGAATTTCGTAAACCATACTAAAATGCATAATTCGGCTTGAAGCGTGAATTGGCTTTTTCCAGATTCACAATGAAGTATGTCCCATCTGATATTAAGCTTTTCAGTGTGGTTTTTGGGATGTAAATTTTCTTGGAGTACCAGTACTCTACGATCTCATTTTTGGTTCTTTATAATGGCATTAATGCCATATATGGCAGAAGATGATAACGTGCACTTGAAATTCAGCAAAAATTTGGAACTAGGCAATACTGTAGAATGAAACACTTCGTTTCAAATAAAATGATTGCCTCAGCAGAAAGATTAAAAAAGCCAAATTTCTTTAGCAAACTTGCAAAAATAACTTCACTGTTCTGCAAGGCGATTAATGCTTGCTAACTTGGAAATAAAATAAAATCAGAAAACTGAAATTAATAATATATTTTTGCCCTCCATAATTATGTGAATGTATTTTAATTCACTTGATGGCTCCCCGGCCACAGAAATCAGTTTTTTTTTTTTTTTTTACTTAGGAGCTGTACACGAAGAGAAGCAGCGAACTCGCTTAACGTAAACACGCGTCATGTGGAGGTTAACCCCTCCCCACTACAACTCAAACAACTCTGTGCAAGCGTGAATCTGGCAGCTAGGGCGCTTGAGAAAAATTTTTCTCGTTTGCATCTAGCTGCTTGCTACTGTTACAGACACAGCTAAGAGCCAAACTTCAAGTAGCGGGAGAAGGTACTGCTTACACGCGAGTCAAATGCGCAACAGACCGCTGGCAATTGGTCAGACGAACCTAATGTGAACAGTTGTGACGTCATGCTTATAGCAAGCAGTTTATTGTTACAAAGAATTACAGTATGCGCCCCACGGCCTTTGACATATTTCTGCTATTTGCAAACGCTTGTGCGTGCATGGTTTTTTGTTGTTGTAAATTGCACATTTCCTTTGTCACTAAAGTTTTATTTTTTTCCCTCTCGTTTATATTTTATTGATGCAGTATCATTCTCCAGTAGCAGGATACAATAACATTCTTTACTAGAAAATCAATTCTACAGCCAAAATTTAAAAAAATTAACTGAAAGCTAAAACAATGAAAAATTCCCAGAATTCCGAAAAATTCCGGGGTTTTTCTCGGTTTTCTCCCGGATGAAAAAATTCCTGGGTTTTTCCCAGATTTCCCGGTTGTCCTGGGTCGTATACACCCTGTATTAATCGTGTAACTTTTTGTAGATGGCTGGTAATTAAAAAGTGAAGGTCTGCTTCACTCACTCAGACTTCTCTTTAATTTTGAAGGATGTGTAGTTTACTGATCTGTGTTGTGAAATGTAGACCATCCATACTATATAGTTAAAAAACAAATGAGTGAACTGAGAAAAGAAAAATATATTGTGTTGTGGTAGGTACTGTCTGTAAAACATAGCCATTACTGGAAGAAAAGTGGATTAATGGATGGATTTTAATGAGACTAAAGAGCCTTCAAGTAAGTTGGTAAGGGCACAGTTGGACTTCAACAGTATCATAAAATATTATGAATGATGATAACATGGTTATCAACAAAAATTTTCCCACAGCACACAGAAACTGACTTTCACATTAGCAAAAGAAACAGTGTGAAAAACATACATTCAAAACTCTTCCGACCATCTATTCTATGAAGATTTTAATTCTACCAGAGAATTTAACAGTTAATCTGACTGACCAGCACCATAAGTGCATTTTTCATAAACTGCAGTGCAGGACACTAATTCATTTTATGATAATTAATTGAAACCCTCGGCTGCCGACAGGTGGTGTTGATATACTGAAAACGTGTGCCACGACCCGGACTCGAACACGGGATCTCCTGCTTACATGGCAGAAGCTCTATCCATCTGAGCCACTGAGGACACAGATGAATAGTGCAACTGCAGGGACACTATCCACACACTGTCCACAATCCATATACATAATGTTCCTAATAGATATTTGCCCAGCCACTCATTACTCGCACTCACTAAGGTGATGATTCCTATAAGAGTTCGGGCAACCTGCGCACATTCGCACAGACGAAGGTCAATGGCCGCGTAGCCTTTCAACTATATATAAAGATAGTAACTCTTCCCGAAAGAACAGATACCATTGATGACCGCACAGCTTCTCTAGAATAAACAATAATTAATTGAAACCCTCAGCTGCTGACAGGTGTTGTTGATATACCTCGATGGGGACAGCTGAAAATGCGTGCCACGACCAGGACTCGAACCTGGGATCTCCTGCTTACATGGCAAACACACTATCCATCTGAGCCACCGAGGACACAGACGAATAGCGCGACTGCAGGGGCTTATCCCTTGCACGCTTCCCATGAGACCCACGTTCCCAACTGTCACAATCTACATATGTAATGTTCCTAATAGATATATGTTCTTTTGGGAACAGTTACTACCTTCATACAGTATATACTGTATATAGGTGAAAGGCTACCCGGCCATTGATCTTCGCCTGTGCAAACGTGCACAGGTTGCCTAAACTCTTACGAGAATCGTCACCTTAGTGGGCGTGAGTAATGAGTGGATGGGCAGCTGCTGTTGAGAGTATGCAAAATTTGGTGATGGCAGATCATCATTTGACCGTGCCGGAGATTACCCACGAGGTTGGACTGAGTAAAGATTCTGCACACACAATTTTGCGTGATGATTTGAACATGCACAGAGTGGCTGCAAAATTTGTGACAGTGTGTCGCCAGAACAAAAACATCTCTGTTTTGACATTGCACAGGGCCTTCTGGACACCACCAACACTGATCCTGGGTTTCAGAACACCATGATAACTGGAGATGAGTCATGGGTGTACGGGTACAATCCAGAAACAAAAAGACAGTCGTCGCAATGGAAGAAACCCAAGGCTCCAAGGCCTAATGAAGTGCGGCAGGTGTGAAGCAAAATCAAGATGATGCTCCCTGTCTTCTTTGATGTCCGTGGAATTGTGCAACCAGAAGGGCAAACAGTGACAAAGAAGTGTACTATCAAGATGTTCTCCGGTGACTGTGTGACACAGTTTGGTGCACAACACCAGACATGTGGACAGCAAAAAAGTGGCAACCGCATCACAACAACGGCCCCTCACAGTCATTCCACTTAATCCAAAATTTCTTGGCCAAAAATGGAATTACGGCTGTTCGCCAACCTCCCTACTCTCCAGACATGGCTCTTTGTGACTTCTGGTTGTTTCCAAAATTGAAGACGCCACTTAAAAGATCCAGTTTTGAGAGTAGAGAAGAGATAATGCGGAATACGAAGACTGAGCTGAACACCTTTCCAAAAGCAGATTTCCAGAGGTGTTTCCAGCAGCGGAAGGATCAGTGAGCTAAGTGTGTGCAAGCACAAGGGGCTTACTTTGAAGGGGATTAGGGTCCTAACCCCATCAGGTATTCGAAATATTTTTTCTGGCCCAAGGTCAGATACTTTTTAGACAGGCCTTGTACATTATGACAACCAATAGTCTCTCTCTTTGTGTAACACTTTTAGCACAGTGCCCACATGCCATATGTATGCACTAACTGTGTCATTCCCAACGGCACCCGTCTTCCATACTGGTGATCATCTACCGGCTGTCTGAAAGCTGGATTTCTAAATCTGACATGCAGCAAAGGGCTGCCATGAGACGATTAGCTACAATTGCTAGTGTTGCAAGAAGAAGTTTCTGTAGCCTCACAGTTTGCAGACCCTACTGCAGAGTTTGACTATTTTACTCATTTGTTTGATGGCTACATGAATCAATGCATCAAAAGTTAAATGAATCAGTTTGCTGCTAACATTCTGGCAAAAAACAAAGACAATTTGGCAGGGAAAAAAAGTTTTGCAGCATTAAAGGTCTTTAGTAAAGTTAAACAAAAGTTACTGATTTTTGAACATTATTTTGCATATGTGCAGCTTTCAGTGCCCCAAAAGTCAGCGTGCGTGCGCCAGCACACACACACACACACACACACACACACACACACACACACACACACACACACTCCACTCAAGATTTGTCGCAACTGCTTTTGTGTCACATTGTCCAGTGGTCTTTGTATCCTACACTGCCCCCCACAATTACCATGTTATCAGTTAAATGTCCCTATCTTTAAACATTCCTGTACTCTTTTTTGTGAATGTGGACAGAAACATAATTGTACCACTCAAAAGAGCAAGCATGCAAGACTTTCATTCTCATGATTTTAACAAGTTTCTTGTCATAATTACACTATCTATTTGAATAGTGTATTCTAAAATAAACTCTTACTTCTATAAATTATTGAGTATGCAGCCTAGGACTGTGTGTGAAGAGGCCAGTGATGAATGTGTTAATATCATCTATACACGACATTCTATCAGAGGCTCTTCAAAAGTATGACAGGACACACTCAAACAGAACTGCTTGAATTCTGAATATTTCAATTCTGATAAGTATTAATTCCCCCCATGAATTATGGACCTTGCAGTTGGTGGGGAGGCTTGTGTGCCTCAGTGATACAGATAGCTGTACCGTAAGGGTATCTGTCGAGAGGCCAGACAGACCTATGGTTCCTGACGAGGGACAGCAACCTTTTCATTAGTCGCAGGGGCAACAGTCTGGATGATCGACTGATCTAGACATGTAACATCAACCAAAACAGACTTGCTGTGCTGGTACTACAAACGGCTGGAAACAAAGGGAAACTACAGCCATAATTTTTCCTGAGGGAACACAGCTCTACTGTATGGTTAAATGACGATGACACCCTCTTGGGTAAAACATTCCGGAGGTAAAATAGTCCCCAATTCGATCTCCAGATGGAGACTCCTCAGGACATTGTTATCAGGAGAAACAAACCTGGCATTCTATGGATCGAAGCACGGAACGTAAGATCCCTTACTCAGGCATATAGGTTAGAAAAGTGAAAAAGGGAAATGGATAGGTTAAACGTAGATTTAGTTGGAATTGATGAAGTTTGGTGGCAGGAAGAACAGCGTTCCGGTCAGGAGAATGTAAACTGTAAAAATGTTAACTCCGTTCACAGGCCCTGGCAGATCCAGCGGTACTGACCAGCTACCATGTCATCCTCAATCCTCAGGCTTCACCAAATGTGGGTATGGAGGGGCATGTGGTCAAGCACACCACTCTCCCGGTTGTATGTCAGTGTCTTGAGACTGGACCCACTACTTCTAAATCAAGTAGTTCCTCAGTTTGCCTCACAAGGGCTGAGTGCACCCCACTAGCCAACAGCACTCGGCAAATTGGATGGTTACCGATCTGCTAGCCCAGCCCGACAACGCTTAACTTCGGTGATCTGACAGGAACCGGTACTGCCACTGTGTCAAGGCTGCTAGCATCCCGGTCAGGAAAATACAGGGTTATAAACACAAAATCAACTAGGGGAATGCAGGAGTAGGTTTAATAATGAATTAAAAAAAATACGAACATGGATAAGCTACTCTAGACAGCATAGTGAATGCATTACTGTAGCCAAGATAGACACAAAGCCCAGACCCACCACAGTAGTACAAGTTTACATGCCAACTAGCTTCATAGATGAGGAGATTGAATAAATGTATGATGAGACTAAAGAAATTATTCAGGTAGTTACAGGAGAAGAAAAGTTAATAGTCACAGGGAACTGGAAATCAATAATAGGAAAAAGAAGATGGAAACGAAGTAGGTGAATACAGACAGGGGCAAAGGAATGAAAGAGAAAGCTACCTGATTAAATTATGATTAAAGTATATTCTGTGTAAAATTCTATCATAGCTAACACTTGGCTTAAAAAGCATAAAAGAAAGCAGTATACATGGAAGAGATCCGGAGAAACTGGAAGATATCGGATTGATTGTGTAACGCTAAGAGAGATTTCGGAACCATGTTTTAAATTGTATGACATTTCTATGGGCAGATGTGGACTCTGACCATAATTTATTAGTTATGAACTGTAGACTAAAACTGAAGAAGCTGCAAAAAGGTAGGAATTTACGGAGATGGGACATGCATCAACTGAAAGAACCAGAAGCT
Organism: Schistocerca gregaria; assembly: GCF_023897955.1. NCBI lineage: Eukaryota > Metazoa > Arthropoda > Insecta > Orthoptera > Acrididae > Schistocerca > Schistocerca gregaria. The sequence goes on from NC_064923.1 coordinate 414,353,308, forward strand.
GTAGAGAGTTTCAGAGGGAGCAATAGGGAACAATTGACAAGAACAGGGAAATGGAATACAGTAGAAGATCAATGGATAGCTTTGAGAGATGAAATTGTGAAGGCAGCAGAGGATCAAGTAGATAAAAAGATGAGGGCTAGTAGAAATCTATGGCTAACACATGAGATACTGAATTTAATTGATGAAAGGAGAAAGGAAATATAAACGTTTAAAAAATGAGACTGACATGAAGTGCAAAATGGCAAAGCAGGAATGGCTAGATGACAGATGTTAAGATGTAAAAGAATGTATCACTAGGGGGTAAGGCAAACGCCACCTACAGGAAAATTAAAGAGACCTTTGGAAAAAAGAGAAACAGTTGTAAGAATATCAAGAGCTTAGATGGAAACCAGTCCTAAACAAAGAAGGGAAAGCAGAAAGGTGGAAGGAGTATGTGGAGGGTCTATACATGGGAGATGTACTTGAGGGCAATACAAGCACCCGGGAGTAGAAAACATTCTGTCACTACTACAGATAGCCTTGGGAAACCCAGCCATGACAAAACTCTTCCATCTGATGAGCAAGATGTGTGAGATAGGTGAAACACCCTCAGACTTCAAGAAAAATATAATAATTCCAATTTCAAAGAAAACAGGTGTTGAGAGGTCTGAAAATTACCAAACCATTAGTTTAATAAATCACAGTTGCAAAATACTAAAACGAATCCTTTACATAACAATGAAAAACTGGTAGAAACTGACCTTAGGGAAGATTATTTTAGATTCAGGAGAAATGTAGGAACGCACAAGGCAATACTGAACCTTTGACGTCTTGTTAAAGACAAGTAAAAGACGGCAAACCTACTTTTACAGCATTTGTAGACATAGAGAAAGCTTTTGGCAATGTCAGCTGAAATACTCTTTCAAATTCTAAAAGTGGCAGGGGTAAAATACAGGCAGCAAAAAGATATTTATAAATGTACAGAAACCAGATGGCATTTACAAGAGTTGAGGGACATGAAAGAGGAGCAGTGGTTGGTGAAGGAGTGAGACAGGGTTGTAGCCTATCACCGATGTTATTCAATCTGTATATTGAGCAAGCAGTAAAAGAAACAAAAGAAAAATTTTGAGAAGGAATTAAAGTTCAGGGAGAAGAAATGAAAACTTTGAGATTCGCCGATGACACTGTAATTGTGTCAGATATCACAAAGGACTTGGAAGAGCAGTTGAACGGAATGGACAGTGTCTTGAAAGGAGAATAAAAGATGCACATCAACAAAAGCAAAATGAGAATAATGGAATGTAGTCAAGTTAAATCAGGTGATGCTGAAGGAATTAGATTAGGACATGAGACGCTTAGAGCAGTTAATGAGTTACGGTATTTGGGGAGCAAAATGACTGTTGATGGTCAAAGTAAAGAGGATATAAAATGTAGACTGGCAATGGCAAGAAAAGTGTTTCTGAAGAAGAGAAATTTGTTAAGATCAGATGGGTAGATCATGAAACTAATGAGGTGGTACTGAATGGAATTGGGAAGAAGAGAAATTTGTGGCACAATCTGACTAGAAGAAGGGATCAGTCAGTAGGACACATTCTGAGGCATCAGGAGATAACCGGTTTAGTACTGGAGTGAAGTGGGGGAGAGGGGGGGGGGGGGGGGGGGGGGAAATCTTAGAGGGATACCAAGAGACGAATACAATAAGCAGAGTCAGAAGGATGTACATTGCAGTAGTCACTTGGAGACGACGAGGCTTGCACAAGATAGAGTAGCATGGAGAGCTGCATCAAACCTGTCTTTGGACAGAAGACAATGACGACGACAAGAACAAGAACAACAACAACAACAACAACCACCACCACCACTAATATAGATCATAGAATTACACTTACAATGAGAAGGTAGTAGGGACCGAACAGGTTTTAATTAAATAAGCAATGTAAAAGTACAATAAGTGCAAGACTATCTTCCTGACACTCAAAATGTTTTCAACAAAGTAAATGCATCTGAACTGGAGAACACAGTGACAGAAGTACCCAATGATGAAAAAAGATTAAGCAACACAGCAAGCTTCAAAGTATCATACATCTGGAAGTCACTAAATAACAAAAAACTGTATAATTTACAATGATGTAATGGTTTCATTTATGATGATGGTCCCAACAAAGGATTGCAAAGCTGCATCTCAGGCCTCAAAATAGGTTAAATTAAATAGTTCATTGTGTAGAGAATGTTCAAAATATGTCGTGAAAGGTATATTTTGTGTCCAGTGAAATTACTGGTTGTATGAAAAGTGTGCAAAAGTAAATTTACAACAACTGATAAAAGATGATGCTCCCTACTGTTTGCTTATTGAAATGGTTGTATCGTAAGTACAGTGAACTCAAAAGAAGAAATTATTATAATATCTTTTTGCTGCCTGTATTTTACCCCTGCCGCTTTTAGAATTTGAAAGAGTATTTCAGCTGACATTGCCAAAAGCTTTCTCTATGTCTACAAATGCTGTAAAAGTAGGTTTGCCGTCTATTACTTGTCTTCAACAAGACGTCAAAGGTTCAGTATTGCCTTGTGCATTCCTACATTTCTCCTGAATCTAATCTTCCCTAGGGTCAGTTAATTATTATTATTAAATTATTAAACTACTTCAAAGTGACACAAACTGACAACAAATTTGACACTAAAAGAAGTAAATGTCAAACTAGTTAGTGAAAGAAAATCCTGAGTATGTGGAAAACAGCCAATTACTGAGCAAAGTGGCAAAAATTCACTCACACGTAACACAATGAATAATATTACAGAGAGCTCCTTCAATGGAACATTAAATGATTAACATAAATGGGCTACCTACAATCAAAACGACAATGTTCAGGTGCAATACTGGAGTTGACAAAAAGAATTTCCTTTTAAAATGTGATTCTATGTATAATAATAATAATAATAATAATAATAATAATAATAATAATAATAATAATAATACCTTTTAAAACAAGATTCTACGTATAATAATAATACAGTGTTACTGTACCATATTACAAGATCAATGTTGGCTCTAAAATTCAGTCCCATCAGCTAAACAAAGAATCTGATTAGCCATCAAAAACTGGGTATACTATATCAAGGTTGATGACAAAGATGGACTATACATTAATAGCTTTAAGAACTTAAGTAAAATGTTCATAGTTGTGTAAAATCCTAAAAAGCAAGGGAAAGTTATATATTCTGGCGGGGACGACAAAGCAGAGGTACAAACTGAAAATAAAAAGTATGGTTATGAAAGAGAGGAAGCACATGAAAAAACAACTACAACTTAAAACTCTGCTTTCAGTATGTGTAAATATCAAAATAATCTACCCAAATGAACACTGGTTAACACAAAATTAAACACATTTTAAAAAGAATTAATTGTTTTAAGCTAGCTAACAGTTTTTGTAAGAGAAACAAATCTCCTGGAGTTTTCTGCATTCTTACTGACTCATCAGTAGGTTATACAAAAAGAGAAAATGTTAGTTGTTCACATGAAGAGAACGTGTTTGATAGTTGCTCTAAACAGTTAGAGTGTCTGAATACAGTGGTTCTAGCAATTTACAGAATTCCTGGATGTGCTATAACTTAGCTAAATTCCACGGTCTTTTAGAAAAAGATCAGTAAGAAAAAAGATGTGACTGCAGCAGACTTCAACATACATGTTGTTGTTGTTGTCATCTTCAGTCCTGAGACTGGTTTGATGCAGCTCTCCATGCTACTCTATCCTGTGCAAGCTTCTTCATCTCCCAGTACCTACTGCAACCTAGATCCTTCTGAATCTGCTTAGTGTATTCATCTCTTGGTCTCCATCTATGATTTTTAGCATCCATGCTGCCCTCCAATGCTAAATTTGTGATCCCTTGATGCCTCAAAACATGTCCTACCAACCGATCTCTTCTTCTGGTCAAGTTGTGCCACAAACTTCTCTTCTCCCCAATCCTATTCAATACCTCCTCATTAGTTCCGTGATCTATTCACCTTATCTTCAGTATTCTTCTGTAGCACCACATTTCGAAAGCTTCTATTCTCTTCTTGTCCAAACTATTTATCGTCCATGTTTCGCTTCCATACATGACTACACTCCATACAAATACTTTCAGAACCGACTTCCTGACACTTAAATCTACACTCGATGTTAACAAATTTCTCTTCTTCAGAAACGCTTTTCTTGCCATTGCCAGTCTACATTTTATATCCTCTCTACTTCGACCATCATCAGTTATTTTACTTCCTAAATAGCAAAACTCCTTTACTAATTTAAGTGTCTCATTTCCTAATCTAATTCCCTCAGCATCACCCGATTTAATTTGACTACATTCCATTATCCTCGTTTTGCTTTTGTTGATGTTCATCTTATATCCTCCTTTCAAGACACTGTCCATTCCGTTCAACTGCTCTTCCAAGTCCTTTGCCGTCTCTGACAGAATTACAATGTCATCGGCGAACCTCAAAGTTTTTACTTCTTCTCCATGAATTTTAATGCCTACTCCAAATTTTCCTTTTGTTTCCTTTACTGCTTGCTCTATATACAGATTGAATAACATCGGGGAGAGGCTATAACCCTGTCTTACTCCCTTCCCAACAACTGCTTCCCTTTCATGTCCCTCAACTCTTATAACTGCCATCTGGTTTCTGTACAAATTGTAAATAGTCTTTCGCTCCCTGTATTTTACCCTGCCACCTCTAGAATTTGAAAGAGAGTATTCCAGTCAACATTGTCAAAAGCTTTCTCTAAGTCTACAAATGCTAGAAACGTAGGTTTGCCTTTTCTTAATCTTTCTTCTAAGATAAGTCGTAAGGTCAGTATTGCCTCACGTGTCCCAGTATTTCTACGGAATCCAAACTGATCCTCCCCGAGGTCCGCATCTACCAGTTTTTCCATTCGTCTGTAAAGAATTCGCGTTAGTATTTTGCAGCTGTGACTTATTAAACTGATAGTTCGGTAATTTTCACATCTGTCAGCACCTGCTTTCTTTGGGATTGGAATTATTATATTCTTCTTGAAGTCTGAGGGTATTTCGCCTGTCTCATACATCTTGCTCACAAGCTGGTAGTGTTTTGTCATGACTGGCCCTCCCAAGGCCGTCAGTAGTTCTAATGGAATGTTGTCTACTCCGGGGGCCTTTTTTCGACTCAGGTCTTTCAGTGCTCTGTTAAACTCTTCACGCAGTGTCGTATCTCCCATTTCGTCTTCATCTACATGCTCTTCCATTTCCATAATATTGTCCTCTAAGTACATCGCCCTTGTATAGACACTCTTTATACTCCTTCCACCTTTCTGTTTACCCCTTCTTTGCTTAGAACTGGGTTTCCATCTGAGCTCTTGATATTCATACAAGTGCTTCTCTTCTCTCCAAAGGTCTCTTTAATTTTCCTGTAGGCAGTATCTATCTTACCCCTAATGAGTTAAGCCTCTACATCCTTACATTTGTCCTCTAGCCATCCCTGCTTAGCCATTTTGCACTTCCTGTCGATCTCATTTTTGAGATGTTTGTCAACATACATATGTTAGCTGAAACCATTGAATCAACAAAATTTCACAACCTAATCAGAAATCTGGCTTTAAATTAAAACTTTCCTTTAGATATTAGAGGAAACAGAAGACCAGTGACTTGTACTGGTAACATTATTACAAACTAGCAATTTGAAAATTCAAATAAGTACCACTACCACTTAGAATGAGGTATTCAGATCATTAAACTCTGTCTCGAGCTCCAAAACGCAGATAAATTAAAGTCTCCACAAGCATAATAAACATGAATTGCACCAAAAGAAATATGGGCTTATTCTGCGATACACTAAGTATTTTAACTTAGCCTGCAGACCACTGCAGTTCAAACACCATAAACTAGACAAATCCTTAAATTGTGTTAAGACATATTTAATAAATCTTTCCCTCCTAAATCTTGCCAAAAGAAAATAAGCAGTAAGCTTAAATCAATTACACCAAAAATACAAATTTCTAGTGGCAGAAAGAGTGAACTACACAACAAATTACAGTGAAACAGAAATTCTTATGTATGTCAAACTCTATGATGCTGTATTCAGGAAATTTGTAGTGGCAGCTAAAAAAGAATGGCAAATAATACATTTATCCTCTAACAGAGAAATAAAACTAAAATAATGTGTTCAGTTGTTGAATCAGAATTAGGAGTGAGGTCAAAAGTCAAGAGATCTTCAAAATTAAATTTCAAAATTACATTATAATAAACCCTTTTAAGGCGTCAAGTTCTTTCAATGAATTCTCTTTAAATGTAGTGAGATCGGATGTAGATTTGGTAGCTTATCAAGACATGACAAATTTCATAAGCTTGGAAAATAATCAAAACACATCTTTTGAAAGTTAAAAAAAAAAAATCACCCAAAGGCATGTGGAAAATGAATTTGTTTTTAAAAAACAAACATCCCATCTGGGTGGGATGACACACCATCTTCCATAATCAAGAGTGTGTGTAATAACATTCCATAACCACTATCAGTTATTGTGACCCGATTTTTTGAGTAGGGATGTTTTCCAAACATATTGAAACAAAAGCAGTACTCAAAAAGTGATCAACAGAAGATATGAAAAACTACCACCCAATCTCCCTTCTTCCTGTCTTTTCTAGAGTGTTTGAAGAGACTTCAGCAAAACAAATTCAAAAAATTCTTAGTGTAAATGACCTAATTTTTAAAACTCAGTTTGGATTCCAATGGGGGAAAAAAGCATTGGAAGTGACAACAAGTTTATTCTCACAGGAATATCTGATGATCTGACAAAAGTATTTGATTCACTTAGCAACTCCTTAATTTTCCACAAATTACTGGCATATGGAATCAGAGACATTGCTTTACAATGGCTCAGCTCTTAAGTGACAGGCTGGACACAGAGTAAGTGTAACTTCTAATTCAAGAACTTACTTCTCATACTGCACAACAATTTCCCAATGAGTCCCACTATATTTGATATTGGGGCCATTATTTGTTCGTTTCTGCATAAAACGACCTCTGCTTGCTACTGCAAATAAAACTGAATGAACATCATTTCTAATTGAAAATGAGGTACCTGAAATAATTCAAGAAGTGTCAAAACTACTCTACAAAAACTTTAAGCTTGGTCTCATCAAACTGGACTGAAACTAGATGTAGCTAAAACAAAAAAAAAATGCAATTTGAAGGTGTATCATTAGAACGGAGCGACATATGGTAAACTGCAAGGATCAAGTTATCACAGAAACTAAACATGTACACACTGGCAGCTTAGAAAATAAACTAAACAGCTTAGCACTTGCAACTTATATTTTGGCAGGTACCACAAACCTGAACATGAGAAAGATAGTCTATCACTGCTACGTTGAATCAGTTATTCATTATGCCAAACTCTTCTGGGGAAATCCAATAAATGTCACAAGACTACTGGTATTGCAAAAGAAAATCATTAGGAATGTGCATGTTGTCAAAACAACGGGTATCCTGTTTACCATTGTTAAAAAATTCAAAAATACTAGCTATTCCCTCCTTTACATATATCTACATCTATATCCATACTCCACAAGCCACCTGACGGTGTGTGGCGGAGGGTACTTTGAGTACTACTATCGGTTCTCCCTTCTATTCCAGTCTTGTATTGTTCGTGGAAAGAAGGATTGTTTATATGCTTCTGTGTGGGCTCTAATCTCTCTGATTTTATCCTCATGGTCTCTTCAAGAGATATACGTAGGAGGGAGAAATATACTGCTTGACTCTTCGGTGAAGGTATGTTCTCGAAACTTCAACAAAAGCCTGTACCGAGCTACTGAGCATCTCTCCTGCAGAGTCTTCCACTGGAGTTTATCTATCATCTCCATAACACTTTCACAATTACTAAATGATCCTGTAACGAAGCGCGCTGCTCTCCATTGGATCTTCTCTATCTCTTTTATCAACCCTATCTGGTATGGATCTCGCACTGCTGAGCAGTATTCAAGCAGTGGGCAAACAAGCGTACTGTAACCTACTTCCTTTGTTTTCGGATATGAGGTGGTGTTACTTCTATATATCCATGAAGACAATTTCCCAACTGACTCACTCACTCACTCACTCACTCAACTCACTCACTCACTCAACTCACTCACTCTTGCCCAGCTAAAACCAGTAAGGATGGAAACTTGAAATTTGAAGATGGTGTGGATCTTGTACTGTAAACATTGTTTAAGACATGATTGTTTGACATTACACTGCTAAGGGAGCAATATAGGGGACGAAAGGCTTTTTGAAAATATGTTGCTATTAAGGCAATTTTGGAGCTAGACCTACAAAAATTGGTATTTGATTTTTCTTGTCAGAAATTTAAAAAATTGTGTGTTCTAGCATTTTTTGCAAATTCAAGCACTAGAGGATGAAAATTCTAAAAAAATATTTCATTACATTAAAAAAAATTTAAAGGTGAATCTATGAAATCAGTATTTCACTTCTCGGTTTGATATAAAGAAATATTTGTGGAGATGCAGTTTCCATGCAAATACTACCACAACAATGCAAAATGCGTGATTAACAAAAACCTTGAACTCCAGCTACTATGATTGCTTTTTGGTCAGACGTGTATTCAGCAAAGATCATGCTTCTATGACCTTATTTAGTGTAAAAGTTCAGGTTTTGCAATTTTTGAATATAAACATTTGATTAAAGAAAAAACAAAGTATCTGGGCAGACAATACAGTCTACATGAGTGAAGTAGTGGGTGCTAACCAGTTCTTTTATAAGAATTGGCAAAGTGCGAGTAGGAATTGTGCACTGAGAGTTCCATACAGACTTAAATATTGTGTGTGTGTGTGTGTGTGTGTGTGTGTGTGTGTGTGTGTGTGTGTGCGTGTGTGTGCGTGTGCGTGCGTGTGCGCGCGCTGGTCATGAGAATTCCAAGAGTGTATCAAAATCTCTATAGCAGTTCTTCAGAAAACCCCAGACGTACAAAAAGAAGTGAGCAGGGGAGTTCTATTTATATATTCAGAAAGAGAAAATTTAATGGAACATTTTTATTTATTTAATAAAACATGACTACAGCTTACATTTTATGTTTGCACACAGTAATGTTAGCCTATTACGCTTCTGATAGACGACGAATGCAATGTATGTTCAAATGACAAAACAATATATATTTTGTGATATGATTACAATTCAAAAAGTTAAAGATTTTTTTTTACTTCATTTGTACCATTAAACATTGCTTCCTGCTGAATTTCACAATTCTAGATCAATGGGAAATGCCCAATAGGTTTTGATAAGGGATTTTGCAAGTATCAAAATATGTGACATAAATGGCTGCAACTTTTCACGGCACTGACTTAGAAGCTTAAAAATTTTACACCACCAAGGGACCATACACCTAAATATGCGACACAAATCTAAACTTGGTATGTCTACCCATTACTAAGAGTTCTTAAGAGGCAGGCAGGCAGGCAGGCAGACAGACAAAAAAGTAATCCTACACTGGTTTCGTTTTTACAGACTGAGGCACAGAACCCTAAAAATCAGCACACAGTAAACTCATTCCATTTCGACCACAACTACAGAAAGAATTTTAAACTCCTGACACTATGTCCAAACACCAGAGTATATGGGTTTTGAAATTTACAATAACATAAAGAGCTGTAATACATTTAAAATGGAACTTGGTTCACTGACAAGATTACTCTACTCTTCTGGTGAAAAAGTGTTATTCTATTGAATTCATTGAGAATACTTTCAAAGTTTGAACAAAAGTTATTATATATTTTATATTATTTTATATTATTTTTATATTTTTATTATTTTTATATTATTTTATTATACTTTTATATTATTATTATATTATTATATTATATATATTATTTTATCTTATTAAATTGGAAACTGAATATGTAATTGTGTAGCAGTAGTGCAGATATGCATGTAAAATAAACTTTTATATTTCTCTTTAAATAATGCTTCTAAACGAAAATAATGACATGTCTACTACACAATGAATCAAATTATCTGGATATTGTATGCTACAAGATGAATAAATCACATTTCACAATTGTGACAAAGAAAACAATCAATTATTGATAAAATTATTTAATTGGATAAATAAAAACTCTACTCACCAAGCAGTGGCAGAATGCACAAACAAAATACTGTTGTTACTGGCAAGTTTTCGGAGCTAGTGGCGCCTTCTTCAGGCAGAAGGGTTGAATGGGAAGAAAGAAGAGTGAAAGAAAAGGGCTGCAGAGGTCTAGGAAATGGGGTAGATTCTAGGAAAGTCACAAAGAACCGCATATCAGGGGAGACTTACTGGGTCTCCCCTGACCTGCGATTCTGGTTGCCTTTCCCAAAATCTACCCCTTTTCCTTGATCTCTCCAGTCCTTTTCCTTCGCCCTTCTTCTTTCTGCCTGAGGGAGCCACTGGCTCCAAAAGCATGCCAATCACAACAGTCTTTTGTGTGTGTTCTGCTACTGCTTGGTGAGTACATTTCACAATTATGCACATTTGAACCAGACATGAAAACTTTGTCCAGAACATATAAACAAATCAGTTAAATGTATCACTACACTCCTCATAAATTTAAATTACATTACTTGAAAGAAACAATGAAAATCACGTCTCCTCAACACACATTTACCAGATTTACAAACCAGAGAATCTAATGGTGTGGATATGCTAATAATTGTGGCAAGAACAAACTGGTGGCCATTCTTTATTTGTGTGTAAATTAATAGCTTTCGTGATTTACTGTAAGATTTTCTTCTGTGAAATTCTTCCAAGATCAAATAATTAACATAATATTAGAAACAGCTTTAGCTTCAAATCCAAGCCATCTACTTCAAGTGTGACTTCAACTAATTCTTTGAACTTGTTTATCTCTCCACATAAAATTCTGAGTAAAGTTTCTTTCAATTTCAGTTCAATCTAATGTTATCATGAAACCAAGAAAAATATTTTCATCAATAAGAGTCTAAATTAGATAGATAACCAAATTTTACTAAGATCTTACCTGGAATTCATTGTCATGGGAACTTAGACCTGCTTCTGTCCCTTGGCAACTTTCATCATCCAGAGCAGAGCCACTGTCTGTTGTACTGCTATCATCACATTTTACTACCAAGTCTTCTGTTATTCCTTCATTTTCTTCTTTAATTTCATCCGATATTATAAAGCTGTTGAGGTTTAATACTTCAGGGAAAGTAACTCTAAAAAAAAAATTAAAAAAAAAAGGTTCACTATATTTTCCACATACAATAAGCGACACATACATCTAGCAGTTAACTAGATTACAGATAAATAAGGAAACCGTAGTTCAAGAAAATATTCTTCCAATGTTCATACAGCCACACAGATAAATTAAGAGTACAGCTCCACCCTTTAACCTCAACATCATTTTCATTAGGAACCACTGTGAAATCCACACACATTTCAGAGTATTGCTGCAACAGCACCTATAAAGTCAGAACAACAAAGCACAATAGTGCACCAACACAACAGTATCTTTGGGAACAATCGTGATATGCAGCAAAAAGAAGACAACCCCTACAAAAACAATTTACTACAAATTACTTATGAGACTGACACAGAACTGGCTCTTGTTAATGAACATCAGACAACACATGCTGGAACCGGCCACCATTGACTTCGAAGCAGCACCATGCTTGATTTGTCATACTGTGAGACACGCATGGCAGCTCTGCCTGAGGGATAGCAGCAACAGCACATTCAAGTTCTGCTGTGGCTCTTCGAGCATGTGAGGATTGAGTACAACCGCCCCTTCAGTTTGGCCCCAAAGGTAAAAATCACAGGGAGAGAGATCAGACAATCGAGATTGCCATGAGACTGCACTCTCTGTCCTGTCCTCACCAAACACTTCACGCACTTGTGAAAAAGTTGTCAAGGCAGTGCATGATATTGCTCTGTGTTACTAAATTGTTTAGTTTTTAAAGTATAACTTGGTATTACACTTTTCCTTGACATTATATCTAAGACTGCTACATAATTTCTTCTGTGGGCCAATCTACATATGGATTACACAGTTTCTGGACATGCCAGTTAGCTTTAACAGGTTGATGAGAGAATCTTGTTACAATGCAGACTCTAGACACTGCACACCAAATACCAATCTTGAGATTTAGCAATGGCTCTTCAAAGTACTGGTGGAGATTTTCTGATTCCTAAGGGTTCACATTCTGTGAGTTGACATACCCTGGTAAACTGAACCAGGATTTATCTGAAAAAATTAAAAACTGAGGGTCCAACTGTTCCGAGTCCTTTTCACTTTGAAAACTTGGCCATACCTCAACACACGAATGTTTGCCTTGACACTAACTCGTGCACAACAATAAAATGGTAAGGAGACAAATTTAGATCCTTGTTTTGATAACTTTTTGACACAATGTTTTAATGCCCACTTGCACAGATAAACGCCATTGAGATTTCATCAGACTTTTTTCCAGGTTTTCAGGCTTTCCTTTACTCAAGCAAGAGGGTTCAACCTCTTTTTGAATATTTGCAGTTTTCATTCACTACAGAGCCCATTTCACTTCATTTTGCCAATAAGTTTTACATTATAGACTTTGATGGAGGTGTTTCCAAAACACTTCCATCCCTAAACTCTTGCAAAGCCAGTTCCGCACATTTTTCACGAATTGTGCTTTGTGAACATGCACTGTTTTATCCCTTAGCACCCTTTTGTGTTGCATTCAACTGGTCACTAAATATATCTGTTTTTCTCATTGAAACATAATGATACAACGAAGTACACAGGACAGAGCATATGAGAAATGTGCATGCACATACTTGACAGCAATTTACTATATCTCAAATCACTGGCTCCGGCATTTTCTATGATGGGCCCACTTTCCAGGCCACTTTTTTTTGCCCGGCCTGTAGTATAAAGTCAGGTGGCAGAATATTAATAAAAAGAGTGAGAAAATGGTGTTTTATTACAACTCTGAGCTTAAATCTGTAAAATGAGTCCACAGTAGTGGAACTGATAAAGAGCTTATTAAATATTAATCACGATCATGCCACAGAAATGCTACATGTGATAAACACTGACACCTCATTGTGAAACATCATACATAGCATTGTAAATGTGGAAAATATGGTACAATGTGGCACACACGAGTTTCTCTGGTATTAGCAGTTCCATAAAAGAGACCATTACACACTGGATAATTGGCATCATCTACGAAATATAAATATTAGAAAATAGTCTTAAACAGCAGGACAGAATTACTTTGCATAACTGATGTAACCTACTGGGCAGGACACAGGAGAAAAAAAAAAGAAAAACAGAAGAGACAGTCAGGCCAAAGACAAAGTGTCTGCTTGTTTATGGAATCATATCTGCTCTAACACACAAGTATTTCTGAATTCCGCTAATGCATCTTTTACTACACATTTATCTTACATTTTTAGTGTAAGACTAAATGCTTTCAAACAAGATTTTTCAAGCAAATATAGGTGTTCAGGGATGAGCTGCTTTTCACACAAGTGAAACTGAAGAGATGAGCTTGAATTCATTAAAAACATTTTATAGGCTTTATTTGAAGAAAATTCTAAACTCATGTAATAAAGTGGAAAGGGTAAAAGTGAGCTGAAGAAACAGTACAATTTCACAAGTATGTTACAATTCACTTGCAAATGCACCATGCAGCAAAAACTCAGATATACACTGTAGTTCATTACAGACATGCTGCCATATAACAAATATCATTAGGAGCCCCTTTTCAATTACTGCGGGACTCAATTTTCAATAAAGACTTTCAGTTAAACATTAGATATGTTGAAAGGGGAATTATTCCTTTCTTCCTGAAGCACAGGGAATACCTCAAGTTAATCTCTGATGTTTGATGAGGCTTGTCCTGGGGCTTTGAGCCATGCAGTCCCTCAAATTCATCTATTTTTCTTCAAATCACGATGTAATGACCTTGATCAACTACTTTTTCTTTTTCTGTGTCTTATCCCTTATCTACACAGGGTCTGCATGATGATCTGGATTTCACAATGTTGGTGCCAGAGAATGGTCAGATGCCCTTCCTGTTACCAACTCTTTTCCCCTCCTGGGACAAATTGTCTACATATATTATCTAAAGTGAAAGTGTGAGAGCATTTTGGAAGTGTTTGCAAATCATGGCGCTATGGTGGGTAGCAGACCAGAATTCACCAAGTTAGATATCGGAAATCGCCTGAAAATCACATCCCGGGTGGTTGGCACAGTGGTCATCATCGCCCTCCACCCACTGTTCACAATCTTGCAATGTGGACAGCAAATGTATAATGCTCTCCACAAGATTCACTATGGAAGCAAATATATTCATTTGTAGTAGTTTCACTCGCAAATATGACTGTAAACTTGAGATTTTATCCAACATGTAGACAACAAATAGAACATGACAGGGTAAGTTACGTCTCCTAATACATCGCTTTGACTGCACAATTTATAAACAAGCCATACAGCATTAACATGTCATCACACCTTCACCTTCACCGAAAAAAAAATGAAATAGACAAATTAAAAAAACAAAATACAAAATTCTTGTATTCACAGATATGAATGAATAGGGATACTAACACAATTACAAAGTTCTGTGCATGCCATCTTACTTACTTGTCATTCAGTTTTATTCTGTGCAAGGCAGTGTAGTCAAAATCAAAGCGTTTTAAATGCAGTGTAAGTAAGTATGGAAATTTGGAAAACTTTAATCCTTTATGAGCATCACATTTTTTGTCACATTTTTCACAGAAGTACTGGTTGTTGCCATCCAGGGTTTCATGTTGGACGAAAGCTCGCAGTGCTTCTTCCTAGAATGAAAGTTGTTATAAGGTGTAAAATTTAAAAGAAGTAGCATTGGTTCATTGAAAAAATACAACATAAAATTTCCTACCACTCTGTTACAAACCCACAAAGGAGAGGGCCAAGAAGTGGAGGGAAGAGGGAGAGGCAGAGAGGCCAAGAGGTGGAAGAAAGGTTGGGGAGAGGGGAGGGAAAGGAGGTGGGAGGGGGGAGGGGGAAGAGACAGAGAGGTAGCACTTACTTGTAATTTTAGGGTCAAGTTGACAAGTTGAGGAAGTAGTATAGGTCATGAATTCCTATCACATATGAGTAAATCATTACCTTCAGATCTGTCTTGAATAAAGTCTTTTTTTCCCCAATACATAGGCTTCATGCAGCCATGTACTGCCACAGTTTCCAATCTACATTACCCACACACAATTCAGTACATCAACAACTAGGGAAAACACACAAACTGCTGGTGCCACTAAACTGCTGCACAAAATCTATTACACGCAAAGAAGTGGCACTGCAATTGCCCTGTGTCCTCTATACATTGATGGCAACTTGATCTCTGTGTCTAATGGATGCTTATACACAATCATCCCAGTACAATATGTGGTAATTTCATTGTAAATAAAAATATCCAGGCCACCTGCCACAGTGCTGCCAGCTCAATAAATTTAAAAGTAGGCTACAAGGACATCTCAGTCACAATTTTCTGAGAAAAAAATACTAGTTTAAATGGACACAGCCATAAATACACTACCACAAAGTACTTATCTTGTGAGCAAATACCTTCAACAGCAAACAGCAATTCATTAACTGGTGAGCCCAGTTCAACTTTCTCCCTAAATCCCTAGCAACACATTCTTCCGTACCCACTCTAATAAGTAGATAGCCTGGAAATATGAAATAAGTATCTGAAATTAATTTTTACTATTTCTTGAAGTATTGTTCTGTTGTAAGTTAAAGATCTCATATTCCACTCTCAGACAGTGATAGCCATGATTTATTGGTGGGAGCAAATCTGTTGACAGGAACTGTTTTAAATGTTCTTAAACAAGTTGCTGAACATCTTGCGCACCTGTGTGTCCTCCCACCCACTTTTGTTCACTCGAAGTTTTTTGTTATTAATTTGGCTAATTGTTCAATGTTACTTTCTTCACTTTATGTTATAGGGTGAGGGTCATCTGTGATTGCAGTCCCACTTACAAAGGTATAGGAAGTGGACAAAAATATGGAAACAGCATGAACACATTACCATGCCTTTTAAGGTGTAGGAAAACCATTGGGATTCAAAACAGCTTCCAATCATCTCAAAATGGATAAATGCACCTAAGTATGGTTTTTGAGGGAATCTTACACA